>NW_026044092.1:0-312000 GCF_937001465.1 Orcinus orca | reverse complement strand
AGATTTCCTTTGCAAGCTTGCTTGGTTGGCCAAAAAGGGCGTATGCGTTTTTTCCTGAATATATTCAGGAAAAAACGCATACGCACATTTTGGCCAAGTGCATCATTGTCGACGTTCTGCCTCTTTTCCTATGCTTTAAATGCAATTCCAGTCTAACTCCTGAAATCGGTTTCCTGCAATTCTGCCCCGCTTTCAAGTCCTCTTGGCAGCCTTACTTCAGTATATTTTTGGACGATAGCTGTCATTTATAACTCTGCAGGTTTGTGAATTACAGTGCCCCTGAGCTCCTTTCTTCAGCTCGCTTTCTTGTGAGCTGGCCGCAACACCGCAGGATTGCTTCAGGCCCTAATCTGGTTCCGGCACGGCACGCTGAGGCTTCGGTTAATTCCTCTTCCTGGTGGGAAATGAGAGTTAAATTTGCCCGTCCAGACACCTCCAGCTAGTCTCTCATTGGTTCTCCCTATTCCTGTTCATCATCCGCGGAATTTGCAAACTGGGCCAAACAGGAGGTTAAAGGCACTGACTCTCCAAGTCGGGAGATTGTTAGTAAAGTGTCTAGAATGTTGCACCCGAGTACCAGGGGATGAGAACTGAGACATATTTGAACATGACTCACGATCACACGGTTGATCATAGTCTGGGTTCCAAATGCATGTTTAGCTGAAGGAAGAATCCCTTAAACCTGGAGAGTTGAGACCCGTGGAATGGGTACCATGCAATATGACTTCAAAGGGTCTTCATTTGCTCACCGAACCTCTCCAATCCTATCACTGCTGCGTTTATGCCCCTGTTCTCACGCTTGATTCTCTTTCAGAGACATAGCAATCCATAGGTTTTAAGATACTTACTAGTCAGCTACATTATTAGGCGTTTAATATGGGGTTTTGAGTCCATTTCGTTGAGCAAGGAGTAGCTCTTGTCTATTACATATTTGACTTAAGGAACCTTATCTGTCCTCATTTCAATCTCTGGTTTTTTGCAGCACCCCAACTCACCTTTCCCCTTCAGCAAGCATAAGTTGGTTTTCTACATTTGAGACCCTGTTCTGTTTTGTAATCCAGTTCCTGTGTAGCCAAGTTTACATTCCGTGTATTAGTGATATCTTATGATGTTTCATTTTCTGTGTGACTTATTTCAGTTAGAATCATCATACCTGAATCCACTCATTATGCTGCTACGGGCCTGATGACATAGATTTCATTGCTGAGTGATATTGCATTGTACGTAAGTACCACAACTTCTTTATCCATTTTTCACTTTCTGCGATATTGAACTTGTACTGTAAATGAGGTTCTTATAAACAGAGCCGTCCCAAACTTTTGGGTGGCTGTGTCTTCTTGATTTTAATTTCCCTAAGCTGTAGGACCATAAGTGGAAGTGCTCTAGGCTCTGTTGCTTTGTTTTTTAGATGTTTCAGGAAACACCATACAGTTATCCCGAGTGGCTGTTGGAAATTTACATCCTGAACATCAGCATAACAAGGCTCCCAGTTCTCCATGGCCTGTCCTGCCTTTCTGGATTTTACACTTTTTACAGACGGCCCTTTTGACCCGGGGGAAGTGAGACTTCATTGTAGTGCAGATTTCCTTTGCAAGCTTGCTTGGTTGGCCGAAAAGTGCGTATACTGTTTTTCCTGAATATATTCAGGAAAAAACGCATATGCCCTTTTTGGCCTAGTGCATCATTGTCGACGTTCTGCCTCTTTCCCTATGCTTTAAATGCAATTCCAGTCTACCTCCTGAAATCGGTTTCCTGCAATTTTGCCCCGATTTCAAGTCCTCTTGGCAGCCTTACTTCAGTATATTTTTGGACGATAGCTGTCATTTATAACTCTGCAGGTTTGTGAATTACAGTGCCCCTGAGCTCCTTTCTTCAACTCGCTTTCTTGTGAGCTGGCCGCAACACCGCAGGATTGCTTCAGGCCCTAATCTGGTTCCGGCACGGAACGCTGAGCCTTTGCTTAATTCCTCTTCCTGGTGGGAAATGAGAGTTAAATTTGCCCGTCCAGACACGTCCAGCTAGTCTCTCATTGGTTCTCCCTATTCCTGTTCATCTTCCGCGGAAATTGCAAACTGGGCCAAAGAGGAGGTTAAAGGCACTGACTCTCCAAATCGGGAGTGTGTTACTAAAGCGTGTGGAATGTTACACCCGAGTACCAGGGGAGGAGAACTGAGACATATTTGAACACGTCTTCCGATCACACGGTTGATCATACTCCGGGTTTCACATGCATATTTCAGCTGAAAGAAGAATCCCTTAAACCTGGAGAGTTGAGACCCGTGGAATGGGTACCATGCAATATGACTTCAAAGGGTCTTCATTTGCTCACCGAACCTCTCCAATCCTATCACTGCTGCGTTTATGTCCCTGTACTCACGCTTGATTCTCTTTCAGAGACATAGCAATCCATAGGTTTTAACATACTTACTAGTCAGGTACATTATTAGGCATTTAATATGGTGTTTTGAGTCCATTTCGTTGAGCAAGGAGTAGCTCTTGTCTATTCCATATTTGGCTTAAGGAACTTTATCTGTGCTCATTTCAATCTCTGGTTTTATGCAGCACCCCAACTCACCTTTCCCCTTAAGCAAGCATAAGTTGGGTTTCTAAATTTGAGACCCTCTTCTGTTTTGTAATCCAGTTCCTGGGTAGCCAAGTTTACATTCCATGTATTAGTGATATCTTATGATGTTTCTTTTTCTGTGTGACTTATTTCAGTTAGAATCATCATACCTGAATCCACTCTATGCTGCTACGGGCCTGATGACATAGATTTCATTGCTGAGTGATATTGCATTGTACGTAAGTACCACAACTTCTTTATCCATTTTTCACTTTCTGCGATATTGAACTTGTACCGTAAACGAGGTTCTTGTAAACAGAGCCGTCCAAAACTTTTGGGTGGTTCTGCTTTTTGATTTTAATTTCCCTAAGCTATAGGACCATAAGTGGAAGTGCCCTAGGCTCTGTTGCTTTGTTTTTTAGATGTTTCAGGAAACACCATACACTTCTCCCGAGTGGCTGTTGGCAATTTACATCCCGCCCGTCAGCATAACAAGGCTCCCAGTTCTCCATGGCCTGTCCTGCCTTTCTGGATTTTACACTTTTTTCAGATGGCCCTTTTGACCGGGGGGAAGTGAGACTTCTTTGTAGTGCAGATTTCCTTTGCAAGCTTGCTTGGTTGGCCAAAAAGGGCGTATGCGTTGTTTCCTGAATATATTCAGGAAACAACGCATACGCCCTTTTTGGCCAAGTGCATCATTGTGGACGTTCTGCCTCTTTTCCTATGCTTTAAATGCAATTCCAGTCTACCTCCTGAAATCGGTTTCCTGCAATTCTGCCCAGCTTTCAAGTCCTCTTGGCAGCCTTACTTCAGTATATTTTTGGACGATAGCTGTCATTTATAACTCTGCAGGTTTGTGAATTACAGTGCCCCTGAGCTCCTTTCTTCAACTCGCTTTCTTGTGAGCTGGCCGCAACACCGCAGGATTGCTTCAGGCCCTAATCTGGTTCCGGCACGGCACACTGAGCCTTTGGTTAATTCCTCTTCCTGGTGGGAAATGAGAGTTAAATTTGCCCGTCCAGACACCTCCAGCTAGTCTCTCATTGGTTCTCCCTATTCCTGTTCATCTTCCGCAGAAATTGCAAACTGGGCCAAACAGGAGGTTAAAGGCACTGACTCTCCAAGTCGGAAGAGTGTTAGTAAAGCGTCTGGAATGTTGCACCCGAGTACCAGGGGACGAGAACTGAGACATATTGGAACACGTTTCCCGATCACACGGTTGATCATACTCTGTGTTCCACATGCATGCTTTAGCTGAAGGAAGAATCCCTTAAACGTGGAGAGTTGAGACCCGTGGAATGGGTACCATGCAATATGACTTCAAAGGGTCTTCATTTGCTCACCGAACCTCTCCAATCCTATCACTGCTGCGTTTATGCCCCTGTACACACGCTTGGTTCTCTTTCGGAGACATAGCAATCCATAGGTTTTAAGATACTTACTAGTCAGGTACATTCTTAGGCGTTTAATATGGGGTGTTGAGTCCATTTCGTTGAGCAAGGAGTAGCTCTTGTATATTACATATTTGGCTTAAGGAACTTTATCTGTGCTCATTTCAATCTCTGGTTTTATGCAGCACCCCAACTCACCTTTCCCCTTAAGCAAGCATAAGTTGGTTTTCTAAATTTGAGAACCTGTTGTGTTTTGTAATTCAGTGCCTGTGTCGCCAAGTTTACATTCCGTGTATTAGTGATATCTTATGACGTTTCTTTTTCTGTGTGACTTATTTCAGTTAGAATCATCATACCTGAATCCACTCATTATGCTGCTACGGGAATGATGACATAGATTTCATTGCTGAGTGATATTGCATTGTACGTAAGTACCACAGCTTCTTTATCCATTTTTCGCTTTCTGCGATATTGAACTTGTACCGTAAACGAGGTTCTTGTAAACAGAGCCGTCCCAAACTTTGGGGTGGCTGTGTCTTTTTGATTTTAATTTCCCTAAGCTATATGACAATAAGTGGAAGTGCCCTAGGCTCTGTTGCTTTGTTTTTTAGATGTTTCAGGAAACACCATACACTTCTCCCCAGTGACTGTTGGCAATTTACATCCCGCCCATCAGCAGAACAAGGCTCCCAGTTCTCCATGGCCTGTCCTGTCTTTCTGGATTTTACACTTTTTTCTGATGGTCCTTTTGACCGGGAGGGAAGTGAGACTTCAATGTAGTGCAGATTTCCTTTGCAAGCTTGCTTGGTTGGCCAAAAAGTGCGTATGCGTTTTTTCCTGAATATATTCAGGAAAAATCGCATACGCCCTTTTTGGCCAAGTGCATCATTGTGGACGTTCTGCCTCTTTTCCTATGCTTTAAATGCAATTCCAGTCTCCCTCCTGAAATCGGTTTCCTGCAATTCTGCCCCGCTTTCTAGTCCTCTTGGCAGGCTTACTTCAGTATATTTTTGGACGATAGCCTGTCATTTATAACTCTGCAGGTTTGTGAATTACAGTGCCCCTGAGCTCCTTTCTTCAACTCGCTTTCTTGTGAGCTGGCCGCAACACCGCAGGATTGCTTCAGGCCCTAATCTGGTTCCGGCACGACACGCTGAGCCTTTGGTTAATTGCTCTTCCTGGTGGGAAATGAGAGTTAAATTTGCCCATCCAGACACCTCCAGCTAGTCTCTCATTGGTTTTCCCTATTCCTGTTCATCTTCCGCAGAAATTGCAAACTGGGCCAAACAGGAGGTTAAAGGCACTATCTCTCCAAGTCGGGAGAGTGTTAGTAAAGCATCTGCAATGTTGCACCCGAGTACCAGGGGACGAGAACTGAGACATATTTCAACACGTCTCCCGATCACATGATTGATCATACTCTGGGTTCCACATGCATGCTTTAGCTGAAGGAAGAATCCCTTAAAGCTGGAGAGTTGAGACCCGTGGAATGGGTACCATGCAATATGACTTCAAAGGGTCTTCATTTGCTCACCGAACCTCTCCAATCCTATCACTGCTGCGTTTATGCCCCTGTACACACGCTTGAATCTCTTTCGGAGACATAGCAATCCATAGGTTTTAAGATACTTACTAGTCAGGTACATTTTTAGGCGTTTAATATGGGGTGTTGAGTCCATTTCGTTGAGCAAGGAGTAGCTCTTGTCTATTCCATATTTGGCTTAAGGAACTTTATCTGTGCTCATTTCAATCTCTGGTTTTATGTAGCACCCCAACTCACCTTTCCCCTTAAGCAAGCATAAGTTGGTTTTCTAAATTTGAGACCCTCTTCTGTTTTGTAATCCAGTTCCTGTGTAGCCAAGTTTACATTCCGTGTATTAGTGATATCTTATGATGTTTCTTTTTCTGTGTGACTTATTTCAGTGAGAATCATCATACCTGAATCCAGTCTATGCTGCTACGGGCCTGATGACATAGATTTCATTGCTGAGTGATATTGCATTGTACGTAACTACCACAACTTCTTTATCCATTTTTCACTTTCTGCGATATTGAACTTCTACCGTAAATGAGGTTCTTGTAAACAGAGAGGTCCCAAACTTTGGGGTGGCTGTGTCTTTTTGATTTTAATTTACCTAAGCTATAGGACCATAAGTGGAAGTGCCCTAGGCTCTGTTCCTCAGTTTTTTAGATGTTTCAGGAAACACCATACACTTCTCCCGAGTGGCTGTTGGCAATTTACATCCCGCCCATCAGCATAACAAGGCTCCCAGTTCTCCATGGCCTGTTCTGCCTTTCTGGATTTTACACTTTTTTCAGATGGCCCTTTTGACCGGGGGGAAGTGAGACTTCATTGTAGTGCAGATTTCCTTTGCAAGCTTGCTTGGTTGGCCAAAAAGGGCGTATGCGTTTTTTCCTGAATATATTCAGGAAAAAACGCATACGCCCTTTTTGGCCAAGTGCATCATTGTCGACGTTCTGCCTCTTTTCCTATGCTTTAAATGCAATTCCAGTCTACCTCCTGAAATCGGTTTCCTGCAATTCTGCCCCGCTTTCAAGTCCTCTTGGCAGCCTTACTTCAGTGTATTTTTGGACGATAGCTGTCATTTATAACTCTGCAGGTTTGTGAATTACAGTGCCCCTGAGCTCCTTTCTTCAACTCGCTTTCTTGTGAGCTGGCCGCAACACCGCAGGATTGCTTCAGGCCCTAATCTGGTTCCGGCACGACACGCTGAGCCTTTGGTTAATTCCTCTTCTTGGTGGGAAATGAGAGTTAAATTTGCCCATCCAGACACCTCCAGCTAGTCTCTCATTGGTTCTCCCTATTCCTGTTCATCTTCCGCAGAAATTGCAAACTGGGCCAAACAGGAGGTTAAAGGCACTATCTCTCCAAGTCGGGAGAGTGTTAGTAAAGCATCTGCAATGTTGCACCCGAGTACCAGGGGACGAGAACTGAGACATATTTCAACACGTCTCCCGATCACATGATTGATCATACTCTGGGTTCCACATGCATGCTTTAGCTGAAGGAAGAATCCCTTAAAGCTGGAGAGTTGAGACCCGTGGAATGGGTACCATGCAATATGACTTCAAAGGTTCTTCATTTGCTCACCGAAACTCTCCAATCCTATCACTGCTGCGTTTATGCCCCTGTACACACGCTTCATTCTCTTTCGGAGACATAGCAATCCATAGGTTTTAAGATACTTACTAGTCAGGTACATTTTTAGGCGTTTAATATGGGGTGTTGAGTCCATTTCGTTGAGCAAGGAGTAGCTCTTGTCTATTCCATATTTGGCTTAAGGAACTTTATCTGTGCTCATTTCAATCTCTGGTTTTATGTAGCACCCCAACTCACCTTTCCCCTTAAGCAAGCATAAGTTGGTTTTCTAAATTTGAGACCCTCTTCTGTTTTGTAATCCAGTTCCTGTGTAGCCAAGTTTACATTCCGTGTATTAGTGATATCTTATGATGTTTCTTTTTCTGTGTGACTTATTTCAGTGAGAATCATCATACCTGAATCCAGTCTATGCTGCTACGGGCCTGATGACATAGATTTCATTGCTGAGTGATATTGCACTGTACGTAAGTACCACAACTGCTTTATCCATTTTTCACTTTCTGCGATATTGAACTTGTACCGTAAACGAGATTCTTGTAAACAGAGCCGTTCCAAACTTAGGGGTGGCTGTGTCTTTTTGATTTTAATTTCCCTAAGCTATAGGACCATAAGTGGAAGTGCCCTAGGCTCTGTTGCTTTGTTTTTTAGATGTTTCAGGAAACACCATACACTTCTCCTGAGTGGCTGTTGGCAATTTACATCCCGCCCATCAGCATAACAAGGCTCCCAGTTCTCCATGGCCTGTTCTGCCTTTCTAGATTTTACACTTTTTTCAGATGGCCCTTTTGACCGGGGGGAAGTGAGACTTCATTGTAGTGCAGATTTCCTTTGCAAGCTTGCTTGGTTGGCCAAAAAGGGCGTATGCGTTTTTTCCTGAATATATTCAGGAAAAAACGCATACGCCCTTTTTGGCCAAGTGCATCATTGTCGACCTTCTGCCTCTTTTCCTATGCTTTAAATGCAATTCCAGTCTACCTCCTGAAATCGGTTTCCTGCAATTCTGCCCCGCTTTCAAGTCCTCTTGGCAGCCTTACTTCAGTGTATTTTTGGACGATAGCTGTCATTTATAACTCTGCAGGTTTGTGAATTACAGTGCCCCTGAGCTCCTTTCTTCAACTCGCTTTCTTGTGAGCTGGCCGCAACACCGCACGATTGCTTCAGGCCCTAATCTGGTTCCGGCATGGCACGCTGAGCCTTTGCTTAATTGCTACTCCTGGTGGGAAATGAGAGTTAAATTTGCCCGTCCAGACACCTCCAGCTAGTCTCTCATTGGTCCTCCCTATCCCTGTTCATCTTCGCAGAAATTGCAAACTGGGCCAAGCAGGAGGTTAAAGGCACTGACTCTCCAAGTCAGGAGAGTGTTAGTAAAGCGTCTGGAATGTTGCACCTGAGTACCAGTGGACGAAAACTGAGACATATTTGAACACGTCTCCCAATCACACGGTTGATCATACTCTGGGTTCCACATGCATGTTTCAGCTGAAGGAAGAATCCCTTAAAGCTGGAGCGTTGAGACCCGTGGAATGGGTACCATGCAATATGACTTCAAAGGGTATTCATTTGCTCACCGAACCTCTCCAATCCTATCACTGCTGCGTTTATGCCCCTGTACACACGCTTGATTCTTTTTTGGAGACATAGCAATCCATAGATTTTAAGATACTTACTAGTCAGGTACATTCTTAGGCGTTTAATATGGGGTGTTGAGTCCATTTCGTTGAGCAAGGAGTAGCTCTTCTCTATTCCATATTTGGCTTAAGGAACTTTATCTGTGCTCATTTCAATCTCTGGTTTTATGCAGCACCCCAACTCACCTTTCCCCTTAAACAAGTATAAGTTGGTTTTCTAAATTTGAGACCCTGTTCTGTTTTGTAATCCAGTTCCTGTGTAGCCAAGTTTACATTCCGTGTATTAGTGATATCTTATGATGTTTCTTTTTCTGTGTGACTTATTTCAGTTAGAATCATCATACCTGAACCCAGTCATTTTCTGCTACAGGCCTGATGACATAGATTTCATTGCTGAGTGTTATTGCATTGTATGTAAGTACCACAACTTCTTTATCCATTTTTCACTTTCTGTGATATTGAACTTGTACCATAAACGAGGTTCTTGTAAACAGAGCCGTCCCAAACTTTGGGGTGGCTGTGTGTTTTTGATTTTAATTTCCCTAAGCTATAGGACCATAAGTGTAAGTGCCTTAGGCTCTGTTGCTTTGTTTTTTAGATGTTTCAGGAAACACCATACACTTCTCCCCAGTGACTGTTGGCAATTTACATCCCGCCCATCAGCATAACAAGGCTCCCAGTTCTCCATGGCCTGTCCTGCCTTTCTGGATTTTACACTTTTTTCAGATGGTCCTTTTGACCGGGAGGGAAGTGAGACTTCAATGTAGTGCAGATTTCCTTTGCAAGCTTGCTTGGTTGGCCAAAAAGTGCGTATGCGTTTTTTCCTGAATATATTCAGGAAAAAACGCATACGCCCTTTTTGGCCAAGTGCATCATTGTCGACGTTCTGCCTCTTTTCCTATGCTTTAAATGCAATTCCAGTTTACCTCCTGAAATCGGTTTCCTGCAATTCTGCCCCGCTTCCAAGTCCTCTTGGCAGGCTTACTTCAGTATATTTTTGGACGATAGCTGTCATTTATAACTCTGCAGGTTTGTGAATTACAGTGTCCCTGAGCTCCTTTCTTCAACTCGCTTTCTTGTGAGCTGGCCACAACACCGCAGGATTGCTTCAGGCCCTAATCTGGTTCCGGCACGACACGCTGAGCCTTTGGTTAATTCCTCTTCTTGGTGGGAAATGAGAGTTAAATTTGCCCATCCAGACACCTCCAGCTAGTCTCTCATTGGTTCTCCCTATTCCTGTTCATCTTCCGCAGAAATTGCAAACTGGGCCAAACAGGAGGTTAAAGGCACTATCTCTCCAAGTCGGGAGAGTGTTAGTAAAGCATCTGCAATGTTGCACCCGAGTACCAGGGGACGAGAACTGAGACATATTGGAACACGTCTCCCGATCACATGATTGATCATACTCTGGGTTCCACATGCATGCTTTAGCTGAAGGAAGAATCCCTTAAAGCTGGAGAGTTGAGACCCGTGGAATGGGTACCATGCAATATGACTTCAAAGGGTCTTCATTTGCTCACCGAACCTCTCCAATCCTATCACTGCTGCGTTTATGCCCCTGTTCTCACGCTTGATTCTCTTTCAGAGACATAGCAATCCATAGGTTTTAAGATACTTACAGTCAGGTACATTATTAGGCATTTAATATGGGGTTTTGAGTCCATTTCGTTGAGCCAGGAGTAGCTCTTGTCTATTGCATATTTGGCTTAAGGAACATTATCTGTGCTCATTTCAATCTCTGGTTTTATGCAGCACCCCAACTCACCTTTCCCCTTAAGCAAGCATAAGTTGGTTTTCTAAATTTGAGACCCTGTTCTGTTTTGTAATCCAGTTCCTGTGTAGCCAAGTTTACATTCCGTGTATTAGTGATATCTTATGATGTTTCATTTTCTGTGTGACGTATTTCAGTTAGAATCATCATACCTGAATCCACTCATTATGCTGCTACGGGCCTGATGACATAGATTTCATTGCTGAGTGATATTGCATTGTACGTAAGTACCACAACTTCTTTATCCATTTTTCACTTTCTGCGATATTGAACTTGTACTGTAAACGAGGTTCTTATAAACAGAGCCGTCCCAAACATTTGGGTGGCTGTGTCTTTTTGATTTTAATTTCAGTAAGCTGTAGGACCATAAGTGGAAGTGCCCTAGGCTCTGTTGCTTTGTTTTTTAGATGTTTCAGGAAACACCATACAATTATCCCGAGTGGCTGTTGGAAATTTACATCCTGAACATCAGCATAACAAGGCTTCCAGTTCTCCATGGCCTGTCCTGCCTTTCTGGATTTTACACTTTTTACAGATGGCCCTTTTGACCCGGGGGAAGTGAGACTTCATTGTAGTGCAGATTTCCTTTGAAAGCTTGCTTGGTTGGCCAAAAAGTGCGTATGCTTTTTTTCCTGAATATATTCAGGAAAAAACGCATATGCCCTTTTTGGCCTAGTGCATCATTGTCGACGTTCTGCCTGTTTTCCTATGCTTTAAATGCAATTCCAGTCTACCTCCTGAAATCGGTTTCCTGCAATTCTGCCCCGCTTTCAAGTCCTCTTGGAAACCTTACTTCAGTATATTTTTGGACGATAGCTGTCATTTATAACTCTGCAGATTTGTGAATTACAGTGCCCCTGAGCTCCTTTCTTCAACTCGCTTTCTTGTGAGCTGGCCGCAACACCGCAGGATTGCTTCAGGCCCTAATCTGGTTCCGGCAAGACACGCTGAGCCTTTGGTTAATTCCTCTTCCTGGTGGGAAATGAGAGTTAAATTTGCCCGTCCAGACATCTCCAGCTAGTCTCTCATTGGTTCTCCCTATTCCTGTTCATCATCCACGGAATTTGCAAACTGGGCCAAAGAGGAGGTTAAAGGCACTGACTCTCCAAGTCGGGAGAGTGTTAGTAAAGTGTCTAGAATGTTGCACCCGAGTACCAGGGGATGAGAACTGAGACATATTTGAATATGACTCACGATCACATGGTTGATCATAGTCTGGGTTCCAAATGCATGTTTAGCTGAAGGAAGAATCCCTTAAACCTGGAGAGTTGAGACCCGTGGAATGGGTACCATGCAATATGACTTCAAAGGGTCTTCATTTGCTCACCGAACCTCTCCAATCCTATCACTGCTGCGTTTATGCCCCTGTTCTCACGCTTGATTCTTTTTCAGAGACATAGCAATCCATAGGTATTAAGATACTTACTGTCAGGTACATTATTAGGCGTTTAATATGGTGTTTTGAGTCCATTTCGTTGAGCAAAGAGTAGCTCTTGTCTATTCCATATTTGGCTTAAGGAACTTTATCTGTGCTCATTTCAATCTCTGGTTTTATGCAGCACCCCAACTCACCTTTCCCCTTAAGCAAGCATAAGTTGGTTTTCTAAATTTGAGACCCTGTTCTGTTTTGTAATGCAGTTCCTGTGTAGCCAAGTTTACATTCCATGTATTAGTGATATCTTATGATGTTTCTTTTTCTGTGTGACTTATTTCAGTTAGAATTATCATACCTGAATCCACTCTATGCTGCTAGGGGCCTGATGACATAGATTTCATTGCTGAGTGATATTGCATTGTACGTAAGTACCACAACTTCTTTATCCATTTTTCACTTTGTGCGATATTGAACTTGTACCGTAAACGAGGTTCTTGTAAACAGAGCCGTCCCAAACTTTGGGGTGGCTGTGTCTTTTTGATTTTAATTTCCCTAAGCTATAGGACCATAAGTGGAAGTGCCCTAGGCTCTGTTCCTCAGTTTTTTAGATGTTTCAGGAAACACCATACACTTCTCCTGAGTGGCTGTTGGCAATTTACATCCCGCCCATCAGCATAACAAGGCTCCCAGTTCTCCATGGCCTGTCCTGCCTTTCTGGATTTTACACTTTTTTCACATGGCCCCTTTGACCGGGGGGAAGTGAGACTTCATTGTAGTGCAGATTTCCTTTGCAAGCTTGCTTGGTTGGCCAAAAAGGGCGTATGCGTTTTTTCCTGAATATATTCAGGAAAAAACGCATACGCCCTTTTTGGCCAAGTGCATCATTGTCGACGTTCTGCCTCTTTTCCTATGCTTTAAATGCAATTCCAGTCTACCTCCTGAAATCGGTTTCCTGCAATTCTGCCCAGCTTTCAAGTCCTCTTGGCAGCCTTACTTCAGTATATTTTTGGACGATAGCTGTCATTTATAACTCTGCAGGTTTGTGAATTACAGTGCCCCTGAGCTCCTTTCTTCCACTCGCTTTCTTGTGAGCTGGCCGCAACACCGCAGGATTGCTTCAGGCCCTAATCTGGTTCCCCACGGCACGCTGAGCCTTTGGTTAATTCCTCTTCCTGGTGGGAAATGAGAGTTAAATTTGCCCGTCCAGACACCTCCAGCTAGTGTCTCATTGGTCCTCCCTATCCCTGTTCATCTTCCGCAGAAATTGCAAACTGAGCCAAACAGGAGGTTAAAGGCACTGACTCTCCAAGTCGGGAGAGTCTTAGTAAAGCATGTGGAATGTTGCACCCGAGTACCAGGGGACAAGAACTGAGACATATTTGAACCCGTCTCCCGATCACATGGTTGATCATACTCCGGGATCCACATGCATGTTTTAGCTGAAGGAAGAATCCCTTAAGCCTGGAGAGTTGAGACCCGTGGAATGGGTACCATGCAATATGACTTCAAAGGGTCTTCATTTGCACACCGAACCTCTCCAATCCTATCACTGCTGCGTTTATGCCCCGGTACTCACGCTTGATTCTCTTTCAGAGACATAGCAATCCATAGGTTTTAAGATACTTACTGTCAGGTACATTATTAGGCGTTTAATATGGGGTTTTGAGTCCATTTCGTTGAGCAAGGAGTAGCTCTTGTCTATTCCATATTTGGCTTAAGGAACTTTATCTGTGCTCATTTCAATCTCTGGTTTTATGCAGCACCCCAACTCACCTTTCCCCTTAAACAAGCATATGTAGGTTTTCTAAATTTGAGACCCTCTTCTGTTTTGTAATCCAGTTCCTGTGTAGCCAAGTTTACATTCCGTGTATTAGTGATATCTTATGATGTTTCTTTTTCTGTGTGACTTATTTCAGTTAGAATCATCATACCTGAATCCACTCATTATGCTGCTATGGGCCAGATGACATAGATTTCATTGCTGAGTGATATTACATTGTACGTAAGTACCACAATTTCTTTATCCATTTTTCACTTTCTGCGATATTGAACATGTACCGTAAACGAGGTTCTTGTAAACAGAGCCATCCCAAACTTTGGGGTGGCTGTGTCTTTTTTATTTTAATTTCCCTAAGCTATAGGACCATAATTGGAAGTGCCCTAGGCTGTGTTCCTCAGTTTTTTAGATGTTTCAGGAAACACCATACACTTCTCCCGAGTGGCTGTTGGCAATTTACATCCCGCCCATCAGCATAACAAGGCTCCCAGTTCTCCATGGCCTGTCCTGCCTTTCTGGATTTTACACTTTTTTCAGATGGCCCTTTTGACCGGGGGGAAGTGAGACTTCATTGTAGTGCAGATTTCCTTTGCAAGCTTGCTTGGTTGGCCAAAAAGGGCGTATGCGTTTTGTCCTGAATATATTCAGGAAAAAACGCATACGCCCTTTTTGGCCAGTGCATCATTGTGGACGTTCTGCCTCTTTTCCTATGCTTTAAATGCAATTCCAGTCTACCTCCTGAAATCGGTTTCCTGCAATTCTGCCCGGCTTTCAAGTCCTCTTGGCAGCCTTACTTCAGTATATTTTTGGACAATAACTGTCATTTATAACTCTGCAGGTTTGTGAATTACAGTGTCCCTGAGCTCCTTTCTTCAACTCGCTTTCTTGTGAGCTGGCCGCAACACCGCAGGATTGCTTCAGGCCCTAATCTGGTTCCGGCACGGTATGCTGAGCCTTTGGTTAATTCCTCTTCCTGGTGGGAAATGAGAGTTAAATTCGCCCGTCCAGACACCTCCAGCTAGTCTCTCATTGGTTCTCCCTATTCCTGTTCATCTTCCTCAGAAATTGCAAACTGGGCCAAACAGGAGGTTAAAGGCACTGACTCTCCAAGTCGGGAGAGTGTTAATAAAGCATTTGGAATGTTGCACCCGAGTACCAGGGTACGAGAACTGAGACATATTTGAACACGTCTCGCGATCACATGGTTGATCATACTCTGGGTTCCACATGCATGTTTTTGCTGAAGGAAGAATCCCTTAAACCTGGAGAGTTGAGACCCGTGGAATGGGTACCATGCAATGTGACTTCAAAGGGTCTTCATTTGCTCACCGAACCTCTCCAATCCTATCACTGCTGCGTTTATGCCCCTGTACACACGCTTGGTTCTCTTTTGGAGACATAGCAATCCATAGGTTTTAAGATACTTACTAGTCAGGTACATTCTTAGGCGTTTAATATGGGGTGTTGAGTCCATTTCGTTGAGCAAGGAGTAGCTCTTGTCTATTACATATTTGGCTTAAGGAACTTTATCTGTGCTCATTTCAATCTCTGGTTTTATGCAGCACCCCAACTCACCTTTCCCCTTAAGCAAGCATAAGTTGGTTTTCTAAATTTGAGACCCTGTTTTGTTTTGTAATTCAGTGCCTGTGTAGCCAAGTTTACATTCCGTGTATTAGTGATATCTTATGACGTTTCTTTTTCTGTGTGACTTATTTCAGTTAGAATCATCATACCTGAATCCACTCATTATGCTGCTACGGGCATGATGACATAGATTTCATTGCTGAGTGATATTGCATTGTACATAAGTACCACAACTTTTTTATCCATTTTTCGCTTTCTGCGATATTGAACTTGTACCGTAAACGAGGTTCTTGTAAACAGAGCTGTCCCAAACTTTGGGGTGGCTGTGTCTTTTTGATTTTAATTTACCTAAGCTATAGGACCATAAGTGGAAGTGCCCTAGGCTCTGTTCCTCAGTTTTTTAGATGTTTCAGGAAACACCATACACTTCTCCTGAGTGGCTGTTGGCAATTTACATCCCGCCCATCAGCATAACAAGGCTCCCAGTTCTCCATGGCCTGTCCTGCCTTTCTGGATTTTACACTTTTTTCAGATGGCCCTTTTGACCGTGGGGAAGTGAGACTTCATTATAGTGCAGATTTCCTTTGCAAGCTTGCTTGGTTGGCCAAAAAGTGCGTATGCTTTTTTTCCTGAATATATTCAGGAAAACACGCATACGTCCTTTTTGGCCAAGTGCATCATTGTCGACGTTCTGCCTCTTTTCCTATGCTTTAAATGCAATTCCAGTCTACCTCCTGAAATCGGTTTCCTGCAATTCTGCCCCGCTTTCAAGTCCTCTTGGCAGCCTTACTTCAGTATATTTTTTGATGATAGCTGTCATTTATAACTCTGCAGGTTTGTGAATTACAGTGCCCCTGAGCTCCTTTCTTCAACTCGCTTGCCTGTGAGCTGGCCGCAACACCGCAGGATTGCTTCAGGCCCTAATCTGGTTCTGGCACGGCACGCTGAGCCTTTGGTTAATTCCTCTTCCTGGTGGGAAATGAGAGTTAAATTTGCCCGTCCAGACACCTCCAGCTAGTCTCTCATTGGTTCTCCCTATTCCTGTTCATCTTCCGCAGAAATTGCAAACTGGGCCAAACAGGAGGTTAAAGGCACTGTCTCTCCAAGTCGGGAGAATATTAGTAAAGCGTCTGCAATTTTGCACCCGAGTACCAGGGGATGAGAACTGAGACATATTAGAACACATCTCCCGATCACACGGTTGATCATACTCTGGGTTCCACATGCATGTTTTAGCTGAAGGAAGAATCCCTTAAACCTGGAGAGTTGAGACCCGTGGAATGGGTACCATGCAATATGACTTCAAAGGGTCTTCATTTGCTCACCAAAACTCTCCAATCCTATCACTGCTGCGTTTTTGCGCCTGTACTCACGATTGATTCACTTTCAGAGACATAGCAATCCATAGGTTTTAAGATACTTACTAGTCAGGTACATTATTAGGCGTTTAATATGGGGTTTTGAGTCCATTTCGTTGAGCAAGGAGTAGCTCTTGTCTATTACATATTTGGCTTAAGGAACTTTATCTGTGCTCATTTCAATCTCTGGTTTTATGCAGCACCCCAACTCACCTTTCCCCTTAAGCAAGCATAAGTTGGTTTTCTAAATTTGAGACCCTGTTTTGTTTTGAAATTCAGTGCCTGTGTAGCCAAGTTTACATTCCGTGTATTAGTGATATCTTATGACGTTTCTTTTTCTGTGTGACTTATTTCAGTTAGAATCATCATACCTGAATCCACTCATTATGCTGCTACGGGCATGATGACAGATTTCATTGCTGAGTGATATTGCATTGTACATAAGTACCACAACTTTTTTATCCATTTTTCGCTTTCTGCGATATTGAACTTGTACCGTAAACGAGGTTCTTGTAAACAGAGCTGTCCCAAACTTTGGGGTGGCTGTGTCTTTTTGATTTTAATTTACCTAAGCTATAGGACCATAAGTGGAAGTGCCCTAGGCTCTGTTCCTCAGTTTTTTAGATGTTTCAGGAAACACCATACACTTCTCCTGAGTGGCTGTTGGCAATTTACATCCCGCCCATCAGCATAACAAGGCTCCCAGTTCTCCATGGCCTGTCCTGCCTTTCTGGATTTTACACTTTTTTCACATGGCCCCTTTGACCGGGGGGAAGTGAGACTTCATTGTAGTGCAGATTTCCTTTGCAAGCTTGCTTGGTTGGCCAAAAAGGGCGTATGCGTTTTTTCCTGAATATATTCAGGAAAAAACGCATACGCCCTTTTTGGCCAAGTGCATCATTGTCGACGTTCTGCCTCTTTTCCTATGCTTTAAATGCAATTCCAGTCTACCTCCTGAAATCGGTTTCCTGCAATTCTGCCCAGCTTTCAAGTCCTCTTGGCAGCCTTACTTCAGTATATTTTTGGACGATAGCTGTCATTTATAACTCTGCAGGTTTGTGAATTACAGTGCCCCTGAGCTCCTTTCTTCCACTCGCTTTCTTGTGAGCTGGCCGCAACACCGCAGGATTGCTTCAGGCCCTAATCTGGTTCCCCACGGCACGCTGAGCCTTTGGTTAATTCCTCTTCCTGGTGGGAAATGAGAGTTAAATTTGCCCGTCCAGACACCTCCAGCTAGTGTCTCATTGGTCCTCCCTATCCCTGTTCATCTTCCGCAGAAATTGCAAACTGAGCCAAACAGGAGGTTAAAGGCACTGACTCTCCAAGTCGGGAGAGTCTTAGTAAAGCATGTGGAATGTTGCACCCGAGTACCAGGGGACAAGAACTGAGACATATTTGAACCCGTCTCCCGATCACATGGTTGATCATACTCCGGGATCCACATGCATGTTTTAGCTGAAGGAAGAATCCCTTAAGCCTGGAGAGTTGAGACCCGTGGAATGGGTACCATGCAATATGACTTCAAAGGGTCTTCATTTGCACACCGAACCTCTCCAATCCTATCACTGCTGCGTTTATGCCCCGGTACTCACGCTTGATTCTCTTTCAGAGACATAGCAATCCATAGGTTTTAAGATACTTACTGTCAGGTACATTATTAGGCGTTTAATATGGGGTTTTGAGTCCATTTCGTTGAGCAAGGAGTAGCTCTTGTCTATTCCATATTTGGCTTAAGGAACTTTATCTGTGCTCATTTCAATCTCTGGTTTTATGCAGCACCCCAACTCACCTTTCCCCTTAAACAAGCATAAGTAGGTTTTCTAAATTTGAGACCCTCTTCTGTTTTGTAATCCAGTTCCTGTGTAGCCAAGTTTACATTCCGTGTATTAGTGATATCTTATGATGTTTCTTTTTCTGTGTGACTTATTTCAGTTAGAATCATCATACCTGAATCCACTCATTATGCTGCTATGGGCCAGATGACATAGATTTCATTGCTGAGTGATATTACATTGTACGTAAGTACCACAATTTCTTTATCCATTTTTCACTTTCTGCGATATTGAACATGTACCGTAAACGAGGTTCTTGTAAACAGAGCCATCCCAAACTTTGGGGTGGCTGTGTCTTTTTTATTTTAATTTCCCTAAGCTATAGGACCATAATTGGAAGTGCCCTAGGCTGTGTTCCTCAGTTTTTTAGATGTTTCAGGAAACACCATACACTTCTCCCGAGTGGCTGTTGGCAATTTACATCCTGCCCATCAGCATAACAAGGCTCCCAGTTCTCCATGGCCTGTCCTGCCTTTCTGGATTTTACACTTTTTTCAGATGGCCCTTTTGACCGGGGGGAAGTGAGACTTCATTGTAGTGCAGATTTCCTTTGCAAGCTTGCTTGGTTGGCCAAAAAGGGCGTATGTGTTTTGTCCTGAATATATTCAGGAAAAAACGCATACGCCCTTTTTGGCCAAGTGCATCATTGTCGACGTTCTGCCTCTTTTCCTATGCTTTAAATGCAATTCCAGTCTACCTCCTGAAATAGGTTTCCTGCAATTCTGCCCAGCTTTCAAGTCCTCTTGGCAGCCTTACTTCAGTATAATTTTGGACGATAGCTGTCATTTATAACTCTGCAGGTTTGTGAATTACAGTGCCCCTGAGCTCCTTTCTTCCACTCGCTTTCTTGTGAGCTGGCCGCAACACCGCAGGATTGCTTCAGGCCCTAATCTGGTTCCCCACGGCACGCTGAGCCTTTGGTTAATTCCTCTTCCTGGTGGGAAATGAGAGTTAAATTTGCCCGTCCAGACACCTCCAGCTAGTGTCTCATTGGTCCTCCCTATCCCTGTTCATCTTCCGCAGAAATTGCAAACTGAGCCAAACAGGAGGTTAAAGGCACTGACTCTCCAAGTCGGGAGAGTCTTAGTAAAGCATGTGGAATGTTGCACCCGAGTACCAGGGGACAAGAACTGAGACATATTTGAACCCGTCTCCCGATCACATGGTTGATCATACTCCGGGATCCACATGCATGTTTTAGCTGAAGGAAGAATCCCTTAAGCCTGGAGAGTTGAGACCCGTGGAATGGGTACCATGCAATATGACTTCAAAGGGTCTTCATTTGCACACCGAACCTCTCCAATCCTATCACTGCTGCGTTTATGCCCCGGTACTCACGCTTGATTCTCTTTCAGAGACATAGCAATCCATAGGTTTTAAGATACTTACTGTCAGGTACATTATTAGGCGTTTAATATGGGGTTTTGAGTCCATTTCGTTGAGCAAGGAGTAGCTCTTGTCTATTCCATATTTGGCTTAAGGAACTTTATCTGTGCTCATTTCAATCTCTGGTTTTATGCAGCACCCCAACTCACCTTTCCCCTTAAACAAGCATAAGTAGGTTTTCTAAATTTGAGACCCTCTTCTGTTTTGTAATCCAGTTCCTGTGTAGCCAAGTTTACATTCCGTGTATTAGTGATATCTTATGATGTTTCTTTTTCTGTGTGACTTATTTCAGTTAGAATCATCATACCTGAATCCACTCATTATGCTGCTATGGGCCAGATGACATAGATTTCATTGCTGAGTGATATTACATTGTACGTAAGTACCACAATTTCTTTATCCATTTTTCACTTTCTGCGATATTGAACATGTACCGTAAACGAGGTTCTTGTAAACAGAGCCATCCCAAACTTTGGGGTGGCTGTGTCTTTTTTATTTTAATTTCCCTAAGCTATAGGACCATAATTGGAAGTGCCCTAGGCTGTGTTCCTCAGTTTTTTAGATGTTTCAGGAAACACCATACACTTCTCCCGAGTGGCTGTTGGCAATTTACATCCTGCCCATCAGCATAACAAGGCTCCCAGTTCTCCATGGCCTGTCCTGCCTTTCTGGATTTTACACTTTTTTCAGATGGCCCTTTTGACCGGGGGGAAGTGAGACTTCATTGTAGTGCAGATTTCCTTTGCAAGCTTGCTTGGTTGGCCAAAAAGGGCGTATGCGTTTTGTCCTGAATATATTCAGGAAAAAACGCATACGCCCTTTTTGGCCAGTGCATCATTGTGGACGTTCTGCCTCTTTTCCTATGCTTTAAATGCAATTCCAGTCTACCTCCTGAAATCGGTTTCCTGCAATTCTGCGCGGCTTTCAAGTCCTCTTGGCAGCCTTACTTCAGTATATTTTTGGACAATAACTGTCATTTATAACTCTGCAGGTTTGTGAATTACAGTGTCCCTGAGCTCCTTTCTTCAACTCGCTTTCTTGTGAGCTGGCCGCAACACCGCAGGATTGCTTCAGGCCCTAATCTGGTTCCGGCACGGTATGCTGAGCCTTTGGTTAATTCCTCTTCCTGGTGGGAAATGAGAGTTAAATTCGCCCGTCCAGACACCTCCAGCTAGTCTCTCATTGGTTCTCCCTATTCCTGTTCATCTTCCTCAGAAATTGCAAACTGGGCCAAACAGGAGGTTAAAGGCACTGACTCTCCAAGTCGGGAGAGTGTTAATAAAGCATTTGGAATGTTGCACCCGAGTACCAGGGTACGAGAACTGAGACATATTTGAACACGTCTCGCGATCACATGGTTGATCATACTCTGGGTTCCACATGCATGTTTTTGCTGAAGGAAGAATCCCTTAAACCTGGAGAGTTGAGACCCGTGGAATGGGTACCATGCAATGTGACTTCAAAGGGTCTTCATTTGCTCACCGAACCTCTCCAATCCTATCACTGCTGCGTTTATGCCCCTGTACACACGCTTGGTTCTCTTTTGGAGACATAGCAATCCATAGGTTTTAAGATACTTACTAGTCAGGTACATTCTTAGGCGTTTAATATGGGGTGTTGAGTCCATTTCGTTGAGCAAGGAGTAGCTCTTGTCTATTACATATTTGGCTTAAGGAACTTTATCTGTGCTCATTTCAATCTCTGGTTTTATGCAGCACCCCAACTCACCTTTCCCCTTAAGCAAGCATAAGTTGGTTTTCTAAATTTGAGACCCTGTTTTGTTTTGTAATTCAGTGCCTGTGTAGCCAAGTTTACATTCCGTGTATTAGTGATATCTTATGACGTTTCTTTTTCTGTGTGACTTATTTCAGTTAGAATCATCATACCTGAATCCACTCATTATGCTGCTACGGGCATGATGACATAGATTTCATTGCTGAGTGATATTGCATTGTACATAAGTACCACAACTTTTTTATCCATTTTTCGCTTTCTGCGATATTGAACTTGTACCGTAAACGAGGTTCTTGTAAACAGAGCTGTCCCAAACTTTGGGGTGGCTGTGTCTTTTTGATTTTAATTTACCTAAGCTATAGGACCATAAGTGGAAGTGCCCTAGGCTCTGTTCCTCAGTTTTTTAGATGTTTCAGGAAACACCATACACTTCTCCTGAGTGGCTGTTGGCAATTTACATCCCGCCCATCAGCATAACAAGGCTCCCAGTTCTCCATGGCCTGTCCTGCCTTTCTGGATTTTACACTTTTTTCAGATGGCCCTTTTGACCGTGGGGAAGTGAGACTTCATTATAGTGCAGATTTCCTTTGCAAGCTTGCTTGGTTGGCCAAAAAGTGCGTATGCTTTTTTTCCTGAATATATTCAGGAAAAAACGCATACGTCCTTTTTGGCCAAGTGCATCATTGTCGACGTTCTGCCTCTTTTCCTATGCTTTAAATGCAATTCCAGTCTACCTCCTGAAATCGGTTTCCTGCAATTCTGCCCCGCTTTCAAGTCCTCTTGGCAGCCTTACTTCAGTATATTTTTTGATGATAGCTGTCATTTATAACTCTGCAGGTTTGTGAATTACAGTGCCCCTGAGCTCCTTTCTTCAACTCGCTTGCCTGTGAGCTGGCCGCAACACCGCAGGATTGCTTCAGGCCCTAATCTGGTTCTGGCACGGCACGCTGAGCCTTTGGTTAATTCCTCTTCCTGGTGGGAAATGAGAGTTAAATTCGCCCGTCCAGACACCTCCAGCTAGTCTCTCATTGGTTCTCCCTATTCCTGTTCATCTTCCGCAGAAATTGCAAACTGGGCCAAACAGGAGGTTAAAGGCACTGTCTCTCCAAGTCGGGAGAATATTAGTAAAGCGTCTGCAATTTTGCACCCGAGTACCAGGGGATGAGAACTGAGACATATTAGAACACATCTCCCGATCACACGGTTGATCATACTCTGGGTTCCACATGCATGTTTTAGCTGAAGGAAGAATCCCTTAAACCTGGAGAGTTGAGACCCGTGGAATGGGTACCATGCAATATGACTTCAAAGGGTCTTCATTTGCTCACCAAAACTCTCCAATCCTATCACTGCTGCGTTTTTGCCCCTGTACTCACGATTGATTCACTTTCAGAGACATAGCAATCCATAGGTTTTAAGATACTTACTAGTCAGGTACATTATTAGGCGTTTAATATGGGGTTTTGAGTCCATTTCGTTGAGCAAGGAGTAGCTCTTGTCTATTACATATTTGGCTTAAGGAACTTTATCTGTGCTCATTTCAATCTCTGGTTTTATGCAGCACCCCAACTCACCTTTCCCCTTAAGCAAGCATAAGTTGGTTTTCTAAATTTGAGACCCTGTTTTGTTTTGAAATTCAGTGCCTGTGTAGCCAAGTTTACATTCCGTGTATTAGTGATATCTTATGACGTTTCTTTTTCTGTGTGACTTATTTCAGTTAGAATCATCATACCTGAATCCACTCATTATGCTGCTACGGGCATGATGACATAGATTTCATTGCTGAGTGATATTGCATTGTACATAAGTACCACAACTTTTTTATCCATTTTTCGCTTTCTGCGATATTGAACTTGTACCGTAAACGAGGTTCTTGTAAACAGAGCTGTCCCAAACTTTGGGGTGGCTGTGTCTTTTTGATTTTAATTTACCTAAGCTATAGGACCATAAGTGGAAGTGCCCTAGGCTCTGTTCCTCAGTTTTTTAGATGTTTCAGGAAACACCATACACTTCTCCTGAGTGGCTGTTGGCAATTTACATCCCGCCCATCAGCATAACAAGGCTCCCAGTTCTCCATGGCCTGTCCTGCCTTTCTGGATTTTACACTTTTTTCACATGGCCCCTTTGACCGGGGGGAAGTGAGACTTCATTGTAGTGCAGATTTCCTTTGCAAGCTTGCTTGGTTGGCCAAAAAGGGCGTATGCGTTTTTTCCTGAATATATTCAGGAAAAAACGCATACGCCCTTTTTGGCCAAGTGCATCATTGTCGACGTTCTGCCTCTTTTCCTATGCTTTAAATGCAATTCCAGTCTACCTCCTGAAATCGGTTTCCTGCAATTCTGCCCAGCTTTCAAGTCCTCTTGGCAGCCTTACTTCAGTATATTTTTGGACGATAGCTGTCATTTATAACTCTGCAGGTTTGTGAATTACAGTGCCCCTGAGCTCCTTTCTTCCACTCGCTTTCTTGTGAGCTGGCCGCAACACCGCAGGATTGCTTCAGGCCCTAATCTGGTTCCCCACGGCACGCTGAGCCTTTGGTTAATTCCTCTTCCTGGTGGGAAATGAGAGTTAAATTTGCCCGTCCAGACACCTCCAGCTAGTGTCTCATTGGTCCTCCCTATCCCTGTTCATCTTCCGCAGAAATTGCAAACTGAGCCAAACAGGAGGTTAAAGGCACTGACTCTCCAAGTCGGGAGAGTCTTAGTAAAGCATGTGGAATGTTGCACCCGAGTACCAGGGGACAAGAACTGAGACATATTTGAACCCGTCTCCCGATCACATGGTTGATCATACTCCGGGATCCACATGCATGTTTTAGCTGAAGGAAGAATCCCTTAAGCCTGGAGAGTTGAGACCCGTGGAATGGGTACCATGCAATATGACTTCAAAGGGTCTTCATTTGCACACCGAACCTCTCCAATCCTATCACTGCTGCGTTTATGCCCCGGTACTCACGCTTGATTCTCTTTCAGAGACATAGCAATCCATAGGTTTTAAGATACTTACTGTCAGGTACATTATTAGGCGTTTAATATGGGGTTTTGAGTCCATTTCGTTGAGCAAGGAGTAGCTCTTGTCTATTCCATATTTGGCTTAAGGAACTTTATCTGTGCTCATTTCAATCTCTGGTTTTATGCAGCACCCCAACTCACCTTTCCCCTTAAACAAGCATAAGTAGGTTTTCTAAATTTGAGACCCTCTTCTGTTTTGTAATCCAGTTCCTGTGTAGCCAAGTTTACATTCCGTGTATTAGTGATATCTTATGATGTTTCTTTTTCTGTGTGACTTATTTCAGTTAGAATCATCATACCTGAATCCACTCATTATGCTGCTATGGGCCAGATGACATAGATTTCATTGCTGAGTGATATTACATTGTACGTAAGTACCACAATTTCTTTATCCATTTTTCACTTTCTGCGATATTGAACATGTACCGTAAACGAGGTTCTTGTAAACAGAGCCATCCCAAACTTTGGGGTGGCTGTGTCTTTTTTATTTTAATTTCCCTAAGCTATAGGACCATAATTGGAAGTGCCCTAGGCTGTGTTCCTCAGTTTTTTAGATGTTTCAGGAAACACCATACACTTCTCCCGAGTGGCTGTTGGCAATTTACATCCCGCCCATCAGCATAACAAGGCTCCCAGTTCTCCATGGCCTGTCCTGCCTTTCTGGATTTTACACTTTTTTCAGATGGCCCTTTTGACCGGGGGGAAGTGAGACTTCATTGTAGTGCAGATTTCCTTTGCAAGCTTGCTTGGTTGGCCAAAAAGGGCGTATGCGTTTTTTCCTGAATATATTCAGGAAAAAACGCATACGCCCTTTTTGGCCAGTGCATCATTGTGGACGTTCTGCCTCTTTTCCTATGCTTTAAATGCAATTCCAGTCTACCTCCTGAAATCGGTTTCCTGCAATTCTGCGCGGCTTTCAAGTCCTCTTGGCAGCCTTACTTCAGTATATTTTTGGACAATAACTGTCATTTATAACTCTGCAGGTTTGTGAATTACAGTGTCCCTGAGCTCCTTTCTTCAACTCGCTTTCTTGTGAGCTGGCCGCAACACCGCAGGATTGCTTCAGGCCCTAATCTGGTTCCGGCACGGTATGCTGAGCCTTTGGTTAATTCCTCTTCCTGGTGGGAAATGAGAGTTAAATTCGCCCGTCCAGACACCTCCAGCTAGTCTCTCATTGGTTCTCCCTATTCCTGTTCATCTTCCTCAGAAATTGCAAACTGGGCCAAACAGGAGGTTAAAGGCACTGACTCTCCAAGTCGGGAGAGTGTTAATAAAGCATTTGGAATGTTGCACCCGAGTACCAGGGTACGAGAACTGAGACATATTTGAACACGTCTCGCGATCACATGGTTGATCATACTCTGGGTTCCACATGCATGTTTTTGCTGAAGGAAGAATCCCTTAAACCTGGAGAGTTGAGACCCGTGGAATGGGTACCATGCAATGTGACTTCAAAGGGTCTTCATTTGCTCACCGAACCTCTCCAATCCTATCACTGCTGCGTTTATGCCCCTGTACACACGCTTGGTTCTCTTTTGGAGACATAGCAATCCATAGGTTTTAAGATACTTACTAGTCAGGTACATTCTTAGGCGTTTAATATGGGGTGTTGAGTCCATTTCGTTGAGCAAGGAGTAGCTCTTGTCTATTACATATTTGGCTTAAGGAACTTTATCTGTGCTCATTTCAATCTCTGGTTTTATGCAGCACCCCAACTCACCTTTCCCCTTAAGCAAGCATAAGTTGGTTTTCTAAATTTGAGACCCTGTTTTGTTTTGTAATTCAGTGCCTGTGTAGCCAAGTTTACATTCCGTGTATTAGTGATATCTTATGACGTTTCTTTTTCTGTGTGACTTATTTCAGTTAGAATCATCATACCTGAATCCACTCATTATGCTGCTACGGGCATGATGACATAGATTTCATTGCTGAGTGATATTGCATTGTACATAAGTACCACAACTTTTTTATCCATTTTTCGCTTTCTGCGATATTGAACTTGTACCGTAAACGAGGTTCTTGTAAACAGAGCTGTCCCAAACTTTGGGGTGGCTGTGTCTTTTTGATTTTAATTTACCTAAGCTATAGGACCATAAGTGGAAGTGCCCTAGGCTCTGTTCCTCAGTTTTTTAGATGTTTCAGGAAACACCATACACTTCTCCTGAGTGGCTGTTGGCAATTTACATCCCGCCCATCAGCATAACAAGGCTCCCAGTTCTCCATGGCCTGTCCTGCCTTTCTGGATTTTACACTTTTTTCAGATGGCCCTTTTGACCGTGGGGAAGTGAGACTTCATTATAGTGCAGATTTCCTTTGCAAGCTTGCTTGGTTGGCCAAAAAGTGCGTATGCTTTTTTTCCTGAATATATTCAGGAAAAAACGCATACGTCCTTTTTGGCCAAGTGCATCATTGTCGACGTTCTGCCTCTTTTCCTATGCTTTAAATGCAATTCCAGTCTACCTTCTGAAATCGGTTTCCTGCAATTCTGCCCCGCTTTCAAGTCCTCTTGGCAGCCTTACTTCAGTATATTTTTTGATGATAGCTGTCATTTATAACTCTGCAGGTTTGTGAATTACAGTGCCCCTGAGCTCCTTTCTTCCACTCGCTTTCTTGTGAGCTGGCCGCAACACCGCAGGATTGCTTCAGGCCCTAATCTGGTTCCCCACGGCACGCTGAGCCTTTGGTTAATTCCTCTTCCTGGTGGGAAATGAGAGTTAAATTTGCCCGTCCAGACACCTCCAGCTAGTGTCTCATTGGTCCTCCCTATCCCTGTTCATCTTCCGCAGAAATTGCAAACTGAGCCAAACAGGAGGTTAAAGGCACTGACTCTCCAAGTCGGGAGAGTCTTAGTAAAGCATGTGGAATGTTGCACCCGAGTACCAGGGGACAAGAACTGAGACATATTTGAACCCGTCTCCCGATCACATGGTTGATCATACTCCGGGATCCACATGCATGTTTTAGCTGAAGGAAGAATCCCTTAAGCCTGGAGAGTTGAGACCCGTGGAATGGGTACCATGCAATATGACTTCAAAGGGTCTTCATTTGCACACCGAACCTCTCCAATCCTATCACTGCTGCGTTTATGCCCCGGTACTCACGCTTGATTCTCTTTCAGAGACATAGCAATCCATAGGTTTTAAGATACTTACTGTCAGGTACATTATTAGGCGTTTAATATGGGGTTTTGAGTCCATTTCGTTGAGCAAGGAGTAGCTCTTGTCTATTCCATATTTGGCTTAAGGAACTTTATCTGTGCTCATTTCAATCTCTGGTTTTATGCAGCACCCCAACTCACCTTTCCCCTTAAACAAGCATAAGTAGGTTTTCTAAATTTGAGACCCTCTTCTGTTTTGTAATCCAGTTCCTGTGTAGCCAAGTTTACATTCCGTGTATTAGTGATATCTTATGATGTTTCTTTTTCTGTGTGACTTATTTCAGTTAGAATCATCATACCTGAATCCACTCATTATGCTGCTATGGGCCAGATGACATAGATTTCATTGCTGAGTGATATTACATTGTACGTAAGTACCACAATTTCTTTATCCATTTTTCACTTTCTGCGATATTGAACATGTACCGTAAACGAGGTTCTTGTAAACAGAGCCATCCCAAACTTTGGGGTGGCTGTGTCTTTTTTATTTTAATTTCCCTAAGCTATAGGACCATAATTGGAAGTGCCCTAGGCTGTGTTCCTCAGTTTTTTAGATGTTTCAGGAAACACCATACACTTCTCCCGAGTGGCTGTTGGCAATTTACATCCTGCCCATCAGCATAACAAGGCTCCCAGTTCTCCATGGCCTGTCCTGCCTTTCTGGATTTTACACTTTTTTCAGATGGCCCTTTTGACCGGGGGGAAGTGAGACTTCATTGTAGTGCAGATTTCCTTTGCAAGCTTGCTTGGTTGGCCAAAAAGGGCGTATGTGTTTTGTCCTGAATATATTCAGGAAAAAACGCATACGCCCTTTTTGGCCAAGTGCATCATTGTCGACGTTCTGCCTCTTTTCCTATGCTTTAAATGCAATTCCAGTCTACCTCCTGAAATCGGTTTCCTGCAATTCTGCCCAGCTTTCAAGTCCTCTTGGCAGCCTTACTTCAGTATATTTTTGGACGATAGCTGTCATTTATAACTCTGCAGGTTTGTGAATTACAGTGCCCCTGAGCTCCTTTCTTCCACTCGCTTTCTTGTGAGCTGGCCGCAACACCGCAGGATTGCTTCAGGCCCTAATCTGGTTCCCCACGGCACGCTGAGCCTTTGGTTAATTCCTCTTCCTGGTGGGAAATGAGAGTTAAATTTGCCCGTCCAGACACCTCCAGCTAGTGTCTCATTGGTCCTCCCTATCCCTGTTCATCTTCCGCAGAAATTGCAAACTGAGCCAAACAGGAGGTTAAAGGCACTGACTCTCCAAGTCGGGAGAGTCTTAGTAAAGCATGTGGAATGTTGCACCCGAGTACCAGGGGACAAGAACTGAGACATATTTGAACCCGTCTCCCGATCACATGGTTGATCATACTCCGGGATCCACATGCATGTTTTAGCTGAAGGAAGAATCCCTTAAGCCTGGAGAGTTGAGACCCGTGGAATGGGTACCATGCAATATGACTTCAAAGGGTCTTCATTTGCACACCGAACCTCTCCAATCCTATCACTGCTGCGTTTATGCCCCGGTACTCACGCTTGATTCTCTTTCAGAGACATAGCAATCCATAGGTTTTAAGATACTTACTGTCAGGTACATTATTAGGCGTTTAATATGGGGTTTTGAGTCCATTTCGTTGAGCAAGGAGTAGCTCTTGTCTATTCCATATTTGGCTTAAGGAACTTTATCTGTGCTCATTTCAATCTCTGGTTTTATGCAGCACCCCAACTCACCTTTCCCCTTAAACAAGCATAAGTAGGTTTTCTAAATTTGAGACCCTCTTCTGTTTTGTAATCCAGTTCCTGTGTAGCCAAGTTTACATTCCGTGTATTAGTGATATCTTATGATGTTTCTTTTTCTGTGTGACTTATTTCAGTTAGAATCATCATACCTGAATCCACTCATTATGCTGCTATGGGCCAGATGACATAGATTTCATTGCTGAGTGATATTACATTGTACGTAAGTACCACAATTTCTTTATCCATTTTTCACTTTCTGCGATATTGAACATGTACCGTAAACGAGGTTCTTGTAAACAGAGCCATCCCAAACTTTGGGGTGGCTGTGTCTTTTTTATTTTAATTTCCCTAAGCTATAGGACCATAATTGGAAGTGCCCTAGGCTGTGTTCCTCAGTTTTTTAGATGTTTCAGGAAACACCATACACTTCTCCCGAGTGGCTGTTGGCAATTTACATCCTGCCCATCAGCATAACAAGGCTCCCAGTTCTCCATGGCCTGTCCTGCCTTTCTGGATTTTACACTTTTTTCAGATGGCCCTTTTGACCGGGGGGAAGTGAGACTTCATTGTAGTGCAGATTTCCTTTGCAAGCTTGCTTGGTTGGCCAAAAAGGGCGTATGCGTTTTTTCCTGAATATATTCAGGAAAAAACGCATACGCCCTTTTTGACCAGTGCATCATTGTGGACGTTCTGCCTCTTTTCCTATGCTTTAAATGCAATTCCAGTCTACCTCCTGAAATCGGTTTCCTGCAATTCTGCCCGGCTTTCAAGTCCTCTTGGCAGCCTTACTTCAGTATATTTTTGGACAATAACTGTCATTTATAACTCTGCAGGTTTGTGAATTACAGTGTCCCTGAGCTCCTTTCTTCAACTCGCTTTCTTGTGAGCTGGCCGCAACACCGCAGGATTGCTTCAGGCCCTAATCTGGTTCCGGCACGGTATGCTGAGCCTTTGGTTAATTCCTCTTCCTGGTGGGAAATGAGAGTTAAATTCGCCCGTCCAGACACCTCCAGCTAGTCTCTCATTGGTTCTCCCTATTCCTGTTCATCTTCCTCAGAAATTGCAAACTGGGCCAAACAGGAGGTTAAAGGCACTGACTCTCCAAGTCGGGAGAGTGTTAATAAAGCATTTGGAATGTTGCACCCGAGTACCAGGGTACGAGAACTGAGACATATTTGAACACGTCTCGCGATCACATGGTTGATCATACTCTGGGTTCCACATGCATGTTTTTGCTGAAGGAAGAATCCCTTAAACCTGGAGAGTTGAGACCCGTGGAATGGGTACCATGCAATGTGACTTCAAAGGGTCTTCATTTGCTCACCGAACCTCTCCAATCCTATCACTGCTGCGTTTATGCCCCTGTACACACGCTTGGTTCTCTTTTGGAGACATAGCAATCCATAGGTTTTAAGATACTTACTAGTCAGGTACATTCTTAGGCGTTTAATATGGGGTGTTGAGTCCATTTCGTTGAGCAAGGAGTAGCTCTTGTCTATTACATATTTGGCTTAAGGAACTTTATCTGTGCTCATTTCAATCTCTGGTTTTATGCAGCACCCCAACTCACCTTTCCCCTTAAGCAAGCATAAGTTGGTTTTCTAAATTTGAGACCCTGTTTTGTTTTGTAATTCAGTGCCTGTGTAGCCAAGTTTACATTCCGTGTATTAGTGATATCTTATGACGTTTCTTTTTCTGTGTGACTTATTTCAGTTAGAATCATCATACCTGAATCCACTCATTATGCTGCTACGGGCATGATGACATAGATTTCATTGCTGAGTGATATTGCATTGTACATAAGTACCATAACTTTTTTATCCATTTTTCGCTTTCTGCGATATTGAACTTGTACCGTAAACGAGGTTCTTGTAAACAGAGCTGTCCCAAACTTTGGGGTGGCTGTGTCTTTTTGATTTTAATTTACCTAAGCTATAGGACCATAAGTGGAAGTGCCCTAGGCTCTGTTCCTCAGTTTTTTAGATGTTTCAGGAAACACCATACACTTCTCCTGAGTGGCTGTTGGCAATTTACATCCCGCCCATCAGCATAACAAGGCTCCCAGTTCTCCATGGCCTGTCCTGCCTTTCTGGATTTTACACTTTTTTCAGATGGCCCTTTTGACCGGGGGGAAGTGAGACTTCATTGTAGTGCAGATTTCCTTTGCAAGCTTGCTTGGTTGGCCAAAAAGGGCGTATGCGTTTTTTCCTGAATATATTCAAGAAAAAACGCATACGCCCTTTTTGGCCAAGTGCATCATTGTCTACGTTCTGCCTCTTTTCCTATGCTTTAAATGCAATTCCAGTCTACCTCCTGAAATCGGGTTCCTGCCATTCTGCCCTGCTTTCTAGTCCTCTTGGCAGCCTTACTTCAGTATATTTTTGGAGGATAGCTGTCATTTATAACTCTGCAGGTTTGTGAATTACAGTGCCCCTGAGCTCCTTTCTTCAACTCGCTTTCTTGTGAGCTGTCCGCAACACCGCAGGACTGCATCAGGCCCTAATCTGGTTCCGGCATGGCACGCTGAGCCTTTGGTTAATTCCTCTTCCTGGTGGGAAATGAGAGTTAAATTTGCCCGTCCAGACACCTCCAGCTTGTCTCTCATCGGTTCTCCCTATTCCTGTTCATCTTTTGCAGAAATTTCAAACTGGGCCAAACAGGAGGTGAAATGCACTGACTCTGCAAGTCGTCAGAGTGTTAGTAACGCATCTGGAATGTTGCACCCGAGTACCAGGGGACGAGAACTGAGACATATTTGAACACGTCTCCCGATCACATGGTTGATCATACTCTGGGATCCACATGCATGTTTTAGCTGAAGGAAGAATCCCTTAAACCTGGAGAGTTGAGACCCGTGGAATGGGTACCATGCAATATGCCTTCAAAGGGTCTTCATTTGCTTACCAAACTTCTGCAATCCTATCACTACGGCGTTTATGCCCCTGTACACACGCTTGTTTCTCTTTCGGAGACATAGCAATCCATAGATTTTAAGATACATACTAGTCAGATACATTCTTAGGCGTTTAATATGGGGTGTTGAGTCCATTTCGTTGAGCAAGGAGTAGCTCTTGTCTATTACATATTTGGCTTAAGGAAATTTATCTATGCTCATTTCAATCTCTGGTTTTATGCAGCACCCCAACTCACCTTTCCCCTTAAGCAAGCATAAGTTGGTTTTCTAAATTTGAGACCATGTTCTGTTTTGTAATTCAGTTCCTGTGTAGCCAAGTTTACATTTCGTGTATTGGTGATATCTTAAGATGTTTCTTTTTCTGTGTTACATATTGTAGTTAGAATCATCATACCTAAATCCACTCATTATGCTGCTACGGGCCTGATGACATAGATTTAATTGCTGAGTGATATTGCATTGTACGTAAGTACCACAACTTCTTTATCCATTTTTCACTTTCTGCGATATTGAACTTGTACCGTAAATGAGGTTCTTGTAAACAGAGCCGTCCCAAACTTTGGGGTGGCTGTGTCTTTTTGATTTTAATTTCCCTAAGCTATAGGACCATAAGTGGAAGTGCCTTAGGCTCTGTTGCTTTGTTTTTTAGATGTTTCAGGAAACACCATACACTTCTCCCCATTGGCTGTTGGCAATTTACATCCGGCCCATCAGCATAACAAGTCTCCCAGTTCTCCATGGCCTGTCCTGCCTTTCTGGATTTTACACTTTTTTCAGATGGCCCTTTTGACCGGGGGAAAGTGAGATTTCATTGTAGTGCAGATTTCCTTTTCAAGCTTCCTTGGTTGGCCAAAAAGTTCGTAGAAGTTTTTTCCTGAATACATTCAGGAAAAAACGCATACGCCCTTTTTTGCCAAGTGTATCATTGTCGACGTTCTGCCTCTTTTCCTATGCTTTAAATGCAATTCCAGTCTACCTCCTGAAATCGGTTTCCTGAAATTCTGCCGTGCTTTCAAGTCGTCTTGGCAGGCTTACTTCAGTATATTTTTGGACGATAGCTGTCATTTATAACTCTGCAGGTTTGTGAATTACAGTGCCCCTGAGCTCCTTTTTTCAACTCGCTTTCTTGTGAGATGGCCACAACACCGCAGGATTGCTTCAGGCCCTAATCTGGTTCCGGCACGGCACACTGAGCCTTTGGTTAATTCCTCTTCCTGGTGGGAAATGAGAGTTAATTTTGCCAGTCCAGACACCTCCAGCTGGTCTCTCATTGGTTCTCCCTATTCCTGTTCATCTTCCGCAGAAATTGCAAACTGGGCCAAACAGGAGGTTAAAGGCACTGACTCTCCAAGTCGGGAGCGTGTTAGTAAAGCCTCTGGAATGTTGCACCCGAGTACCAGGGAACGAGAACTGAGACATATTGGAACACGTCTCCCGATCACACGGTGGATCATACTCTGGGTTCCACATGCATGTTTTAGCTGAAGGAAGAATCCCTTAAACCTGGAGAGTTGAGACCCGTGGAATGGGTACCATGCAATATGACTTCAAAGGGTCTTCATTGGCTCACCGAATGTCTCCAATCCTATGACTGCGGCGTTTATGCCCCTGTACACATGCTTGATTCTCTTTCGGAGACATAGCAATCCATAGGTTTTAAGATACTTACTAGTCAGGTACATTCTTAGGCATTTAATAGGGGGTGTTGAGTCCATTTCCTTGAGCAAGGAGTAGCTCTTGTCTATTACATGTTTGGCTTAAGGAACTTTTTCTGTGCTCATGTCAATCTCTGGTTTTATGCAGCACCCCAACTCACCTTTCCTCTTAAGCAAGCATAAGTTGGTTTTCTAAATTTGAGACCCTGTTCTGTTTTGTAATTGAGTTCCTGTGTAGCCAAGTTTACATTCAGTGTATTAGTGATATCTTATGATGTTTCTTTTTCTGTGTGACTTATTTCAGTTAGAATCATCATACCTGAATCCACTCATTATGCTGCTACGGGCCTGATGACATAGATTTCATTGCTGAGTGATATTGCATTGTACGTAAGTACCACAACTTCTTTGTCCATTTTTCACTTTCTGCGATATTGAACTTGTACCGTAAACTAGGTTCTTGTAAACAGAGCCATCCAAAACTTTTGGGTGGCTGTGTCTTTTTGATTTTAATTTCCCTAATCTATAGTACCATAACTGGAAGTGCCCTAGGCTCTGTTGCTTTGTTTTTTACATGTTTCAGGAAACACCATACACTTCTCCCGAGTGGCTGTTGGCAATTTACATCCCGCCCATCAGCATAACAAGGCTCCCAGTTCTCCATGGCCTGTCCTGCCTTTCTGGATTTTACACTTTTTTCAGATGGCCCTTTTGACCAGTGGGAAGTGAGACTTCATTGTAGTGCAGATTTCCTTTGCAAGCTTGCTTGGTTGGCCAAAAAGGGCGTATGCGTTTTTTCCTGAATATATTCAGGAAAAAACGCATACGCCCTTTTTGGCCAAGTGCATCATTGTGGACGTTCTGCCTCTTTTCCTATGCTTTAAATGCAATTCCAGTCTACCTCCTGAAATCGGTTTCCTGCAATTCTGCCTTGCCTCCAATGCCTCTTCATAGCCTTACCTCAATATATTTTTTGAAAATAGTTGTCCTTTATAACTCTGCAGGTTTTTGAATTGCAGTGGCCCTTAGCTCCATTTTTCTGCTCTTATTTTTGTAATCTTGCCTCATAACCACAGGATTCCTTCAGGCCCTATTCTTCTTCTGGGGCACCTTGCTGTGCCTTTGGTTTATTCTTCTTACTGATGTGAAATTAGACTGACATGTGCCCATTGAAACTGCTACAGCTAGTTTCTCACTGGTTCCCCCTATTCCCATTCATCCTCCGCACTAACTGCAGACTGTGCGATACTAGAACTTAAAGGCATTGACTCTCCATGTGGGGATATTGTTAGTAAAGTGGCTGGAATGTCGATCCGGAGTCCCAGGAGAGGAAAAATGAGGTGCGTTTTAGAAACCTTTCCCGATCATATGGTATACCAGTCGCTGGGTTTCCCAAGCATGGTTTAGCTGTAGGAAGATTCCCTTCAACCTGGAGTTTTGGGACCCTTGGAATGAGTAGCATGAAGTATTGCATTAAACTTTTGGCAGTTGCTCACCAAAGCTCACCAATCCTCTCAGCCCCAAGTGTGCAGCCTTATGTCTTATCCAGCTGTGGGTTTATATGTGGTCAATCCAGGTTGCATCACAGCCCCTGAGCAAATTTTGTAAGAATTTTTCTCTCTTTCATTGTTTCTGCATTTTGTTTTTAAAATTTATTTCTATAATGGGGTTTAGCTCATTTTCACTGCTGTGTTTGTGCCACTCTGCACACACTTGATTCCCTTATGGAGATATATCAATACATGGGTTTTAAGATTCTTATTACTCAGATATATTTCTCTGCGGTGTATAGGGTGTGTTGAGGCCAGTTCATTGAGCAAGGTGTAGATCTTGTCTAATATCTATTTGGTTTATTGAACGGTATCTGTGCTAATTTCAAACTCTGGTTTAATGCATCACCCCACCTCTCCTTTCCCCTTAAGCTGACATAAGTGTGTTTTCTAAATGTGAGACACTGTTCTGTTCTGTAATTCATTTCTTGTGCAGCCATATTTACCCTCCCTCTATAAGTGATATCTTATGATATGTTTCTTTTTCTGTTTGACTTATTTCAAGTAGTATTATCGGACCTAAATCCACTCTTTATCCTTCTACTAGCCTTATTACCTTGATTTCATGGTGAAGAGATATTCCATTGTACATAAGTACCACATCTTCTTTATCCATTGTTCTCTTTCCTGGGATATTTAAGGTGTACTGAAGTTGAGGTTCTTGTAAACAGAGTAGCCCTAAACTGTGGTGTGCTTGTGTCTTGTTGATTTTTAGACTTCCCTAGATATACTCCCATGATTGGAAGTGTCCTATGCTCTGTAGCTCTGTTTTTTAGATGATTTAGGAACCACCATACACTTCTCCAGAGTGGCTCTCGGCAGTTCACACACTGCCCATCAGCGTATAAAGGCTCCCTGTTCTCCATGGCCTGTCCTGCATTTCTGGTTTTTACAATTTTTTAGGATGGCCCTTTTGACCGGTGGGAAATGAGATTTCTTTGTTGTGCACATTTGCATTGCTTGCTTGCTTCGTTGCCCATAAAGTGCGTATGCGTTTTTTCCTGGATATAATCAGGAAAAAACGCATACGCCCTTTTGGGCCAACTGCATCATTGTCGAAATTCTGCCGCTTTTCATGTGCTTTAAAGACGAGTCCAATCTATCTCTTGAAATCTGTTTCTTGCAATTCTGTCTTGCATTCAGATCCTCTTCTTTGCCTTACCTCAACATATTTTTGGACGTTAGTTTTCATTTATAACTCTGCAGGTTTGTGAATTGCAGTGACCCTGAGCTCCATTTTTTAAGTTGCTCTTTTGTGAGCTGGCCTCAAACCCACAGGATTGCTTCAGGCCCTATTTTGGCTCCGGCGAGGCGGGCTGAGCCTTTTTTCAATTCTTATTCTTAATGGGAAATTAGAGTGATATGTGCCCGTCCAAACCCCTACAACTATTCTCTCATTGGTTCCCCCTCTTCCCGTTCATCCTCCTCACAATTTGCAAAATGTGTGAAACAGAAGTTGAAATGTGCTGATTCTCCAAGTGGGCAGATTCTAAGTAACGTGGCTGGAATGGTGAACAGGAGCACCAGGAGAGGATAAATGAGCTGCATTTTAGACACATCTCCCGATCACATGGTGTACAGTCCTCTGGGTTTTCCATGCATGTTTTAGCTGTAGGAAGATCCCTTGAACCTGCAGATTTGGGACCCATTGAATGGGTACCAGGTAGTATTACTTTAAAGGGTGTGCATTTCCTCACCCAACCTCACATTTCTCTTAGTGCAAACAGTTTCCAGCCTTATGTCTCATCCTGCTGTGGGTCTAGATGTGTTCAATCCATGTTGCATCACCGTCCCTGAGGAAAAGTTGTAAGAGGTTTTCTCTGTCTCTCTGTCGTTTATTTTTTTCAATTTATTACTATATTGGTTACAGCTGATTTTCAAAGCTCTGTTTCTTGCTGCTGTACATCCACTTGATTCACGTACAGAGAGACATCAGTAAATTCTTTTTCAGATTCTTACCAGTCGTATATATTCTTTTCCGGTGACTTGAGTGTGCTGAGTGCAGTTCTTTTAGCTACCGTGTGGGCCTTGTTGATTATCAGTTTGGTATTTGGAATGGTATCTTTGCTAATTTCAACCTCCTGGATGATGCCTCACCCCTCCCCACCTTTCCCGTTTAGCAGCCTTATGCGTGTTTTCTACATATTTGACTATGTTTTTGTTTTGTAATTTATTTCATGTGTAGCCATTTTGGATTCCACCTTTAAGTGATATCTTATGATATGTGTCTTTTTCTTTTTGAATTATGTCACTTAGAAAGATCATACGTAACTCCTCCGGAGTTGTTACAACTGGCCATATTTCATTGATTTCCAGGCTGAATAATATTCCACTCTACCTAAGTACCACATCTCTATCCATTTTTTCCCTCCAGAGACATTTAAGTTATATCCTAGTCGAGGATCTTTTAAACAGAGAGGGGGTAAACATTGGGGTGCCTGTGTCCTCTCAATTTTTGTTTTTCCCAAGATATACGCCCATGAGTGCAAGTGCCCTATGCTCTGTAGCTCATTTTTTAGATGCTTTAGTAAACACAATACACTTCTCCAGAATGGCCGTTGGCAATATACATTTCCACTATAAGTCTCACAGGGCTCCCTCTTCTCCTTGCCCTGTCCTGCATTTCTGTTGTTTACGCTTTATGAGGATGGCTCTTCTGACTGATGCGAAGTGATATCTTTTGTAGTATTGACTTCCAGTGCCCACCTGTTTGCTTGGCTAAAAAAGTGTATGCCCTTTTCTTGAATATATACAGAAAAAAACGCATACACCCTTTTTGGCCAACTGCAATGTTGGCAATGTTCAGCTCCTTTTCTTGTGCTTAATGGCGAGTCCTTTCTACCTCCTCAGATCCCTTTCCTGCCATTCTCCCTTGCTTACAAGTCCTTTTCTCTGACTTTCCTCAAGACATTTTTCAGTGATGGATATTTTCAACTCTGCAGTTTCGTGAATTTTACTGCCCCTGAGTTCCATTGTTCAACTTGTGTTTATGGGAACTGGCCACAAAGCAGCGGGATTTCCTCAAGCCCTATACTGTTTCCATGGGCAACCCTAGCCTTTGGTCAGTTCGTCTTCCTGATTGGAAATTAGAGTGACATGTGCCTGTCTGAACACCTAGGACTTGTCTCTCATTGTTCTTCATCCTTCCGCTTCATCCTCTGGACAAATTCCAAACTGTACACAACAGGATGTTGACAGTGCTGACATCTCCAAGTGGGGAGACTGTTAGTAAAGACGCTGGAGGGGTGAACCCGAGCACCAGGAGATGAGGAGATGAGATGCCTTTTCCAAACTCTTCCCGATCAGACGGTATACCATCCTCTGGGTGTGACAGACATGTTTTAGCAGTAGGAAGAGTCCCATTCATGTAAGGAGAACATCAGGGCTTTTTCAAAATCAGTGTCTCCCCGAAACACAAACTGGGGAATTTTTTAAGCTACGGCTACACATATGTTCATTAAGGGCCTTGGGAAGTAGGCAGAGTCCAAACTTTAGATGATTGAAGTCTTCAGGGTCAGAAGCACTCACCACCAGCTTCCCTTAGGTTACACTTTAACTGTCATTGATAGATGATGTCAGTAAAAATATCTATTCTTTTTCAGATTATTTCCCCTTATAGCTTATTGCAAAATGTTGAGTGTAGTTCCCTGTGCTATACAGTAGTTCCTTGTTGATGATCTATTTTATACATAGCAGTGTGTATGTGTTAATCCCAAACTGTTAATTTATCCCTCCTCCCACCTTTCCCCTTTGGTAATAATAAATTATAAGATTTTATACTTCTCAGAAATGGGGGAGCTGAAAGAGAGGTATCATTTTCAATGGAAAAGCATTTAAAACAAGATTGAAGCTTTAACCAAGATTATTAGATGTACATCCTTGGAAAGAAATCACTTCGTTTCTCTAATATTGACCTGACAAATAAGACAAACCTTTTCACTGAACTTGCTTATAATAAAGTGATGGAAATATCAAATGGAAGTGTTAGAAACATCTTATTTTACCCGAGCCTTATACACTGTTCTATGTTAACTACAGTTTGGCTCACACATCTGTTCATTGAGGTTACAATAGTCTCAATTTCTGTTACTGATCCTCCAGAGTGGACCCCAACAAGTGTCCCCCTGCCCAGTGTCATTGGGGCCAACAGATCGAGACTGAGTTTGGTTCACAAGCAAAGGAAACTTTATATTTTGATCAGAGAATGGAGAGGTGAGAGCATGCACTACCCCCTGGGCTGTGGGCTGGGCTGCTGTGTAGAGATCCTGTCAGAGTCAGTGGGAGGGAGGGGGCGGAGCTCTCGAGGGCCGGGTTGGCTGCAGCTCAGGCTCTGTATCGCGGAGTCTGCACTGGGCCCCAGGAGCTGAGGTGTCGTCCCAGCCATTCTGCACTAGGAAATCTGGTCTGAAGTGCCGGGTGTGGAACCTCTGCATGCGGGACCCTAGGAGCACATGAAATTAGACAAAGCACAAAGGATAAAAAAGGTTAGACTTGACTTTATTGCCCAGATTCTATTTTTATCTCCCAGGGATTTTTAATGGGCTTTGCTGGGGACAAACCCCTCCTCTGCCTTTTGTCCCGTTCCTCATTCTTGGAGTGCTGAGGGTGCAGACCCTTCTTCTGTAACTGCTGAGTGCTGAGTTGGGAGCCCTCATAGCCGGGGGCGAGGGTCAGAGCTTCTCCCCAGCAGCCTCCAGGTGACGTTGATTGTCCCCAGGCCCCCTGCCTCCCTGCTCGTCCACCTGAGCACCAGCATTGGAAGTGTTATAGATTCTAATGACCTTTAAGGGTCCAGGAAAGAGATGTGCAGAGACGCTGTGGGGGCCGGTTTCACCCCGCCCCACATTTGTTCAGCCACCTTAGGCTGACCGTTTCTGCCAGCCTAGATGCTCTGACCAGTAGTCTGAGCTTTCTTCAATTAGGCCCCTGAATTAACGTACAAACAGCACCAGGTGTCAGAGCCCTGCCTGCTCAACTCCCAGACAGTCCAGGGTCAGTGGTGATCAAGGACCATGATGGCCACTGAGTCAACAGCCTTTTGAAGTAAACAGGAGTCCAGCCAGTCTTATTGGCCACCATCATCACGGTGTCTGTAGGCTTTTCTATGGTGACAGTGTGATATACGGTTCCCCCGCCAAGATTATTAGCTCCCCTCTGGGTGCAGTATGTCCTGCAAGCAGTAGTCTACTCTTTTGGGACACACTCTTGTTGTTTTATGAGAGAAACTCCAGGTCAAGTGATGTTCACATGAGTCGTCATGGTGCCCTGTTGCCCCCGGTTATCTCTCTGGATGTTGAAGTTGGAAGGCCTCCTCACTCGAGGTTGGTGTGCCCACAGAGCGAACCCTGAAACTTCAGGGCATGGTTGGTGGTTAGGATCACCACGTGGGGTCCTTTTCCCTTAGGAGGGAGGTGACCTTTGGGGCTGCTGATTTCCAGGTTTTTAGATACCGCCAGTATCTTGGCCAGATGTGGCAGTTGGCCAAGCCCCTTGGTGACCGTAGTTTATCCTACCTGGATGGCATTCTTGCATTGTTCCATTTCAAGTGGTCCCAGTTTTTGCACTAATTCTCCAATGGCGATTCACCTTTCACCGGGAATGTAAAGGTCAAAGGGTTTAGCTAAATTAGGGAGTTCCAGGGCAAGGGTCTGAATTGACTGCTCTTTCCATTCTTGAAAGGCCACTTCTGGATTCTATTCAACAGGATCATCATCTTTTCCTTTCAGTGTTTCATATAGAGGCCCAGCTAGTAGACTGTAGTTAGGGATCCAGAAGCAGCAAACCCTGGCCTCCCCAAGAACCCCTAAGCTGTCTTCTAGTTTTAGAAAGGGGTAAGGCTGAAAATGGTTTCTTCCCTTTCCTGGGATGGGCTTCTCCGACCTTCTGTGAGAATGAAGCCCAGGCAGGTCACCGCAGTCTGTGATATTTGAGCTTTTTCTTGGACAACTTCTATCCTTTATTGGCTTGGTAGTTCAGAGGCCTCCTTAGTAGGGCTGGCGATCAGAATGTCGTCTGTGTACTGAAGGAGGGTTTCCTTTTCCAGAGGTAGAATTTTAGGTCTTTAGCTAAGCTTTCCCCAAAGATGGTGTGGGAATTTTTGCACCCTTGGGGCAAGACGGCCCGGAAGTATTGTTTTAGTTGTATGTTGAGTCCTGCCACTCACAAGCCAAAATTTCTTGTGACTCTGGGACTAATGGAATACAAAAGAAGGCATCATTGAAGACTAATACAGAATACCATGTCCTGGTGGTTGGTAGAATGACCAGCAGGGTGTAGGAATTAGGAGCAGCTGGAGGTATATCCTCGGTGGCTTCACTGACTGTCCTGACATCCTTTACCAGGTCCCCAGCAGCCCATGGGGCTCTCGTGGTCAGACCAATCCCAGAATATGGAGCTCACCTGGGCAGGTACCCCACCCCCACCCCAGCCCACGGGGCTCTCGTGGTCAGGCCCCTCCCAGGATACAGAGCTACCCTTGCAGGTACCGTGGCAGGGCTGGGCACACAGGAACCGTGCACATAGCCCTCATTGCAGAGCACCCCCAGCTCACCTGTCGCTCAGAGCTGACACAGAGCACCTCAGAGCAGGACTTGAACTAACAAACAGCAGCTGCGACAGGTCTGTGACCCTGGGCATCACTCTGTGCGGCCTCCCTCCACCTGGTCTTCCAGAGACTTCCACTGCACCCGGGGCACCAGGCCTCTGTCTCCAACCACCACCCACCCCTCCTCTCCCTGACTCCTGGGTTCCTCTCATTAGGAGAGGGTTTTCTTGAAGTTGTCTCCCACTCATGGGCCAGATAAAATGATTAGAAAACAAGCCAAAGCTGCAGCCCCTTGTCTATCCTGACTCTCAGGAGCCCACACCTGTTCCTTGGACCTGGCCGGTTCAGCAAGTTCCATTTTCTGCAACTGTGAGCCCCTGAGGGGTGATGATTGGCTGACCTGGGCAGCCTTACCGTGCCGGCCAGCCCTCCCCAGGTGTGCCTGGGTTGAGATCAATATAAATACCACTCCAGGCAGCAAGAGCCCCTGCAGCCGTGCCTGACGCCATTTTCTCTGCCCTGTCAGCAGTCTCGGGGCTGGGCTGGTGGGAGGGAGTGAGAGGCCACGGCTTTGTGGGTGGCCCAGTGTGAGTGGGGCTCTGCTGGACTTTCTGCAGCAGTTGCCAGGCTGCCACCTGCTAAAGAAGAGGATGTGTCACCTATACCTGCTGCTGGAATTTCTCCCTGGGCAGAGGTGAGGAAGGAAAGAAGCAGTGGGGGCAGGGACAGGACGGGTATCTCAGGCAGGGAAATGGAAATCTTCCAGAAGAGCACCCAGGGCCAGGACCATCCTGGCTGGCCTGCAGGCACCAAGTCGGCCGGCATGCTGTCACTCGTGTGGCTCTATGGCCCTTCCTCTACGCTTTCAAGTCCTTGTATATATTCAGGTGTTTTACCTGGGACGGGTGGGAATAGTTCAGCAGCAACTGGCCTGGGGCTCAGCTCACGTTTACTCACAGATGCCTCGGCACGGTGCCCCAGCTTTGCAATGAGGACGCTTGTTGCGTGGGGGCTGCTGGCTGAATGGGAGACGATTCCCCACCACTGACCAACTTCAGAATTGTTTACAACTGGAGCAAGTGCCCTGATACGGTTTTCCTCTGTGGAACTGGTGGGTTCTGTGTTTTTTTTCTCTTTTTCGTTTTTGGTTCAAGGTAGATTTTATTCCTCTTTTTTGTATTTACAGATACAAGCATGGAAATAATTTATTCATATAAATACATGTATGTGAAGGGAATAATTGTTTTTTCTGTTTTATTTTTTAAATTTTATTTCTTTTTAATTTTGAATTTTATTTTATATTTTTATACAGCAGGTTCTTATTGGTTACCTATTTTATACGTATAAATGTATACATGCCAATCCCAGTCTCTCAACTCCTCCCACCACCACCCCCCCAACAGCCTTCCACCCTTGTTGTCCATACGTTTGTTGTCTACATCTGTTGCTATATTTATGCCTTGCAAAATGGTTAACCTGTACAGTTTTTCTAGGTTCCACATATATGCATGAATATACAAGATTTGTTTTTCTCTTTCTGACTTACTTCACTCTGTATGAGACTCTCTAGATCCATCGACGTCTTGACAAATGACCCAATTTCATTCCTTTTCATGGCTTAGTAATATTCCATTTTATATATGTACCACAGCTTTATGCATACGTCTGTCTGTGGGCATTTAGGTTGCTTCCATTACCTCGATATTGTAAAGAGTGAGGCAATGAACATTGTGGTGAATGTCTCTTTTTGATTTATGGTTTTGTCTGGGTATATGTCCAGAACTGGGATTGCTGTATCATATGGTAATTCTACTGTTAGTTTCTTAAGAAACTCCATATTGTTCTCCATAGTGACTGTATCAATTTATATTCCCAACAATAGTGGAAGAGGGTTCCTTTTCTCCACACCCTTTCCAGCATTTTTTGTTTGTAGATTTTCTGATGATGCCCATTCTACCAGGTGTGAGGTGATACCTCATTGCTGAGTCCATTTCCTTGAGCAAGGGGTAGGTCTTGTCTATTAAATATTTGGCTTATGGAACGGTATCTGTGCTAATTTCAAACTCTGGTTTTATGCAGCACCCCAACTCACCTTCCCACTTAAGCAAGCATAAGTTGGTTTTCTAAATTTGAGACCGTGTTCTGTTTTGTAAATCAGTTCATGTGTAGCCAAGTTCTCATTCCATGTATTAGTGGTACCTTATGATGTTTCTTTTTCTGTGTGACTTTTTTCACTTAGAATCACCGTGCCTCAATCCACTCATTATGCTGGTACGGGCCTGGTGACATAGTTTTCATTGCTGAGAGGTATTCTGTTGTACGTAAGTACCGCAACTTCTTTATCCATTATTTGTTCTCTGGCATATTTAACTTGTGCTGCAGAAGAGGTTCCTGTAAACAGAGCTGTCCCAAACTTTGGGGTGGCTGTGTCTTTTTGATTTTAATTTCCCTAAGCTATAGGACCATAAGTGGAAGTGCCCTAGGCTCTGTTGCTTTCTTTTTTATATGTTTCAGGAAACACCATACACTTCTCCCGAGTGGCTGTTGGCAATTTACATCCCGCCCATCAGCATAACAAGGCTCCCAGTTCTCCATGGCCTGTCCTGCCTTTCTGGATTTTACACTTTTTTCAGATTGCCCTTTTGACCGGGGGGAAGTGAGACTTCATTGTAGTGCAGATTTCCTTTGCAAGCTTGCTTGGTTGGCCAAAAAGGGCGTATGCGTTTTTCCCTGAATATATTCAGGAAAAAACGCATACGCCCTTTTTGGCCAAGTGCATCATTGTGGACGTTCTGCCTCTTTTCCTATGCTTTAAATGCAATTCCAGTCTACCTCCTGAAATCGGTTTCCTGCAATTCTGCCCAGCTTTCAAGTCCTCTTGGCAGCCTTACTTCAGTATATTTTTGGACGATAGCTGTCATTTATAACTCTGCAGGTTTGTGAATTACAGTGCCCCTGAGCTCCTTTCTTCCACTCGCTTTCTTGTGAGCTGGCCGCAACACCGCAGGATTGCTTCAGGCCCTAATCTGGTTCCCCACGGCACGCTGAGCCTTTGGTTAATTCCTCTTCCTGGTGGGAAATGAGAGTTAAATTTGCCCGTCCAGACACCTCCAGCTAGTGTCTCATTGGTCCTCCCTATCCCTGTTCATCTTCCGCAGAAATTGCAAACTGAGCCAAACAGGAGGTTAAAGGCACTGACTCTCCAAGTCGGGAGAGTCTTAGTAAAGCATGTGGAATGTTGCACCCGAGTACCAGGGGACAAGAACTGAGACATATTTGAACCCGTCTCCCGATCACATGGTTGATCATACTCCGGGATCCACATGCATGTTTTAGCTGAAGGAAGAATCCCTTAAGCCTGGAGAGTTGAGACCCGTGGAATGGGTACCATGCAATATGACTTCAAAGGGTCTTCATTTGCACACCGAACCTCTCCAATCCTATCACTGCTGCGTTTATGCCCCGGTACTCACGCTTGATTCTCTTTCAGAGACATAGCAATCCATAGGTTTTAAGATACTTACTGTCAGGTACATTATTAGGCGTTTAATATGGGGTTTTGAGTCCATTTCGTTGAGCAAGGAGTAGCTCTTGTCTATTCCATATTTGGCTTAAGGAACTTTATCTGTGCTCATTTCAATCTCTGGTTTTATGCAGCACCCCAACTCACCTTTCCCCTTAAACAAGCATAAGTAGGTTTTCTAAATTTGAGACCCTCTTCTGTTTTGTAATCCAGTTCCTGTGTAGCCAAGTTTACATTCCGTGTATTAGTGATATCTTATGATGTTTCTTTTTCTGTGTGACTTATTTCAGTTAGAATCATCATACCTGAATCCACTCATTATGCTGCTATGGGCCAGATGACATAGATTTCATTGCTGAGTGATATTACATTGTACGTAAGTACCACAATTTCTTTATCCATTTTTCACTTTCTGCGATATTGAACATGTACCGTAAACGAGGTTCTTGTAAACAGAGCCATCCCAAACTTTGGGGTGGCTGTGTCTTTTTTATTTTAATTTCCCTAAGCTATAGGACCATAAGTGGAAGTGCCCTAGGCTCTGTTGCTTTGTTTTTTAGATGTTTCAGGAAACACCATACACTTCTCCCGAGTGGCTGTTGGCAATTTACATCCCGCCCATCAGCATAACAAGGCTCCCCGTTCTCCATGGCCTGTCCTGCCTTTCTGGATTTTACACTTTTTACAGATGGCCCTTTTGACCCGGGGGAAGTGAGACTTCATTGTAGTGCAGATTTCCTTTGCAAGCTTGCATGGTTGGCCAAAAAGTGCATATGCATTTTTTCCTGAATATATTCAGGAAAAAACGCATATGCCCTTTTTGGCCTAGTGCATCATTGTCGACGTTCTGCCTCTTTTCCTATGCTTTAAATGCAATTCCAATCTAACTCCTGAAATCGGTTTCCTGCAATTCTGCCCAGCTTTCAAGTCCTCTTGGCAGCCTTACTTCAGTATATTTTTGGACGATAGCTGTCATTTATAACTCTGCAGGTTTGTGAATTACAGTGCCCCTGAGCTCCTCTCTTCAGCTCGCTTTCTTGTGAGCTGTCCGCAACACCGCAGGATTGCCTCAGGCCCTAATCTTGTTCCGGCACGGCACGCTGAGCCTTTGGTTAATTCCTCTTCCTGGTGGGAAATGAGAGTTAAATTTGCCCGTCCAGACACCTCCAGCTAGTCTCTCATTGGTTCTCCCTATTCCTGTTCATCATCCGCGGAATTTGCAAACTGGGCCAAACAGGAGGTTAAAGGCACTGACTCTCCAAGTCGGGAGAGTGTTAGTAAAGTGTCTGGAATGTTGCACCCGATAACCAGGGGTTGAGAACTGAGACATGTTTGAACATGACTCACGATCACACGGTTGATCATAGTCTGGGTTCCAAATGCATGTTTAGCTGAAGGAAGAATCCCTTAAACCTGGAGAGTTGAGACCCGTGGAATGGGTACCATGCAATATGACTTCAAAGAGTCTTCATTTGCTCACCGAACCTCTCCAATCCTATCACTGCTGCGTTTATGGCGCTGTACTCACGCTTGATTCTCTTTCAGAGACATAGCAATCCATAGGTTTTAAGATACTTACTGTCAGGTACATTATTAGGCGTTTAATATGGGGTTTTGAGTCCATTTCGTTGAGCAAGGAGTAGCTCTTGTCTATTCCATATTTGGCTTAAGGAACTTTATCTCTGCTCATTTCAATCTCTGGTTTTATGCAGCACCCCAACTCACCTTTCCCCTTAAGCAAGCATAAGTTGGTTTTCTAAATTTGAGACCCTGTTCTCTTTTGTAATCCAGTTCCTGTGTAGCCAAGTTTTCATTCCGTGTATTAGTGATATCTTATGATGTTTCTTTTTCTGTGTGACTTATTTCAGTTAGAATCATCACACCTGAATCCACTCATTATGCTGTTACGGGCCTGATGACATAGATTTCATTGCTGAGTGATATTGAATTGTACGTAAGTACCACAACTTCTTTATCCATTTTTCGCTTTCTGCGATATTGAACTTGTACTGTAAAGGAGGTTCTTGTAAACACAGCCATCCCAAACTTTGGGTTGGCTGTGTCTTTTTGATTTTAATTTCCCTAAGCTATAGGACCATAAGTGGAAGTGCCCTAGGCTCTGTTGCTTTGTTTTTTAGATGTTTCAGGAAACACCATACACTTCTCCCGAGTGGCTGTTGGCAATTTACATCCCGCCCATCAGCATAACAAGGCTCCCAGTTCTCCATGGCCTGTCCTGCCTTTCTGGATTTTACACTTTTTTCAGATGGCCCTTTTGACCGGGGGGAAGTGAGACTTCATTGTAGTGCAGATTTCCTTTGCAAGCTTGCTTGGTTGGCCAAAAAGGGCGTATGCGTTTTTTCCTGAATATATTCAAGAAAAAACGCATACGCCCTTTTTGGCCAAGTGCATCATTGTCTACGTTCTGCCTCTTTTCCTATGCTTTAAATGCAATTCCAGTCTACCTCCTGAAATCGGGTTCCTGCCATTCTGCCCTGCTTTCTAGTCCTCTTGGCAGCCTTACTTCAGTATATTTTTGGAGGATAGCTGTCATTTATAACTCTGCAGGTTTGTGAATTACAGTGCCCCTGAACTCCTTTCTTCAACTCGCTTTCTTGTGAGCTGTCCGCAACACCGCAGGACTGCTTCAGGCCCTAATCTGGTTCCGGCATGGCACGCTGAGCCTTTGGTTAATTCCTCTTCCTGGTGGGAAATGAGAGTTAAATTTGCCCGTCCAGACACCTCCAGCTTGTCTCTCATCGGTTCTCCCTATTCCTGTTCATCTTTTGCAGAAATTTCAAACTGGGCCAAACAGGAGGTGAAATGCACTGACTCTGCAAGTCGTCAGAGTGTTAGTAACGCATCTGGAATGTTGCACCCGAGTACCAGGGGACGAGAACTGAGACATATTTGAACACGTCTCCCGATCACATGGTTGATCATACTCTGGGATCCACATGCATGTTTTAGCTGAAGGAAGAATCCCTTAAACCTGGAGAGTTGAGACCCGTGGAATGGGTACCATGCAATATGCCTTCAAAGGGTCTTCATTTGCTTACCAAACTTCTGCAATCCTATCACTACGGCGTTTATGCCCCTGTACACACGCTTGTTTCTCTTTCGGAGACATAGCAATCCATAGATTTTAAGATACATACTAGTCAGATACATTCTTAGGCGTTTTATATGGGGTGTTGAGTCCATTTCGTTGAGCAAGGAGTAGCTCTTGTCTATTACATATTTGGCTTAAGGAAATTTATCTATGCTCATTTCAATCTCTGGTTTTATGCAGCACCCCAACTCACCTTTCCCCTTAAGCAAGCATAAGTTGGTTTTCTAAATTTGAGACCATGTTCTGTTTTGTAATTCAGTTCCTGTGTAGCCAAGTTTACATTTCGTGTATTGGTGATATCTTAAGATGTTTCTTTTTCTGTGTTACATATTGTAGTTAGAATCATCATACCTAAATCCACTCATTATGCTGCTACGGGCCTGATGACATAGATTTAATTGCTGAGTGATATTGCATTGTACGTAAGTACCACAACTTCTTTATCCATTTTTCACTTTCTGCGATATTGAACTTGTACCGTAAACGAGGTTCTTGTAAACAGAGCCGTCCCAAACTTTGGGGTGGCTGTGTCTTTTTGATTTTAATTTCCCTAAGCTATAGGACCATAAGTGGAAGTGCCTTAGGCTCTGTTGCTTTGTTTTTTAGATGTTTCAGGAAACACCATACACTTCTCCCCATTGGCTGTTGGCAATTTACATCCGGCCCATCAGCATAACAAGTCTCCCAGTTCTCCATGGCCTGTCCTGCCTTTCTGGATTTTACACTTTTTTCACATGGCCATTTTGACCGGGGGAAAGTGAGATTTCATTGTAGTGCAGATTTCCTTTTCAAGCTTCCTTGGTTGGCCAAAAAGTTCGTAGAAGTTTTTTCCTGAATACATTCAGGAAAAAACGCATACGCCCTTTTTTGCCAAGTGTATCATTGTCGACGTTCTGCCTCTTTTCCTATGCTTTAAATGCAATTCCAGTCTACCTCCTGAAATCGGTTTCCTGAAATTCTGCCGTGCTTTCAAGTCGTCTTGGCAGGCTTACTTCAGTATATTTTTGGACGATAGCTGTCATTTATAACTCTGCAGGTTTGTGAATTACAGTGCCCCTGAGCTCCTTTTTTCAACTCGCTTTCTTGTGAGATGGCCACAACACCGCAGGATTGCTTCAGGCCTTAATCTGGTTCCGGCACGGCACACTGAGCCTTTGGTTAATTCCTCTTCCTGGTGGGAAATGAGAGTTAATTTTGCCAGTCCAGACACCTCCAGCTGGTCTCTCATTGGTTCTCCCTATTCCTGTTCATCTTCCGCAGAAATTGCAAACTGGGCCAAACAGGAGGTTAAAGGCACTGACTCTCCAAGTCGGGAGCGTGTTAGTAAAGCCTCTGGAATGTTGCACCCGAGTACCAGGGAACGAGAACTGAGACATATTGGAACACGTCTCCCGATCACACGGTGGATCATACTCTGGGTTCCACATGCATGTTTTAGCTGAAGGAAGAATCCCTTAAACCTGGAGAGTTGAGACCCGTGGAATGGGTACCATGCAATATGACTTCAAAGGGTCTTCATTGGCTCACCGAATGTCTCCAATCCTATGACTGCGGCGTTTATGCCCCTGTACACATGCTTGATTCTCTTTCGGAGACATAGCAATCCATAGGTTTTAAGATACTTACTAGTCAGGTACATTCTTAGGCATTTAATAGGGGGTGTTGAGTCCATTTCCTTGAGCAAGGAGTAGCTCTTGTCTATTACATGTTTGGCTTAAGGAACTTTTTCTGTGCTCATGTCAATCTCTGGTTTTATGCAGCACCCCAACTCACCTTTCCTCTTAAGCAAGCATAAGTTGGTTTTCTAAATTTGAGACCCTGTTCTGTTTTGTAATTGAGTTCCTGTGTAGCCAAGTTTACATTCAGTGTATTAGTGATATCTTATGATGTTTCTATTTCTGTGTGACTTATTTCAGTTAGAATCATCATACCTGAATCCACTCATTATGCTGCTACGGGCCTGATGACATAGATTTCATTGCTGAGTGATATTGCATTGTACGTAAGTACCACAACTTCTTTGTCCATTTTTCACTTTCTGCGATATTGAACTTGTACCATAAACTAGTTTCTTGTAAACAGAGCCATCCAAAACTTTGGGGTGGCTGTGTCTTTTTGATTTTAATTTCCCTAAGCTATAGGACCATAAGTGGAAGTGCCCTAGGCTCTGTTGCTTTGTTTTTTAGATGTTTCAGGAAACACCATACACTTCTCCCGAGTGGCTGTTGGCAATTTACATCCTGCCCATCAGCATAACAAGGCTCCCAGTTCTCCATGGCCTGTCCTGCCTTTCTGGATTTTACACTTTTTTCAGATGGCCCTTTTGACCGGGGGAAGTGAGACTTCATTGTAGTGCAGATTTCCTTTGCAGGCTTGCTTGGTTGGCCAAAAAGGGCGTATGCGTTTTTTCCTGAATATATTCAGGAAAAAACGCATACGCCCTTTTTGGCCAAGTGCATCATTGTGGACGTTCTGCCTCTTTTCCTATGCTTTAAATGCAATTCCAGTCCACCTCCTGAAATTGGTTTCCTGCAATTCTGCCCCGCTTTCAAGTCCTCTTGGCAGCCTTACTTCAGTATATTTTTGGACGATAGCTGTCATTTATAACTCTGCAGGTTTGTGAATTACAGTGCCCCTGAGCTCCTTTCTTCAACTCGCTTTCTTGTGAGCTGGCCGCAACACCGCAGGATTGCTTCAGGCCCTAATCTAGTTCCACCACGGCACGCTGAGCCTTTGGTTAATTCCTCTTCCTGGTGGGAAATGAGAGTTAAATTTGCCCGTCCAGACACCTCCAGCTAGTCTCTCATTGGTTCTCCATATTCCTGTTCATCTTCCGCAGAAATTGCAAACTGAGCCAAACAGGAGGTTAAAGGCACTGATTCTCCAAGTCGGGAGAGTGTTAGTAAAGCGTCTGGAATGTTGCACCCGAGTACCAGGGGACGAGAACTGAGACATATTTCAACACGTCTCCCGATCACACGGTTGATCATACTCTGGGTTCCACATGCATGTTTTAGCTGAAGGAAGAATCCCTTAAACCTGGAGAGTTGAGACCCGTGGAATGGGTACCATGCAATATGACATCAAAGGGTCTTCATTTGCTCACCGAACCTCTCCAATCCTATCACTGCTGCGTTTATGCCCCTGCACACCTGCTTGATTCTCTTTCAGAGACATAGCAATCCATAGGTTTTCAGATACTTACTTGTTAGGTACATTCTTAGGTGTTTAATATGGGGTGTTGAGTCCATTTCGTTGAGCAAGGAGTAGCTCTTGTGTATTACATATTTGGCTTAAGGAACTTTATCTGTGCTCATTTCAATCTGTGGTTTTATGCAGCACCCCAACTCACCTTTCCCCTTAAGCAAGCATAAGTTGGTTTTCTAAATTTGAGACCCTCTTCGTCTTTGTAAACCAGTTCCTGTGTAGCCAAGTTTACATTCCGTGTATTAGTGATATCTTATGATGTTTCTTTTTCTGTGTGACTTATTTCAGTTAGAATCATCATACCTGAATCCACTCATTATGCTGCTATTGGCCTGATGACATAGATTTAATTGCTGAGTGATATTGCATTGTACGTAATTACCACAACTTCTTTATCCATTTTCCACTTTCTGCGATATTGAACTTGTACCATAAACGCGGTTCTTGTAAACAGAGTTGTCCCAAACTTTTGGGTGGCTTTGTCTTTTTGATTTTAATTTCCCTAATCTATAGTACCATAAGTGGAAGTGCCCTAGGCTCTGTTGCTTTGTTTTTTACATGTTTCAGGAAACACCATACACTTCTCCCGAGTGGCTGTTGGCAATTTACATCCCGCCCATCAGCATAACAAGGCTCCCAGTTCTCCATGGCCTGTCCTGCCTTTCTGGATTTTACACTTTTTTCAGATGGCCCTTTTGACCAGTGGGAAGTGAGACTTCATTGTAGTGCAGATTTCCTTTGCAAGCTTGCTTGGTTGGCCAAAAAGGGCGTATGCGTTTTTTCCTGAATATATTCAGGAAAAAACGCATACGCCCTTTTTGGCCAAGTGCATCATTGTGGACGTTCTGCCTCTTTTCCTATGCTTTAAATGCAATTCCAGTCTACCTCCTGAAATCGGTTTCCTGCAATTCTGCCTTGCCTCCAATGCCTCTTCATAGCCTTACCTCAATATATTTTTTGAAAATAGTTGTCCTTTATAACTCTGCAGGTTTTTGAATTGCAGTGGCCCTTAGCTCCATTTTTCTGCTCTTATTTTTGTAATCTTGCCTCATAACCACAGGATTCCTTCAGGCCCTATTCTTCTTCTGGGGCACCTTGCTGTGCCTTTGGTTTATTCTTCTTACTGATGTGAAATTAGACTGACATGTGCCCATTGAAACTGCTACAGCTAGTTTCTCACTGGTTCCCCCTATTCCCATTCATCCTCCGCACTAACTGCAGACTGTGCGATACTAGAACTTAAAGGCATTGACTCTCCATGTGGGGATATTGTTAGTAAAGTGGCTGGAATGTCGATCCGGAGTCCCAGGAGAGGAAAAATGAGGTGCATTTTAGAAACCTTTCCCGATCATATGGTATACCAGTCGCTGGGTTTCCCAAGCATGGTTTAGCTGTAGGAAGATTCCCTTCAACCTGGAGTTTTGGGACCCTTGGAATGAGTAGCATGAAGTATTGCATTAAACTTTTGGCAGTTGCTCACCAAAGCTCACCAATCCTCTCAGCCCCAAGTGTGCAGCCTTATGTCTTATCCAGCTGTGGGTTTATATGTGGTCAATCCAGGTTGCATCACAGCCCCTGAGCAAATTTTGTAAGAATTTTTCTCTCTTTCATTGTTTCTGCATTTTGTTTTTAAAATTTATTTCTATAATGGGGTTTAGCTCATTTTCACTGCTGTGTTTGTGCCACTCTGCACACACTTGATTCCCTTATGGAGATATATCAATACATGGGTTTTAAGATTCTTATTACTCAGATATATTTCTCTGCGGTGTATAGGGTGTGTTGAGGCCAGTTCATTGAGCAAGGTGTAGATCTTGTCTAATATCTATTTGGTTTATTGAACGGTATCTGTGCTAATTTCAAACTCTGGTTTAATGCATCACCCCACCTCTCCTTTCCCCCTAAGCTGACATAAGTGTGTTTTCTAAATGTGAGACACTGTTCTGTTCTGTAATTCATTTCTTGTGCAGCCATATTTACCCTCCCTCTATAAGTGATATCTTATGATATGTTTCTTTTTCTGTTTGACTTATTTCAAGTAGTATTATCGGACCTAAATCCACTCTTTATCCTTCTACTAGCCTTATTACCTTGATTTCATGGTGAAGAGATATTCCATTGTACATAAGTACCACATCTTCTTTATCCATTGTTCTCTTTCCTGGGATATTTAAGGTGTACTGAAGTTGAGGTTCTTGTAAACAGAGTAGCCCTAAACTGTGGTGTGCTTGTGTCTTGTTGATTTTTAGACTTCCCTAGATATACTCCCATGATTGGAAGTGTCCTATGCTCTGTAGCTCTGTTTTTTAGATGATTTAGGAACCACCATACACTTCTCCAGAGTGGCTCTCGGCAGTTCACACACTGCCCATCAGCGTATAAAGGCTCCCTGTTCTCCATGGCCTGTCCTGCATTTCTGGTTTTTACAATTTTTTAGGATGGCCCTTTTGACCGGTGGGAAATGAGATTTCTTTGTTGTGCACATTTGCATTGCTTGCTTGCTTCGTTGCCCATAAAGTGCGTATGCGTTTTTTCCTGGATATAATCAGGAAAAAACGCATACGCCCTTTTGGGCCAACTGCATCATTGTCGAAATTCTGCCGCTTTTCATGTGCTTTAAAGACGAGTCCAATCTATCTCTTGAAATCTGTTTCTTGCAATTCTGTCTTGCATTCAGATCCTCTTCTTTGCCTTACCTCAACATATTTTTGGACGTTAGTTTTCATTTATAACTCTGCAGGTTTGTGAATTGCAGTGACCCTGAGCTCCATTTTTTAAGTTGCTCTTTTGTGAGCTGGCCTCAAACCCACAGGATTGCTTCAGGCCCTATTTTGGCTCTGGCGAGGCGGGCTGAGCCTTTTTTCAATTCTTATTCTTAATGGGAAATTAGAGTGATATGTGCCCGTCCAAACCCCTACAACTATTCTCTCATTGGTTCCCCCTCTTCCCGTTCATCCTCCTCACAATTTGCAAAATGTGTGAAACAGAAGTTGAAATGTGCTGATTCTCCAAGTGGGCAGATTCTAAGTAACGTGGCTGGAATGGTGAACAGGAGCACCAGGAGAGGATAAATGAGCTGCATTTTAGACACATCTCCCGATCACATGGTGTACAGTCCTCTGGGTTTTCCATGCATGTTTTAGCTGTAGGAAGATCCCTTGAACCTGCAGATTTGGGACCCATTGAATGGGTACCAGGTAGTATTACTTTAAAGGGTGTGCATTTCCTCACCCAACCTCACATTTCTCTTAGTGCAAACAGTTTCCAGCCTTATGTCTCATCCTGCTGTGGGTCTAGATGTGTTCAATCCATGTTGCATCACCGTCCCTGAGGAAAAGTTGTAAGAGGTTTTCTCTGTCTCTCTGTCGTTTATTTTTTTCAATTTATTACTATATTGGTTACAGCTGATTTTCAAAGCTCTGTTTCTTGCTGCTGTACATCCACTTGATTCACGTACAGAGAGACATCAGTAAATTCTTTTTCAGATTCTTACCAGTCGTATATATTCTTTTCCGGTGACTTGAGTGTGCTGAGTGCAGTTCTTTTAGCTACCGTGTGGGCCTTGTTGATTATCAGTTTGGTATTTGGAATGGTATCTTTGCTAATTTCAACCTCCTGGATGATGCCTCACCCCTCCCCACCTTTCCCGTTTAGCAGCCTTATGCGTGTTTTCTACATATTTGACTATGTTTTTGTTTTGTAATTTATTTCATGTGTAGCCATTTTGGATTCCACCTTTAAGTGATATCTTATGATATGTGTCTTTTTCTTTTTGAATTATGTCACTTAGAAAGATCATACGTAACTCCTCCGGAGTTGTTACAACTGGCCATATTTCATTGATTTCCAGGCTGAATAATATTCCACTCTACCTAAGTACCACATCTCTATCCATTTTTTCCCTCCAGAGACATTTAAGTTATATCCTAGTCGAGGATCTTTTAAACAGAGAGGGGGTAAACATTGGGGTGCCTGTGTCCTCTCAATTTTTGTTTTTCCCAAGATATACGCCCATGAGTGCAAGTGCCCTATGCTCTGTAGCTCATTTTTTAGATGCTTTAGTAAACACAATACACTTCTCCAGAATGGCCGTTGGCAATATACATTTCCACTATAAGTCTCACAGGGCTCCCTCTTCTCCTTGCCCTGTCCTGCATTTCTGTTGTTTACGCTTTATGAGGATGGCTCTTCTGACTGATGCGAAGTGATATCTTTTGTAGTATTGACTTCCAGTGCCCACCTGTTTGCTTGGCTAAAAAAGTGTATGCCCTTTTCTTGAATATATACAGAAAAAAACGCATACACCCTTTTTGGCCAACTGCAATGTTGGCAATGTTCAGCTCCTTTTCTTGTGCTTAATGGCGAGTCCTTTCTACCTCCTCAGATCCCTTTCCTGCCATTCTCCCTTGCTTACAAGTCCTTTTCTCTGACTTTCCTCAAGACATTTTTCAGTGATGGATATTTTCAACTCTGCAGTTTCGTGAATTTTACTGCCCCTGAGTTCCATTGTTCAACTTGTGTTTATGGGAACTGGCCACAAAGCAGCGGGATTTCCTCAAGCCCTATACTGTTTCCATGGGCAACCCTAGCCTTTGGTCAGTTCGTCTTCCTGATTGGAAATTAGAGTGACATGTGCCTGTCTGAACACCTAGGACTTGTCTCTCATTGTTCTTCATCCTTCCGCTTCATCCTCTGGACAAATTCCAAACTGTACACAACAGGATGTTGACAGTGCTGACATCTCCAAGTGGGGAGACTGTTAGTAAAGACGCTGGAGGGGTGAACCCGAGCACCAGGAGATGAGGAGATGAGATGCCTTTTCCAAACTCTTCCCGATCAGACGGTATACCATCCTCTGGGTGTGACAGACATGTTTTAGCAGTAGGAAGAGTCCCATTCATGTAAGGAGAACATCAGGGCTTTTTCAAAATCAGTGTCTCCCCGAAACACAAACTGGGGAATTTTTAAAGCTACGGCTACACATATGTTCATTAAGGGCCTTGGGAAGTAGGCAGAGTCCAAACTTTAGATGATTGAAGTCTTCAGGGTCAGAAGCACTCACCACCAGCTTCCCTTAGGTTACACTTTAACTGTCATTGATAGATGATGTCAGTAAAAATATCTATTCTTTTTCAGATTATTTCCCCTTATAGCTTATTGCAAAATGTTGAGTGTAGTTCCCTGTGCTATACAGTAGTTCCTTGTTGATGATCTATTTTATACATAGCAGTGTGTATGTGTTAATCCCAAACTGTTAATTTATCCCTCCTCCCACCTTTCCCCTTTGGTAATAATAAATTATAAGATTTTATACTTCTCAGAAATGGGGGAGCTGAAAGAGAGGTATCATTTTCAATGGAAAAGCATTTAAAACAAGATTGAAGCTTTAACCAAGATTATTAGATGTACATCCTTGGAAAGAAATCACTTCGTTTCTCTAATATTGACCTGACAAATAAGACAAACCTTTTCACTGAACTTGCTTATAATAAAGTGATGGAAATATCAAATGGAAGTGTTAGAAACATCTTATTTTACCCGAGTCTTATACACTGTTCTATGTTAACTACAGTTTGGCTCACACATCTGTTCATTGAGGTTACAATAGTCTCAATTTCTGTTACTGATCCTCCAGAGTGGACCCCAACAAGTGTCCCCCTGCCCAGTGTCATTGGGGCCAACAGATCGAGACTGAGTTTGGTTCACAAGCAAAGGAAACTTTATATTTTGATCAGAGAATGGAGAGGTGAGAGCATGCACTACCCCCTGGGCTGTGGGCTGGGCTGCTGTGTAGAGATCCTGTCAGAGTCAGTGGGAGGGAGGGGGCGGAGCTCTCGAGGGCCGGGTTGGCTGCAGCTCAGGCTCTGTATCGCGGAGTCTGCACTGGGCCCCAGGAGCTGAGGTGTCGTCCCAGCCATTCTGCACTAGGAAATCTGGTCTGAAGTGCCGGGTGTGGAACCTCTGCATGCGGGACCCTAGGAGCACATGAAATTAGACAAAGCACAAAGGATAAAAAAGGTTAGACTTGACTTTATTGCCCAGATTCTATTTTTATCTCCCAGGGATTTTTAATGGGCTTTGCTGGGGACAAACCCCTCCTCTGCCTTTTGTCCCGTTCCTCATTCTTGGAGTGCTGAGGGTGCAGACCCTTCTTCTGTAACTGCTGAGTGCTGAGTTGGGAGCCCTCATAGCCGGGGGCGAGGGTCAGAGCTTCTCCCCAGCAGCCTCCAGGTGACGTTGATTGTCCCCAGGCCCCCTGCCTCCCTGCTCGTCCACCTGAGCACCAGCATTGGAAGTGTTATAGATTCTAATGACCTTTAAGGGTCCAGGAAAGAGATGTGCAGAGACGCTGTGGGGGCCGGTTTCACCCCGCCCCACATTTGTTCAGCCACCTTAGGCTGACCGTTTCTGCCAGCCTAGATGCTCTGACCAGTAGTCTGAGCTTTCTTCAATTAGGCCCCTGAATTAACGTACAAACAGCACCAGGTGTCAGAGCCCTGCCTGCTCAACTCCCAGACAGTCCAGGGTCAGTGGTGATCAAGGACCATGATGGCCACTGAGTCAACAGCCTTTTGAAGTAAACAGGAGTCCAGCCAGTCTTATTGGCCACCATCATCACGGTGTCTGTAGGCTTTTCTATGGTGACAGTGTGATATACGGTTCCCCCGCCAAGATTATTAGCTCCCCTCTGGGTGCAGTATGTCCTGCAAGCAGTAGTCTACTCTTTTGGGACACACTCTTGTTGTTTTATGAGAGAAACTCCAGGTCAAGTGATGTTCACATGAGTCGTCATGGTGCCCTGTTGCCCCCGGTTATCTCTCTGGATGTTGAAGTTGGAAGGCCTCCTCACTCGAGGTTGGTGTGCCCACAGAGCGAACCCTGAAACTTCAGGGCATGGTTGGTGGTTAGGATCACCACGTGGGGTCCTTTTCCCTTAGGAGGGAGGTGACCTTTGGGGCTGCTGATTTCCAGGTTTTTAGATACCGCCAGTATCTTGGCCAGATGTGGCAGTTGGCCAAGCCCCTTGGTGACCGTAGTTTATCCTACCTGGATGGCATTCTTGCATTGTTCCATTTCAAGTGGTCCCAGTTTTTGCACTAATTCTCCAATGGCGATTCACCTTTCACCGGGAATGTAAAGGTCAAAGGGTTTAGCTAAATTAGGGAGTTCCAGGGCAAGGGTCTGAATTGACTGCTCTTTCCATTCTTGAAAGGCCACTTCTGGATTCTATTCAACAGGATCATCATCTTTTCCTTTCAGTGTTTCATATAGAGGCCCAGCTAGTAGACTGTAGTTAGGGATCCAGAAGCAGCAAACCCTGGCCTCCCCAAGAACCCCTAAGCTGTCTTCTAGTTTTAGAAAGGGGTAAGGCTGAAAATGGTTTCTTCCCTTTCCTGGGATGGGCTTCTCCGACCTTCTGTGAGAATGAAGCCCAGGCAGGTCACCGCAGTCTGTGATATTTGAGCTTTTTCTTGGACAACTTCTATCCTTTATTGGCTTGGTAGTTCAGAGGCCTCCTTAGTAGGGCTGGCGATCAGAATGTCGTCTGTGTACTGAAGGAGGGTTTCCTTTTCCAGAGGTAGAATTTTAGGTCTTTAGCTAAGCTTTCCCCAAAGATGGTGTGGGAATTTTTGCACCCTTGGGGCAAGACGGCCCGGAAGTATTGTTTTAGTTGTATGTTGAGTCCTGCCACTCACAAGCCAAAATTTCTTGTGACTCTGGGACTAATGGAATACAAAAGAAGGCATCATTGAAGACTAATACAGAATACCATGTCCTGGTGGTTGGTAGAATGACCAGCAGGGTGTAGGAATTAGGAGCAGCTGGAGGTATATCCTCGGTGGCTTCACTGACTGTCCTGACATCCTTTACCAGGTCCCCAGCAGCCCATGGGGCTCTCGTGGTCAGACCAATCCCAGAATATGGAGCTCACCTGGGCAGGTACCCCACCCCCACCCCAGCCCACGGGGCTCTCGTGGTCAGGCCCCTCCCAGGATACAGAGCTACCCTTGCAGGTACCGTGGCAGGGCTGGGCACACAGGAACCGTGCACATAGCCCTCATTGCAGAGCACCCCCAGCTCACCTGTCGCTCAGAGCTGACACAGAGCACCTCAGAGCAGGACTTGAACTAACAAACAGCAGCTGCGACAGGTCTGTGACCCTGGGCATCACTCTGTGCGGCCTCCCTCCACCTGGTCTTCCAGAGACTTCCACTGCACCCGGGGCACCAGGCCTCTGTCTCCAACCACCACCCACCCCTCCTCTCCCTGACTCCTGGGTTCCTCTCATTAGGAGAGGGTTTTCTTGAAGTTGTCTCCCACTCATGGGCCAGATAAAATGATTAGAAAACAAGCCAAAGCTGCAGCCCCTTGTCTATCCTGACTCTCAGGAGCCCACACCTGTTCCTTGGACCTGGCCGGTTCAGCAAGTTCCATTTTCTGCAACTGTGAGCCCCTGAGGGGTGATGATTGGCTGACCTGGGCAGCCTTACCGTGCCGGCCAGCCCTCCCCAGGTGTGCCTGGGTTGAGATCAATATAAATACCACTCCAGGCAGCAAGAGCCCCTGCAGCCGTGCCTGACGCCATTTTCTCTGCCCTGTCAGCAGTCTCGGGGCTGGGCTGGTGGGAGGGAGTGAGAGGCCACGGCTTTGTGGGTGGCCCAGTGTGAGTGGGGCTCTGCTGGACTTTCTGCAGCAGTTGCCAGGCTGCCACCTGCTAAAGAAGAGGATGTGTCACCTATACCTGCTGCTGGAATTTCTCCCTGGGCAGAGGTGAGGAAGGAAAGAAGCAGTGGGGGCAGGGACAGGACGGGTATCTCAGGCAGGGAAATGGAAATCTTCCAGAAGAGCACCCAGGGCCAGGACCATCCTGGCTGGCCTGCAGGCACCAAGTCGGCCGGCATGCTGTCACTCGTGTGGCTCTATGGCCCTTCCTCTACGCTTTCAAGTCCTTGTATATATTCAGGTGTTTTACCTGGGACGGGTGGGAATAGTTCAGCAGCAACTGGCCTGGGGCTCAGCTCACGTTTACTCACAGATGCCTCGGCACGGTGCCCCAGCTTTGCAATGAGGACGCTTGTTGCGTGGGGGCTGCTGGCTGAATGGGAGACGATTCCCCACCACTGACCAACTTCAGAATTGTTTACAACTGGAGCAAGTGCCCTGATACGGTTTTCCTCTGTGGAACTGGTGGGTTCTGTGTTTTTTTTCTCTTTTTCGTTTTTGGTTCAAGGTAGATTTTATTCCTCTTTTTTGTATTTACAGATACAAGCATGGAAATAATTTATTCATATAAATACATGTATGTGAAGGGAATAATTGTTTTTTCTGTTTTATTTTTTAAATTTTATTTCTTTTTAATTTTGAATTTTATTTTATATTTTTATACAGCAGGTTCTTATTGGTTACCTATTTTATACGTATAAATGTATACATGCCAATCCCAGTCTCTCAACTCCTCCCACCACCACCCCCCCAACAGCCTTCCACCCTTGTTGTCCATACGTTTGTTGTCTACATCTGTTGCTATATTTATGCCTTGCAAAATGGTTAACCTGTACAGTTTTTCTAGGTTCCACATATATGCATGAATATACAAGATTTGTTTTTCTCTTTCTGACTTACTTCACTCTGTATGAGACTCTCTAGATCCATCGACGTCTTGACAAATGACCCAATTTCATTCCTTTTCATGGCTTAGTAATATTCCATTTTATATATGTACCACAGCTTTATGCATACGTCTGTCTGTGGGCATTTAGGTTGCTTCCATTACCTCGATATTGTAAAGAGTGAGGCAATGAACATTGTGGTGAATGTCTCTTTTTGATTTATGGTTTTGTCTGGGTATATGTCCAGAACTGGGATTGCTGTATCATATGGTAATTCTACTGTTAGTTTCTTAAGAAACTCCATATTGTTCTCCATAGTGACTGTATCAATTTATATTCCCAACAATAGTGGAAGAGGGTTCCTTTTCTCCACACCCTTTCCAGCATTTTTTGTTTGTAGATTTTCTGATGATGCCCATTCTACCAGGTGTGAGGTGATACCTCATTGCTGAGTCCATTTCCTTGAGCAAGGGGTAGGTCTTGTCTATTAAATATTTGGCTTATGGAACGGTATCTGTGCTAATTTCAAACTCTGGTTTTATGCAGCACCCCAACTCACCTTCCCACTTAAGCAAGCATAAGTTGGTTTTCTAAATTTGAGACCGTGTTCTGTTTTGTAAATCAGTTCATGTGTAGCCAAGTTCTCATTCCATGTATTAGTGGTACCTTATGATGTTTCTTTTTCTGTGTGACTTTTTTCACTTAGAATCACCGTGCCTCAATCCACTCATTATGCTGGTACGGGCCTGGTGACATAGTTTTCATTGCTGAGAGGTATTCTGTTGTACGTAAGTACCGCAACTTCTTTATCCATTATTTGTTCTCTGGCATATTTAACTTGTGCTGCAGAAGAGGTTCCTGTAAACAGAGCTGTCCCAAACTTTGGGGTGGCTGTGTCTTTTTGATTTTAATTTCCCTAAGCTATAGGACCATAAGTGGAAGTGCCCTAGGCTCTGTTGCTTTGTTTTTTATATGTTTCAGGAAACACCATACACTTCTCCCGAGTGGCTGTTGGCAATTTACATCCCGCCCATCAGCATAACAAGGCTCCCAGTTCTCCATGGCCTGTCCTGCCTTTCTGGATTTCACACTTTTTTCAGATTGCCCTTTTGACCGGGGGGAAGTGAGACTTCATTGTAGTGCAGATTTCCTTTGCAAGCTTGCTTGGTTGGCCAAAAAGTGCGTATGCGTTTTTCCCTGAATATATTCAGGAAAAAACGCATACGCCCTTTTTGGCCAAGTGCATCATTGTCTACGTTCTGCCTCTTTTCCTATGCTTTAAATGCAATTCCAGTCTACCTCCTGAAATCGGTTTCCTGCAATTCTGCCCAGCTTTCAAGTCCTCTTGGCAGCCTTACTTCAGTATATTTTTGGACGATAGCTGTCATTTATAACTCTGCAGGTTTGTGAATTACAGTGCCCCTGAGCTCCTTTCTTCCACTCGCTTTCTTGTGAGCTGGCCGCAACACCGCAGGATTGCTTCAGGCCCTAATCTGGTTCCCCACGGCACGCTGAGCCTTTGGTTAATTCCTCTTCCTGGTGGGAAATGAGAGTTAAATTTGCCCGTCCAGACACCTCCAGCTAGTGTCTCATTGGTCCTCCCTATCCCTGTTCATCTTCCGCAGAAATTGCAAACTGAGCCAAACAGGAGGTTAAAGGCACTGACTCTCCAAGTCGGGAGAGTCTTAGTAAAGCATGTGGAATGTTGCACCCGAGTACCAGGGGACAAGAACTGAGACATATTTGAACCCGTCTCCCGATCACATGGTTGATCATACTCCGGGATCCACATGCATGTTTTAGCTGAAGGAAGAATCCCTTAAGCCTGGAGAGTTGAGACCCGTGGAATGGGTACCATGCAATATGACTTCAAAGGGTCTTCATTTGCACACCGAACCTCTCCAATCCTATCACTGCTGCGTTTATGCCCCGGTACTCACGCTTGATTCTCTTTCAGAGACATAGCAATCCATAGGTTTTAAGATACTTACTGTCAGGTACATTATTAGGCGTTTAATATGGGGTTTTGAGTCCATTTCGTTGAGCAAGGAGTAGCTCTTGTCTATTCCATATTTGGCTTAAGGAACTTTATCTGTGCTCATTTCAATCTCTGGTTTTATGCAGCACCCCAACTCACCTTTCCCCTTAAACAAGCATAAGTAGGTTTTATAAATTTGAGACCCTCTTCTGTTTTGTAATCCAGTTCCTGTGTAGCCAAGTTTACATTCCGTGTATTAGTGATATCTTATGATGTTTCTTTTTCTGTGTGACTTATTTCAGTTAGAATCATCATACCTGAATCCACTCATTATGCTGCTATGGGCCAGATGACATAGATTTCATTGCTGAGTGATATTACATTGTACGTAAGTACCACAATTTCTTTATCCATTTTTCACTTTCTGCGATATTGAACATGTACCGTAAACGAGGTTCTTGTAAACAGAGCCATCCCAAACTTTGGGGTGGCTGTGTCTTTTTTATTTTAATTTCCCTAAGCTATAGGACCATAAGTGGAAGTGCCCTAGGCTCTGTTGCTTTGTTTTTTAGATGTTTCAGGAAACACCATACACTTCTCCCGAGTGGCTGTTGGCAATTTACATCCCGCCCATCAGCATAACAAGGCTCCCCGTTCTCCATGGCCTGTCCTGCCTTTCTGGATTTTACACTTTTTACAGATGGCCCTTTTGACCCGGGGGAAGTGAGACTTCATTGTAGTGCAGATTTCCTTTGCAAGCTTGCATGGTTGGCCAAAAAGTGCGTATGCATTTTTTCCTGAATATATTCAGGAAAAAACGCATATGCCCTTTTTGGCCTAGTGCATCATTGTCGACGTTCTGCCTCTTTTCCTATGCTTTAAATGCAATTCCAATCTAACTCCTGAAATCGGTTTCCTGCAATTCTGCCCCGCTTTCAAGTCCTCTTGGCAGCCTTACTTCAGTATATTTTTGGACGATAGCTGTCATTTATAACTCTGCAGGTTTGTGAATTACAGTGCCCCTGAGCTCCTCTCTTCAGCTCGCTTTCTTGTGAGCTGTCCGCAACACCGCAGGATTGCCTCAGGCCCTAATCTTGTTCCGGCACGGCACGCTGAGCCTTTGGTTAATTCCTCTTCCTGGTGGGAAATGAGAGTTAAATTTGCCCGTCCAGACACCTCCAGCTAGTCTCTCATTGGTTCTCCCTATTCCTGTTCATCATCCGCGGAATTTGCAAACTGGGCCAAACAGGAGGTTAAAGGCACTGACTCTCCAAGTCGGGAGAGTGTTAGTAAAGTGTCTGGAATGTTGCACCCGATAACCAGGGGTTGAGAACTGAGACATGTTTGAACATGACTCACGATCACACGGTTCATCATAGTCTGGGTTCCAAATGCATGATTAGCTGAAGGAAGAATCCCTTAAACCTGGAGAGTTGAGACCCGTGGAATGGGTACCATGCAATATGACTTCAAAGAGTCTTCATTTGCTCACCGAACCTCTCCAATCCTATCACTGCTGCGTTTATGGCGCTGTACTCACGCTTGATTCTCTTTCAGAGACATAGCAATCCATAGGTTTTAAGATACTTACTGTCAGGTACATTATTAGGCGTTTAATATGGGGTTTTGAGTCCATTTCGTTGAGCAAGGAGTAGCTCTTGTCTATTCCATATTTGGCTTAAGGAACTTTATCTCTGCTCATTTCAATCTCTGGTTTTATGCAGCACCCCAACTCACCTTTCCCCTTAAGCAAGCATAAGTTGGTTTTCTAAATTTGAGACCCTGTTCTCTTTTGTAATCCAGTTCCTGTGTAGCCAAGTTTTCATTCCGTGTATTAGTGATATCTTATGATGTTTCTTTTTCTGTGTGACTTATTTCAGTTAGAATCATCACACCTGAATCCACTCATTATGCTGTTACGGGCCTGATGACATAGATTTCATTGCTGAGTGATATTGAATTGTACGTAAGTACCACAACTTCTTTATCCATTTTTCGCTTTCTGCGATATTGAACTTGTACTGTAAAGGAGGTTCTTGTAAACACAGCCATCCCAAACTTTGGGTTGGCTGTGTCTTTTTGATTTTAATTTCCCTAAGCTATAGGACCATAAGTGGAAGTGCCCTAGGCTCTGTTGCTTTGTTTTTTAGATGTTTCAGGAAACACCATACACTTCTCCGGAGTGGCTGTTGGCAATTTACATCCCGCCCATCAGCATAACAAGGCTCCCAGTTCTCCATGGCCTGTCCTGCCTTTCTGGATTTTACACTTTTTTCAGATGGCCCTTTTGACCGGGGGGAAGTGAGACTTCATTGTAGTGCAGATTTCCTTTGCAAGCTTGCTTGGTTGGCCAAAAAGGGCGTATGCGTTTTTTCCTGAATATATTCAAGAAAAAACGCATACGCCCTTTTTGGCCAAGTGCATCATTGTCTACGTTCTGCCTCTTTTCCTATGCTTTAAATGCAATTCCAGTCTACCTCCTGAAATCGGGTTCCTGCCATTCTGCCCTGCTTTCTAGTCCTCTTGGCAGCCTTACTTCAGTATATTTTTGGAGGATAGCTGTCATTTATAACTCTGCAGGTTTGTGAATTACAGTGCCCCTGAACTCCTTTCTTCAACTCGCTTTCTTGTGAGCTGTCCGCAACACCGCAGGACTGCTTCAGGCCCTAATCTGGTTCCGGCATGGCACGCTGAGCCTTTGGTTAATTCCTCTTCCTGGTGGGAAATGAGAGTTAAATTTGCCCGTCCAGACACCTCCAGCTTGTCTCTCATCGGTTCTCCCTATTCCTGTTCATCTTTTGCAGAAATTTCAAACTGGGCCAAACAGGAGGTGAAATGCACTGACTCTGCAAGTCGTCAGAGTGTTAGTAACGCATCTGGAATGTTGCACCCGAGTACCAGGGGACGAGAACTGAGACATATTTGAACACGTCTCCCGATCACATGGTTGATCATACTCTGGGATCCACATGCATGTTTTAGCTGAAGGAAGAATCCCTTAAACCTGGAGAGTTGAGACCCGTGGAATGGGTACCATGCAATATGCCTTCAAAGGGTCTTCATTTGCTTACCAAACTTCTGCAATCCTATCACTACGGCGTTTATGCCCCTGTACACACGCTTGTTTCTCTTTCGGAGACATAGCAATCCATAGATTTTAAGATACATACTAGTCAGATACATTCTTAGGCGTTTAATATGGGGTGTTGAGTCCATTTCGTTGAGCAAGGAGTAGCTCTTGTCTATTACATATTTGGCTTAAGGAAATTTATCTATGCTCATTTCAATCTCTGGTTTTATGCAGCACCCCAACTCACCTTTCCCCTTAAGCAAGCATAAGTTGGTTTTCTAAATTTGAGACCATGTTCTGTTTTGTAATTCAGTTCCTGTGTAGCCAAGTTTACATTTCGTGTATTGGTGATATCTTAAGATGTTTCTTTTTCTGTGTTACATATTGTAGTTAGAATCATCATACCTAAATCCACTCATTATGCTGCTACGGGCCTGATGACATAGATTGAATTGCTGAGTGATATTGCATTGTACGTAAGTACCACAACTTCTTTATCCATTTTTCACTTTCTGCGATATTGAACTTGTACCGTAAACGAGGTTCTTGTAAACAGAGCCGTCCCAAACTTTGGGGTGGCTGTGTCTTTTTGATTTTAATTTCCCTAAGCTATAGGACCATAAGTGGAAGTGCCTTAGGCTCTGTTGCTTTGTTTTTTAGATGTTTCAGGAAACACCATACACTTCTCCCCATTGGCTGTTGGCAATTTACATCCAGCCCATCAGCATAACAAGTCTCCCAGTTCTCCATGGCCTGTCCTGCCTTTCTGGATTTTACACTTTTTTCACATGGCCATTTTGACCGGGGGAAAGTGAGATTTCATTGTAGTGCAGATTTCCTTTTCAAGCTTCCTTGGTTGGCCAAAAAGTTCGTAGAAGTTTTTTCCTGAATACATTCAGGAAAAAACGCATACGCCCTTTTTTGCCAAGTGTATCATTGTCGACGTTCTGCCTCTTTTCCTATGCTTTAAATGCAATTCCAGTCTACCTCCTGAAATCGGTTTCCTGAAATTCTGCCGTGCTTTCAAGTCGTCTTGGCAGGCTTACTTCAGTATATTTTTGGACGATAGCTGTCATTTATAACTCTGCAGGTTTGTGAATTACAGTGCCCCTGAGCTCCTTTTTTCAACTCGCTTTCTTGTGAGATGGCCACAACACCGCAGGATTGCTTCAGGCCCTAATCTGGTTCCGGCACGGCACACTGAGCCTTTGGTTAATTCCTCTTCCTGGTGGGAAATGAGAGTTAATTTTGCCAGTCCAGACACCTCCAGCTGGTCTCTCATTGGTTCTCCCTATTCCTGTTCATCTTCCGCAGAAATTGCAAACTGGGCCAAACAGGAGGTTAAAGGCACTGACTCTCCAAGTCGGGAGCGTGTTAGTAAAGCCTCTGGAATGTTGCACCCGAGTACCAGGGAACGAGAACTGAGACATATTGGAACACGTCTCCCGATCACACGGTGGATCATACTCTGGGTTCCACATGCATGTTTTAGCTGAAGGAAGAATCCCTTAAACCTGGAGAGTTGAGACCCGTGGAATGGGTACCATGCAATATGACTTCAAAGGGTCTTCATTGGCTCACCGAATGTCTCCAATCCTATGACTGCGGCGTTTATGCCCCTGTACACATGCTTGATTCTCTTTCGGAGACATAGCAATCCATAGGTTTTAAGATACTTACTAGTCAGGTACATTCTTAGGCATTTAATAGGGGGTGTTGAGTCCATTTCCTTGAGCAAGGAGTAGCTCTTGTCTATTACATGTTTGGCTTAAGGAACTTTTTCTGTGCTCATGTCAATCTCTGGTTTTATGCAGCACCCCAACTCACCTTTCCTCTTAAGCAAGCATAAGTTGGTTTTCTAAATTTGAGACCCTGTTCTGTTTTGTAATTGAGTTCCTGTGTAGCCAAGTTTACATTCAGTGTATTAGTGATATCTTATGATGTTTCTTTTTCTGTGTGACTTATTTCAGTTAGAATCATCATACCTGAATCCACTCATTATGCTGCTACGGGCCTGATGACATAGATTTCATTGCTGAGTGATATTGCATTGTACGTAAGTACCACAACTTCTTTGTCCATTTTTCACTTTCTGCGATATTGAACTTGTACCGTAAACTAGGTTCTTGTAAACAGAGCCATCCAAAACTTTTGGGTGGCTGTGTCTTTTTGATTTTAATTTCCCTAATCTATAGTACCATAACTGGAAGTGCCCTAGGCTCTGTTGCTTTGTTTTTTACATGTTTCAGGAAACACCATACACTTCTCCCGAGTGGCTGTTGGCAATTTACATCCCGCCCATCAGCATAACAAGGCTCCCAGTTCTCCATGGCCTGTCCTGCCTTTCTGGATTTTACACTTTTTTCAGATGGCCCTTTTGACCAGTGGGAAGTGAGACTTCATTGTAGTGCAGATTTCCTTTGCAAGCTTGCTTGGTTGGCCAAAAAGGGCGTATGCGTTTTTTCCTGAATATATTCAGGAAAAAACGCATACGCCCTTTTTGGCCAAGTGCATCATTGTGGACGTTCTGCCTCTTTTCCTATGCTTTAAATGCAATTCCAGTCTACCTCCTGAAATCGGTTTCCTGCAATTCTGCCTTGCCTCCAATGCCTCTTCATAGCCTTACCTCAATATATTTTTTGAAAATAGTTGTCCTTTATAACTCTGCAGGTTTTTGAATTGCAGTGGCCCTTAGCTCCATTTTTCTGCTCTTATTTTTGTAATCTTGCCTCATAACCACAGGATTCCTTCAGGCCCTATTCTTCTTCTGGGGCACCTTGCTGTGCCTTTGGTTTATTCTTCTTACTGATGTGAAATTAGACTGACATGTGCCCATTGAAACTGCTACAGCTAGTTTCTCACTGGTTCCCCCTATTCCCATTCATCCTCCGCACTAACTGCAGACTGTGCGATACTAGAACTTAAAGGCATTGACTCTCCATGTGGGGATATTGTTAGTAAAGTGGCTGGAATGTCGATCCGGAGTCCCAGGAGAGGAAAAATGAGGTGCGTTTTAGAAACCTTTCCCGATCATATGGTATACCAGTCGCTGGGTTTCCCAAGCATGGTTTAGCTGTAGGAAGATTCCCTTCAACCTGGAGTTTTGGGACCCTTGGAATGAGTAGCATGAAGTATTGCATTAAACTTTTGGCAGTTGCTCACCAAAGCTCACCAATCCTCTCAGCCCCAAGTGTGCAGCCTTATGTCTTATCCAGCTGTGGGTTTATATGTGGTCAATCCAGGTTGCATCACAGCCCCTGAGCAAATTTTGTAAGAATTTTTCTCTCTTTCATTGTTTCTGCATTTTGTTTTTAAAATTTATTTCTATAATGGGGTTTAGCTCATTTTCACTGCTGTGTTTGTGCCACTCTGCACACACTTGATTCCCTTATGGAGATATATCAATACATGGGTTTTAAGATTCTTATTACTCAGATATATTTCTCTGCGGTGTATAGGGTGTGTTGAGGCCAGTTCATTGAGCAAGGTGTAGATCTTGTCTAATATCTATTTGGTTTATTGAACGGTATCTGTGCTAATTTCAAACTCTGGTTTAATGCATCACCCCACCTCTCCTTTCCCCTTAAGCTGACATAAGTGTGTTTTCTAAATGTGAGACACTGTTCTGTTCTGTAATTCATTTCTTGTGCAGCCATATTTACCCTCCCTCTATAAGTGATATCTTATGATATGTTTCTTTTTCTGTTTGACTTATTTCAAGTAGTATTATCGGACCTAAATCCACTCTTTATCCTTCTACTAGCCTTATTACCTTGATTTCATGGTGAAGAGATATTCCATTGTACATAAGTACCACATCTTCTTTATCCATTGTTCTCTTTCCTGGGATATTTAAGGTGTACTGAAGTTGAGGTTCTTGTAAACAGAGTAGCCCTAAACTGTGGTGTGCTTGTGTCTTGTTGATTTTTAGACTTCCCTAGATATACTCCCATGATTGGAAGTGTCCTATGCTCTGTAGCTCTGTTTTTTAGATGATTTAGGAACCACCATACACTTCTCCAGAGTGGCTCTCGGCAGTTCACACACTGCCCATCAGCGTATAAAGGCTCCCTGTTCTCCATGGCCTGTCCTGCATTTCTGGTTTTTACAATTTTTTAGGATGGCCCTTTTGACCGGTGGGAAATGAGATTTCTTTGTTGTGCACATTTGCATTGCTTGCTTGCTTCGTTGCCCATAAAGTGCGTATGCGTTTTTTCCTGGATATAATCAGGAAAAAACGCATACGCCCTTTTGGGCCAACTGCATCATTGTCGAAATTCTGCCGCTTTTCATGTGCTTTAAAGACGAGTCCAATCTATCTCTTGAAATCTGTTTCTTGCAATTCTGTCTTGCATTCAGATCCTCTTCTTTGCCTTACCTCAACATATTTTTGGACGTTAGTTTTCATTTATAACTCTGCAGGTTTGTGAATTGCAGTGACCCTGAGCTCCATTTTTTAAGTTGCTCTTTTGTGAGCTGGCCTCAAACCCACAGGATTGCTTCAGGCCCTATTTTGGCTCCGGCGAGGCGGGCTGAGCCTTTTTTCAATTCTTATTCTTAATGGGAAATTAGAGTGATATGTGCCCGTCCAAACCCCTACAACTATTCTCTCATTGGTTCCCCCTCTTCCCGTTCATCCTCCTCACAATTTGCAAAATGTGTGAAACAGAAGTTGAAATGTGCTGATTCTCCAAGTGGGCAGATTCTAAGTAACGTGGCTGGAATGGTGAACAGGAGCACCAGGAGAGGATAAATGAGCTGCATTTTAGACACATCTCCCGATCACATGGTGTACAGTCCTCTGGGTTTTCCATGCATGTTTTAGCTGTAGGAAGATCCCTTGAACCTGCAGATTTGGGACCCATTGAATGGGTACCAGGTAGTATTACTTTAAAGGGTGTGCATTTCCTCACCCAACCTCACATTTCTCTTAGTGCAAACAGTTTCCAGCCTTATGTCTCATCCTGCTGTGGGTCTAGATGTGTTCAATCCATGTTGCATCACCGTCCCTGAGGAAAAGTTGTAAGAGGTTTTCTCTGTCTCTCTGTCGTTTATTTTTTTCAATTTATTACTATATTGGTTACAGCTGATTTTCAAAGCTCTGTTTCTTGCTGCTGTACATCCACTTGATTCACGTACAGAGAGACATCAGTAAATTCTTTTTCAGATTCTTACCAGTCGTATATATTCTTTTCCGGTGACTTGAGTGTGCTGAGTGCAGTTCTTTTAGCTACCGTGTGGGCCTTGTTGATTATCAGTTTGGTATTTGGAATGGTATCTTTGCTAATTTCAACCTCCTGGATGATGCCTCACCCCTCCCCACCTTTCCCGTTTAGCAGCCTTATGCGTGTTTTCTACATATTTGACTATGTTTTTGTTTTGTAATTTATTTCATGTGTAGCCATTTTGGATTCCACCTTTAAGTGATATCTTATGATATGTGTCTTTTTCTTTTTGAATTATGTCACTTAGAAAGATCATACGTAACTCCTCCGGAGTTGTTACAACTGGCCATATTTCATTGATTTCCAGGCTGAATAATATTCCACTCTACCTAAGTACCACATCTCTATCCATTTTTTCCCTCCAGAGACATTTAAGTTATATCCTAGTCGAGGATCTTTTAAACAGAGAGGGGGTAAACATTGGGGTGCCTGTGTCCTCTCAATTTTTGTTTTTCCCAAGATATACGCCCATGAGTGCAAGTGCCCTATGCTCTGTAGCTCATTTTTTAGATGCTTTAGTAAACACAATACACTTCTCCAGAATGGCCGTTGGCAATATACATTTCCACTATAAGTCTCACAGGGCTCCCTCTTCTCCTTGCCCTGTCCTGCATTTCTGTTGTTTACGCTTTATGAGGATGGCTCTTCTGACTGATGCGAAGTGATATCTTTTGTAGTATTGACTTCCAGTGCCCACCTGTTTGCTTGGCTAAAAAAGTGTATGCCCTTTTCTTGAATATATACAGAAAAAAACGCATACACCCTTTTTGGCCAACTGCAATGTTGGCAATGTTCAGCTCCTTTTCTTGTGCTTAATGGCGAGTCCTTTCTACCTCCTCAGATCCCTTTCCTGCCATTCTCCCTTGCTTACAAGTCCTTTTCTCTGACTTTCCTCAAGACATTTTTCAGTGATGGATATTTTCAACTCTGCAGTTTCGTGAATTTTACTGCCCCTGAGTTCCATTGTTCAACTTGTGTTTATGGGAACTGGCCACAAAGCAGCGGGATTTCCTCAAGCCCTATACTGTTTCCATGGGCAACCCTAGCCTTTGGTCAGTTCGTCTTCCTGATTGGAAATTAGAGTGACATGTGCCTGTCTGAACACCTAGGACTTGTCTCTCATTGTTCTTCATCCTTCCGCTTCATCCTCTGGACAAATTCCAAACTGTACACAACAGGATGTTGACAGTGCTGACATCTCCAAGTGGGGAGACTGTTAGTAAAGACGCTGGAGGGGTGAACCCGAGCACCAGGAGATGAGGAGATGAGATGCCTTTTCCAAACTCTTCCCGATCAGACGGTATACCATCCTCTGGGTGTGACAGACATGTTTTAGCAGTAGGAAGAGTCCCATTCATGTAAGGAGAACATCAGGGCTTTTTCAAAATCAGTGTCTCCCCGAAACACAAACTGGGGAATTTTTTAAGCTACGGCTACACATATGTTCATTAAGGGCCTTGGGAAGTAGGCAGAGTCCAAACTTTAGATGATTGAAGTCTTCAGGGTCAGAAGCACTCACCACCAGCTTCCCTTAGGTTACACTTTAACTGTCATTGATAGATGATGTCAGTAAAAATATCTATTCTTTTTCAGATTATTTCCCCTTATAGCTTATTGCAAAATGTTGAGTGTAGTTCCCTGTGCTATACAGTAGTTCCTTGTTGATGATCTATTTTATACATAGCAGTGTGTATGTGTTAATCCCAAACTGTTAATTTATCCCTCCTCCCACCTTTCCCCTTTGGTAATAATAAATTATAAGATTTTATACTTCTCAGAAATGGGGGAGCTGAAAGAGAGGTATCATTTTCAATGGAAAAGCATTTAAAACAAGATTGAAGCTTTAACCAAGATTATTAGATGTACATCCTTGGAAAGAAATCACTTCGTTTCTCTAATATTGACCTGACAAATAAGACAAACCTTTTCACTGAACTTGCTTATAATAAAGTGATGGAAATATCAAATGGAAGTGTTAGAAACATCTTATTTTACCCGAGCCTTATACACTGTTCTATGTTAACTACAGTTTGGCTCACACATCTGTTCATTGAGGTTACAATAGTCTCAATTTCTGTTACTGATCCTCCAGAGTGGACCCCAACAAGTGTCCCCCTGCCCAGTGTCATTGGGGCCAACAGATCGAGACTGAGTTTGGTTCACAAGCAAAGGAAACTTTATATTTTGATCAGAGAATGGAGAGGTGAGAGCATGCACTACCCCCTGGGCTGTGGGCTGGGCTGCTGTGTAGAGATCCTGTCAGAGTCAGTGGGAGGGAGGGGGCGGAGCTCTCGAGGGCCGGGTTGGCTGCAGCTCAGGCTCTGTATCGCGGAGTCTGCACTGGGCCCCAGGAACTGAGGTGTCGTCCCAGCCATTCTGCACTAGGAAATCTGGTCTGAAGTGCCGGGTGTGGAACCTCTGCATGCGGGACCCTAGGAGCACATGAAATTAGACAAAGCACAAAGGATAAAAAAGGTTAGACTTGACTTTATTGCCCAGATTCTATTTTTATCTCCCAGGGATTTTTAATGGGCTTTGCTGGGGACAAACCCCTCCTCTGCCTTTTGTCCCGTTCCTCATTCTTGGAGTGCTGAGGGTGCAGACCCTTCTTCTGTAACTGCTGAGTGCTGAGTTGGGAGCCCTCATACCCGGGGGCGAGGGTCAGAGCTTCTCCCCAGCAGCCTCCAGGTGACGTTGATTGTCCCCAGGCCCCCTGCCTCCCTGCTCGTCCACCTGAGCACCAGCATTGGAAGTGTTATAGATTCTAATGACCTTTAAGGGTCCAGGAAAGAGATGTGCAGAGACGCTGTGGGGGCCGGTTTCACCCCGCCCCACATTTGTTCAGCCACCTTAGGCTGACCGTTTCTGCCAGCCTAGATGCTCTGACCAGTAGTCTGAGCTTTCTTCAATTAGGCCCCTGAATTAACGTACAAACAGCACCAGGTGTCAGAGCCCTGCCTGCTCAACTCCCAGACAGTCCAGGGTCAGTGGTGATCAAGGACCATGATGGCCACTGAGTCAACAGCCTTTTGAAGTAAACAGGAGTCCAGCCAGTCTTATTGGCCACCATCATCACGGTGTCTGTAGGCTTTTCTATGGTGACAGTGTGATATACGGTTCCCCCGCCAAGATTATTAGCTCCCCTCTGGGTGCAGTATGTCCTGCAAGCAGTAGTCTACTCTTTTGGGACACACTCTTGTTGTTTTATGAGAGAAACTCCAGGTCAAGTGATGTTCACATGAGTCGTCATGGTGCCCTGTTGCCCCCGGTTATCTCTCTGGATGTTGAAGTTGGAAGGCCTCCTCACTCGAGGTTGGTGTGCCCACAGAGCGAACCCTGAAACTTCAGGGCATGGTTGGTGGTTAGGATCACCACGTGGGGTCCTTTTCCCTTAGGAGGGAGGTGACCTTTGGGGCTGCTGATTTCCAGGTTTTTAGATACCGCCAGTATCTTGGCCAGATGTGGCAGTTGGCCAAGCCCCTTGGTGACCGTAGTTTATCCTACCTGGATGGCATTCTTGCATTGTTCCATTTCAAGTGGTCCCAGTTTTTGCACTAATTCTCCAATGGCGATTCACCTTTCACCGGGAATGTAAAGGTCAAAGGGTTTAGCTAAATTAGGGAGTTCCAGGGCAAGGGTCTGAATTGACTGCTCTTTCCATTCTTGAAAGGCCACTTCTGGATTCTATTCAACAGGATCATCATCTTTTCCTTTCAGTGTTTCATATAGAGGCCCAGCTAGTAGACTGTAGTTAGGGATCCAGAAGCAGCAAACCCTGGCCTCCCCAAGAACCCCTAAGCTGTCTTCTAGTTTTAGAAAGGGGTAAGGCTGAAAATGGTTTCTTCCCTTTCCTGGGATGGGCTTCTCCGACCTTCTGTGAGAATGAAGCCCAGGCAGGTCACCGCAGTCTGTGATATTTGAGCTTTTTCTTGGACAACTTCTATCCTTTATTGGCTTGGTAGTTCAGAGGCCTCCTTAGTAGGGCTGGCGATCAGAATGTCGTCTGTGTACTGAAGGAGGGTTTCCTTTTCCAGAGGTAGAATTTTAGGTCTTTAGCTAAGCTTTCCCCAAAGATGGTGTGGGAATTTTTGCACCCTTGGGGCAAGACGGCCCAGAAGTATTGTTTTAGTTGTATGTTGAGTCCTGCCACTCACAAGCCAAAATTTCTTGTGACTCTGGGACTAATGGAATACAAAAGAAGGCATCATTGAAGACTAATACAGAATACCATGTCCTGGTGGTTGGTAGAATGACCAGCAGGGTGTAGGAATTAGGAGCAGCTGGAGGTATATCCTCGGTGGCTTCACTGACTGTCCTGACATCCTTTACCAGGTCCCCAGCAGCCCATGGGGCTCTCGTGGTCAGACCAATCCCAGAATATGGAGCTCACCTGGGCAGGTACCCCACCCCCACCCCAGCCCACGGGGCTCTCGTGGTCAGGCCCCTCCCAGGATACAGAGCTACCCTTGCAGGTACCGTGGCAGGGCTGGGCACACAGGAACCGTGCACATAGCCCTCATTGCAGAGCACCCCCAGCTCACCTGTCGCTCAGAGCTGACACAGAGCACCTCAGAGCAGGACTTGAACTAACAAACAGCAGCTGCGACAGGTCTGTGACCCTGGGCATCACTCTGTGCGGCCTCCCTCCACCTGGTCTTCCAGAGACTTCCACTGCACCCGGGGCACCAGGCCTCTGTCTCCAACCACCACCCACCCCTCCTCTCCCTGACTCCTGGGTTCCTCTCATTAGGAGAGGGTTTTCTTGAAGTTGTCTCCCACTCATGGGCCAGATAAAATGATTAGAAAACAAGCCAAAGCTGCAGCCCCTTGTCTATCCTGACTCTCAGGAGCCCACACCTGTTCCTTGGACCTGGCCGGTTCAGCAAGTTCCATTTTCTGCAACTGTGAGCCCCTGAGGGGTGATGATTGGCTGACCTGGGCAGCCTTACCGTGCCGGCCAGCCCTCCCCAGGTGTGCCTGGGTTGAGATCAATATAAATACCACTCCAGGCAGCAAGAGCCCCTGCAGCCGTGCCTGACGCCATTTTCTCTGCCCTGTCAGCAGTCTCGGGGCTGGGCTGGTGGGAGGGAGTGAGAGGCCACGGCTTTGTGGGTGGCCCAGTGTGAGTGGGGCTCTGCTGGACTTTCTGCAGCAGTTGCCAGGCTGCCACCTGCTAAAGAAGAGGATGTGTCACCTATACCTGCTGCTGGAATTTCTCCCTGGGCAGAGGTGAGGAAGGAAAGAAGCAGTGGGGGCAGGGACAGGACGGGTATCTCAGGCAGGGAAATGGAAATCTTCCAGAAGAGCACCCAGGGCCAGGACCATCCTGGCTGGCCTGCAGGCACCAAGTCGGCCGGCATGCTGTCACTCGTGTGGCTCTATGGCCCTTCCTCTACGCTTTCAAGTCCTTGTATATATTCAGGTGTTTTACCTGGGACGGGTGGGAATAGTTCAGCAGCAACTGGCCTGGGGCTCAGCTCACGTTTACTCACAGATGCCTCGGCACGGTGCCCCAGCTTTGCAATGAGGACGCTTGTTGCGTGGGGGCTGCTGGCTGAATGGGAGACGATTCCCCACCACTGACCAACTTCAGAATTGTTTACAACTGGAGCAAGTGCCCTGATACGGTTTTCCTCTGTGGAACTGGTGGGTTCTGTGTTTTTTTTCTCTTTTTCGTTTTTGGTTCAAGGTAGATTTTATTCCTCTTTTTTGTATTTACAGATACAAGCATGGAAATAATTTATTCATATAAATACATGTATGTGAAGGGAATAATTGTTTTTTCTGTTTTATTTTTTAAATTTTATTTCTTTTTAATTTTGAATTTTATTTTATATTTTTATACAGCAGGTTCTTATTGGTTACCTATTTTATACGTATAAATGTATACATGCCAATCCCAGTCTCTCAACTCCTCCCACCACCACCCCCCCAACAGCCTTCCACCCTTGTTGTCCATACGTTTGTTGTCTACATCTGTTGCTATATTTATGCCTTGCAAAATGGTTAACCTGTACAGTTTTTCTAGGTTCCACATATATGCATGAATATACAAGATTTGTTTTTCTCTTTCTGACTTACTTCACTCTGTATGAGACTCTCTAGATCCATCGACGTCTTGACAAATGACCCAATTTCATTCCTTTTCATGACTTAGTAATATTCCATTTTATATATGTACCACAGCTTTATGCATACGTCTGTCTGTGGGCATTTAGGTTGCTTCCATTACCTCGATATTGTAAAGAGTGAGGCAATGAACATTGCGGTGAATGTCTCTTTTTGATTTATGGTTTTGTCTGGGTATATGTCCAGAACTGGGATTGCTGTATCATATGGTAATTCTACTGTTAGTTTCTTAAGAAACTCCATATTGTTCTCCATAGTGACTGTATCAATTTATATTCCCAACAATAGTGGAAGAAGGTTCCTTTTCTCCACACCCTTTCCAGCATTTTTTGTTTGTAGATTTTCTGATGATGCCCATTCTACCAGGTGTGAGGTGATACCTCATTGCTGAGTCCATTTCCTTGAGCAAGGGGTAGGTCTTGTCTATTAAATATTTGGCTTATGGAACGGTATCTGTGCTAATTTCAAACTCTGGTTTTATGCAGCACCCCAACTCACCTTCCCACTTAAGCAAGCATAAGTTGGTTTTCTAAATTTGAGACCGTGTTCTGTTTTGTAAATCAGTTCATGTGTAGCCAAGTTCTCATTCCATGTATTAGTGGTACCTTATGATGTTTCTTTTTCTGTGTGACTTTTTTCACTTAGAATCACCGTGCCTCAATCCACTCATTATGCTGGTACGGGCCTGGTGACATAGTTTTCATTGCTGAGAGGTATTCTGTTGTACGTAAGTACCGCAACTTCTTTATCCATTATTTGTTCTCTGGCATATTTAACTTGTGCTGCAGAAGAGGTTCCTGTAAACAGAGCTGTCCCAAACTTTGGGGTGGCTGTGTCTTTTTGATTTTAATTTCCCTAAGCTATAGGACCATAAGTGGAAGTGCCCTAGGCTCTGTTGCTTTGTTTTTTATATGTTTCAGGAAACACCATACACTTCTCCCGAGTGGCTGTTGGCAATTTACATCCCGCCCATCAGCATAACAAGGCTCCCAGTTCTCCATGGCCTGTCCTGCCTTTCTGGATTTTACACTTTTTTCAGATTGCCCTTTTGACCGGGGGGAAGTGAGACTTCATTGTAGTGCAGATTTCCTTTGCAAGCTTGCTTGGTTGGCCAAAAAGTGCGTATGCGTTTTTCCCTGAATATATTCAGGAAAAAATGCATACGCCCTTTTTGGCCAAGTGCATCATTGTCGACGTTCTGCCTCTTTTCCTATGCTTTAAATGCAATTCCAGTCTGCCTCCTGAAATCGGTTTCCTGCAATTCTGCCCCGCTTTCAAGTCCGCTTGGCAGCCTTACTTCAGTATATTTTTGGACGATAGCTGTCATTTATAACTCTGCAGGTTTGTGAATTACAGTGCTCTTGAGCTCCTTTCTTCAACTCGCTTTCTTGTGAGCTGCCCGCAACACTGCAGGATTGCTTCAGGCCCTAATCTGGGTCTGGCACGGCATGCTGAGCCTTTGGTTAATCCTCTTCCTGGTGTGAAATAAGAGTTAAATTTGCCCGTCCAGAAACCTCCAGTTAGTCTCTCATTGGTTCTCCCTATTCCTGTTCATCTTCCGCAGAAATTGCAAACTGGGCCAAACAGGAGGTTAAAGGCACTGACTCTCCAAGTCGGCAGAGCGTTAGTAAAGCATCTGGAATGTTGCACACGAGTACCAGGGGACGAGAACTGAGACATATTGGAACACGTCTCCCGATCACACGGTTGATCATACTCTGGGTTCCACATGCATGCTTTAGCTGAAGGAAGAATCCCTTAAACCTGGAGAGTTGAGACCCGTGGAATGGGTACCATGCAATATGACTTCAAAGGGTCTTCATTTGCTCACCGAACCTCTCCAATCCTATGACTGCTGCGTTTATGCCACTGTACACACGCTTGATTCTCTTTCGGAGACATAGCAATCCATAGGTTTTAAGATACTTACTAGTCAGGCACATTCTTAGGCGTTTAATATGGGGTGTTGAGTCCATTTTGTTGAGTAAGGAGTAGCTCTTGTCTATTACATATTTGGCTTAAGGAACTTTATCTGTGCTCATTTCAATCTCTGGTTTTATGCAGCACCCCAACTCACCTTTCCCCTTAAGCAAGCATAAGTTGGTTTTCTAAATTTGAGACCCTGTTTTGTTTTGTAATTCAGTTCCTGTGTAGCAAGTTTACATTCCGTGTATTAGTGATATCTTATGATGTTTCTTTTTCTGTGTGACTTATCTCAGTTAGAATCATCATACCTGAATCCACTCATTATGCTGCTACGGGCCTGATGACGTAGATTTCATTGCTGAGTGATATTGCATTGTACGTAAGTACCAAAACTTCTTTATCCATTTTTTGCTTTCTGCGATATTGAACTTGTACCGTAAATGAGGTTCTTGTAAACAGAGCCGTCCCAAACTTTGGCGTGGCTGGGCCTTTTTGATTTTAATTTCCCTAAGCTATAGGACCATAAGTGGAAGTGCCCTAGGCTCTGTTCCTCTGTTTTTTAGATGTTTCAGGAAACACCATACACTTCTCCCCAGTGGCTGTTGGCAATTTACATCCCGCCCATCAGCATAACAAGGCTCCCAGTTCTCCATGGCCTGTCCTGCCTTTCTGGATTTTACACTTTTTTCAGATGGCCCTTTTGACCGGGGGGAAGTGAGACTTCATTGCAGTGCAGATTTCCTTTGCAAGCTTGCTTGGTTGGCCAAAAAGGGCGTATGCGTTTTTTCCTGAATATATTCAGGAAGAAACTCATACGCGCTTTTTGGCCAAGTGCATCATTGTGGACGTTCTGCCTCTTTTCCTATGCTTTAAATGCAATTCCAGTCTACCTCCTGAAATCGGTTTCCTGCAATTCTGCCCCGCTTTCAAGTCCGCTTGGCAGCCTTACTTCAGTATATTTTTGGATGATAGCTGTCATTTATAACTCTGCAGGTTTGTGAATTACAGTGCCCCTGAGCTCCTTTCTTCAACTTGCTTTCTTGTGAGCTGGCCGCAACACTGCAGGATTGCTTCAGGCCCTAATCTGGTTCTGGCACGGCACGCTGAGCCTTTGGTTAATTCCTCTTCCTGGTGGGAAATGAGAGTTAAATTTGCCCGTCCAGACACCTCCAGCTAGTCTCTCATTGGTTCTCCCTATTCTTGTTCATCTTCCGCAGAAATTGCAAACTGGTCCAAACAGGAGTTTAAAGGCACTGACTCTCCAAGTCGGGAGAGTGTTAATAAAGCGTCTGGAATGTTGCACCCGAGTACCACGGGACGAGAACTGAGACATATTGGAACACGTCTCCCAATCACACAGTTGATCATACTCTGGGTTCCACAAGCATGTTTTAGCTGAAGGAAGAATCCCTTAAACCTGGAGAATTGAGACCCGTGGAATGGGTACCATGCATTATGACTTCAAAGGGTCTTCATTTGCTCACCGAACCTCTCCAGTCCTATCACTGCTGCATTTATGCCCCTGTACACATGCCTGATTCTCTTTCGGAGACATAGCAATCCATAGGTTTTAAGATACTTACTAGTCAGGTACATACTTCGGCGTTTAATATGGGGTGTTGAGTCCATTTCGTTGAGCAAGGAGTAGATCTTGTGTATTACATATTTGGCTTAAGGAACTTTATCTGTGCTCATTTCAATCTCTGGTTTTATGCAGCACCCCAACTCACCTTTCCCCTTAAGCAAGCATAACTTGGTTTTCTACATTTGAGAACCTGTTGTGTTTTGTAATCCAGTTCCTGTGTAGCCAAGTTTACATTCCATGTATTAGTGATATCTTATGATGTTTCTTTTTCTGTGTGACTTATTTCAGTTAGAATCATCATACCTGAATCCACTCATTATACTGCTATGGGCCTGATGACATAGATTTCATTGCTGAGTGATATTGCATTGTACGTAAGTACCACACCTTCTTTATCCATTTTTCACTTTCTGCGATATTGAACTTGTCCCGTAAAAGAGTTTCTTGTAAACAGATCCGTCCCAAATTTAGGGGTGGCTGTGTCTTTTTGATTTTAATTTCCCTAAACTATAGAACCATAAGTGGAAGTGCCCTAGGCTCTGTTGGTTTGTTTTTTAGATGTTTCAGGAAACAGCATACACTTCTCCCGAGTGGCTGTTGGCAATTTACATCCCGCCCATCAGCATAACAAGGCTCCCAGTTCTCCATGGCCTGTCCTGCCTTTCTGGATTTTACACTTTTTTCAGATGGCCCTTTTGACGGGGGGGAAGTGAGACTTCATTGTAGTGCAGATTTCCTTTGCAAGCTTGCTTGGTTGGCCAAAAAGGGCGTATGCGTTTTTTCCTGAATATATTCAGGAAAAAACGCATACGCCCTTTTTGGCCAAGTGCATCATTGTGGACGTTCTGCCTCTTTTCCTATGCTTTAAATGCAATTCCAGTCTACCTCCTGAAATCGGTTTCCTGCAATTCTGCCTTGCCTCCAATGCCTCTTCATAGCCTTACCTCAATATATTTTTTGAAAATAGTTGGCCTTTATAACTCTGCAGGTTTTTGAATTGTTGTGGCCCTTAGCTCCATTTTTCTGCTCTTATTTTTGTAATCTTGCCTCATAACCACATTATTCCTTCAGGCCCTATTCTTCTTCTGGGGCACCTTGCTGTGCCTTTGGTTTATTCTTCTTACTGATGTGAAATTAGACTGACATGTGCCCATTGAAACTGCTACAGCTAGTTTCTCACTGGTTCCCCCTATTCCCATTCATCCTCCGCACTAACTGCAGACTGTGTGATACTAGAACTTAAAGGCATTGACTCTCCATGTGGGGATATTGTTAGTAAAGTGGCTGGAATGTCGATCCGGAGTCCCAGGAGAGGAAAAATGAGGTGCGTTTTAGAAACCTTTCCCGATCATATGGTATACCAGTCGCTGGGTTTCCCAAGCATGGTTTAGCTGTAGGAAGATTCCCTTCAACCTGGAGTTTTGGGACCCTTGGAATGAGTAGCATGAAGTATTGCATTAAACTTTTGGCAGTTGCTCACCAAAGCTCACCAATCCTCTCAGCCCCAAGTGTGCAGCCTTATGTCTTATCCAGCTGTGGGTTTATATGTGGTCAATCCAGGTTGCATCACAGCCCCTGAGCAAATTTTGTAAGAATTTTTCTCTCTTTCATTGTTTCTGCATTTTGTTTTTAAAATTTATTTCTATAATGGGGTTTAGCTCATTTTCACTGCTGTGTTTGTGCCACTCTGCACACACTTGATTCCCTTATGGAGATATATCAATACATGGGTTTTAAGATTCTTATTACTCAGATATATTTCTCTGCGGTGTATAGGGTGTGTTGAGGCCAGTTCATTGAGCAAGGTGTAGATCTTGTCTAATATCTATTTGGTTTATTGAACGGTATCTGTGCTAATTTCAAACTCTGGTTTAATGCATCACCCCACCTCTCCTTTCCCCTTAAGCTGACATAAGTGTGTTTTCTAAATGTGAGACACTGTTCTGTTCTGTAATTCATTTCTTGTGCAGCCATATTTACCCTCCCTCTATAAGTGATATCTTATGATATGTTTCTTTTTCTGTTTGACTTATTTCAAGTAGTATTATCGGACCTAAATCCACTCTTTATCCTTCTACTAGCCTTATTACCTTGATTTCATGGTGAAGAGATATTCCATTGTACATAAGTACCACATCTTCTTTATCCATTGTTCTCTTTCCTGGGATATTTAAAGTGTACTGAAGTTGAGGTTCTTGTAAACAGAGTAGCCCTAAACTGTGGTGTGCTTGTGTCTTGTTGATTTTTAGACTTCCCTAGATATACTCCCATGATTGGAAGTGTCCTATGCTCTGTAGCTCTGTTTTTTAGATGATTTAGGAACCACCATACACTTCTCCAGAGTGGCTCTCGGCAGTTCACACACTGCCCATCAGCGTATAAAGGCTCCCTGTTCTCCATGGCCTGTCCTGCATTTCTGGTTTTTACAATTTTTTAGGATGGCCCTTTTGACCGGTGGGAAATGAGATTTCTTTGTTGTGCACATTTGCATTGCTTGCTTGCTTCGTTGCCCATAAAGTGCGTATGCGTTTTTTCCTGGATATAATCAGGAAAAAACGCATACGCCCTTTTGGGCCAACTGCATCATTGTCGAAATTCTGCCGCTTTTCATGTGCTTTAAAGACGAGTCCAATCTATCTCTTGAAATCTGTTTCTTGCAATTCTGTCTTGCATTCAGATCCTCTTCTTTGCCTTACCTCAACATATTTTTGGACGTTAGTTTTCATTTATAACTCTGCAGGTTTGTGAATTGCAGTGACCCTGAGCTCCATTTTTTAAGTTGCTCTTTTGTGAGCTGGCCTCAAACCCACAGGATTGCTTCAGGCCCTATTTTGGCTCCGGCGAGGCGGGCTGAGCCTTTTTTCAATTCTTATTCTTAATGGGAAATTAGAGTGATATGTGCCCGTCCAAACCCCTACAACTATTCTCTCATTGGTTCCCCCTCTTCCCGTTCATCCTCCTCACAATTTGCAAAATGTGTGAAACAGAAGTTGAAATGTGCTGATTCTCCAAGTGGGCAGATTCTAAGTAACGTGGCTGGAATGGTGAACAGGAGCACCAGGAGAGGATAAATGAGCTGCATTTTAGACACATCTCCCGATCACATGGTGTACAGTCCTCTGGGTTTTCCATGCATGTTTTAGCTGTAGGAAGATCCCTTGAACCTGCAGATTTGGGACCCATTGAATGGGTACCAGGTAGTATTACTTTAAAGGGTGTGCATTTCCTCACCCAACCTCACATTTCTCTTAGTGCAAACAGTTTCCAGCCTTATGTCTCATCCTGCTGTGGGTCTAGATGTGTTCAATCCATGTTGCATCACCGTCCCTGAGGAAAAGTTGTAAGAGGTTTTCTCTGTCTCTCTGTCGTTTATTTTTTTCAATTTATTACTATATTGGTTACAGCTGATTTTCAAAGCTCTGTTTCTTGCTGCTGTACATCCACTTGATTCACGTACAGAGAGACATCAGTAAATTCTTTTTCAGATTCTTACCAGTCGTATATATTCTTTTCCGGTGACTTGAGTGTGCTGAGTGCAGTTCTTTTAGCTACCGTGTGGGCCTTGTTGATTATCAGTTTGGTATTTGGAATGGTATCTTTGCTAATTTCAACCTCCTGGATGATGCCTCACCCCTCCCCACCTTTCCCGTTTAGCAGCCTTATGCGTGTTTTCTACATATTTGACTATGTTTTTGTTTTGTAATTTATTTCATGTGTAGCCATTTTGGATTCCACCTTTAAGTGATATCTTATGATATGTGTCTTTTTCTTTTTGAATTATGTCACTTAGAAAGATCATACGTAACTCCTCCGGAGTTGTTACAACTGGCCATATTTCATTGATTTCCAGGCTGAATAATATTCCACTCTACCTAAGTACCACATCTCTATCCATTTTTTCCCTCCAGAGACATTTAAGTTATATCCTAGTCGAGGATCTTTTAAACAGAGAGGGGGTAAACATTGGGGTGCCTGTGTCCTCTCAATTTTTGTTTTTCCCAAGATATACGCCCATGAGTGCAAGTGCCCTATGCTCTGTAGCTCATTTTTTAGATGCTTTAGTAAACACAATACACTTCTCCAGAATGGCCGTTGGCAATATACATTTCCACTATAAGTCTCACAGGGCTCCCTCTTCTCCTTGCCCTGTCCTGCATTTCTGTTGTTTACGCTTTATGAGGATGGCTCTTCTGACTGATGCGAAGTGATATCTTTTGTAGTATTGACTTCCAGTGCCCACCTGTTTGCTTGGCTAAAAAAGTGTATGCCCTTTTCTTGAATATATACAGAAAAAAACGCATACACCCTTTTTGGCCAACTGCAATGTTGGCAATGTTCAGCTCCTTTTCTTGTGCTTAATGGCGAGTCCTTTCTACCTCCTCAGATCCCTTTCCTGCCATTCTCCCTTGCTTACAAGTCCTTTTCTCTGACTTTCCTCAAGACATTTTTCAGTGATGGATATTTTCAACTCTGCAGTTTCGTGAATTTTACTGCCCCTGAGTTCCATTGTTCAACTTGTGTTTATGGGAACTGGCCACAAAGCAGCGGGATTTCCTCAAGCCCTATACTGTTTCCATGGGCAACCCTAGCCTTTGGTCAGTTCGTCTTCCTGATTGGAAATTAGAGTGACATGTGCCTGTCTGAACACCTAGGACTTGTCTCTCATTGTTCTTCATTCTTCCGCTTCATCCTCTGGACAAATTCCAAACTGTACACAACAGGATGTTGACAGTGCTGACATCTCCAAGTGGGGAGACTGTTAGTAAAGACGCTGGAGGGGTGAACCCGAGCACCAGGAGATGAGGAGATGAGATGCCTTTTCCAAACTCTTCCCGATCAGACGGTATACCATCCTCTGGGTGTGACAGACATGTTTTAGCAGTAGGAAGAGTCCCATTCATGTAAGGAGAACATCAGGGCTTTTTCAAAATCAGTGTCTCCCCGAAACACAAACTGGGGAATTTTTTAAGCTACGGCTACACATATGTTCATTAAGGGCCTTGGGAAGTAGGCAGAGTCCAAACTTTAGATGATTGAAGTCTTCAGGGTCAGAAGCACTCACCACCAGCTTCCCTTAGGTTACACTTTAACTGTCATTGATAGATGATGTCAGTAAAAATATCTATTCTTTTTCAGATTATTTCCCCTTATAGCTTATTGCAAAATGTTGAGTGTAGTTCCCTGTGCTATACAGTAGTTCCTTGTTGATGATCTATTTTATACATAGCAGTGTGTATGTGTTAATCCCAAACTGTTAATTTATCCCTCCTCCCACCTTTCCCCTTTGGTAATAATAAATTATAAGATTTTATACTTCTCAGAAATGGGGGAGCTGAAAGAGAGGTATCATTTTCAATGGAAAAGCATTTAAAACAAGATTGAAGCTTTAACCAAGATTATTAGATGTACATCCTTGGAAAGAAATCACTTCGTTTCTCTAATATTGACCTGACAAATAAGACAAACCTTTTCACTGAACTTGCTTATAATAAAGTGATGGAAATATCAAATGGAAGTGTTAGAAACATCTTATTTTACCCGAGCCTTATACACTGTTCTATGTTAACTACAGTTTGGCTCACACATCTGTTCATTGAGGTTACAATAGTCTCAATTTCTGTTACTGATCCTCCAGAGTGGACCCCAACAAGTGTCCCCCTGCCCAGTGTCATTGGGGCCAACAGATCGAGACTGAGTTTGGTTCACAAGCAAAGGAAACTTTATATTTTGATCAGAGAATGGAGAGGTGAGAGCATGCACTACCCCGTGGGCTGTGGGCTGGGCTGCTGTGTAGAGATCCTGTCAGAGTCAGTGGGAGGGAGGGGGCGGAGCTCTCGAGGGCCGGGTTGGCTGCAGCTCAGGCTCTGTATCGCGGAGTCTGCACTGGGCCCCAGGAGCTGAGGTGTCGTCCCAGCCATTCTGCACTAGGAAATCTGGTCTGAAGTGCCGGGTGTGGAACCTCTGCATGCGGGACCCTAGGAGCACATGAAATTAGACAAAGCACAAAGGATAAAAAAGGTTAGACTTGACTTTATTGCCCAGATTCTATTTTTATCTCCCAGGGATTTTTAATGGGCTTTGCTGGGGACAAACCCCTCCTCTGCCTTTTGTCCCGTTCCTCATTCTTGGAGTGCTGAGGGTGCAGACCCTTCTTCTGTAACTGCTGAGTGCTGAGTTGGGAGCCCTCATACCCGGGGGCGAGGGTCAGAGCTTCTCCCCAGCAGCCTCCAGGTGACGTTGATTGTCCCCAGGCCCCCTGCCTCCCTGCTCGTCCACCTGAGCACCAGCATTGGAAGTGTTATAGATTCTAATGACCTTTAAGGGTCCAGGAAAGAGATGTGCAGAGACGCTGTGGGGGCCGGTTTCACCCCGCCCCACATTTGTTCAGCCACCTTAGGCTGACCGTTTCTGCCAGCCTAGATGCTCTGACCAGTAGTCTGCGCTTTCTTCAATTAGGCCCCTGAATTAACGTACAAACAGCACCAGGTGTCAGAGCCCTGCCTGCTCAACTCCCAGACAGTCCAGGGTCAGTGGTGATCAAGGACCATGATGGCCACTGAGTCAACAGCCTTTTGAAGTAAACAGGAGTCCAGCCAGTCTTATTGGCCACCATCATCACGGTGTCTGTAGGCTTTTCTATGGTGACAGTGTGATATACGGTTCCCCCGCCAAGATTATTAGCTCCCCTCTGGGTGCAGTATGTCCTGCAAGCAGTAGTCTACTCTTTTGGGACACACTCTTGTTGTTTTATGAGAGAAACTCCAGGTCAAGTGATGTTCACATGAGTCGTCATGGTGCCCTGTTGCCCCCGGTTATCTCTCTGGATGTTGAAGTTGGAAGGCCTCCTCACTCGAGGTTGGTGTGCCCACAGAGCGAACCCTGAAACTTCAGGGCATGGTTGGTGGTTAGGATCACCACGTGGGGTCCTTTTCCCTTAGGAGGGAGGTGACCTTTGGGGCTGCTGATTTCCAGGTTTTTAGATACCGCCAGTATCTTGGCCAGATGTGGCAGTTGGCCAAGCCCCTTGGTGACCGTAGTTTATCCTACCTGGATGGCATTCTTGCATTGTTCCATTTCAAGTGGTCCCAGTTTTTGCACTAATTCTCCAATGGCGATTCACCTTTCACCGGGAATGTAAAGGTCAAAGGGTTTAGCTAAATTAGGGAGTTCCAGGGCAAGGGTCTGAATTGACTGCTCTTTCCATTCTTGAAAGGCCACTTCTGGATTCTATTCAACAGGATCATCATCTTTTCCTTTCAGTGTTTCATATAGAGGCCCAGCTAGTAGACTGTAGTTAGGGATCCAGAAGCAGCAAACCCTGGCCTCCCCAAGAACCCCTAAGCTGTCTTCTAGTTTTAGAAAGGGGTAAGGCTGAAAATGGTTTCTTCCCTTTCCTGGGATGGGCTTCTCCGACCTTCTGTGAGAATGAAGCCCAGGCAGGTCACCGCAGTCTGTGATATTTGAGCTTTTTCTTGGACAACTTCTATCCTTTATTGGCTTGGTAGTTCAGAGGCCTCCTTAGTAGGGCTGGCGATCAGAATGTCGTCTGTGTACTGAAGGAGGGTTTCCTTTTCCAGAGGTAGAATTTTAGGTCTTTAGCTAAGCTTTCCCCAAAGATGGTGTGGGAATTTTTGCACCCTTGGGGCAAGACGGCCCGGAAGTATTGTTTTAGTTGTATGTTGAGTCCTGCCACTCACAAGCCAAAATTTCTTGTGACTCTGGGACTAATGGAATACAAAAGAAGGCATCATTGAAGACTAATACAGAATACCATGTCCTGGTGGTTGGTAGAATGACCAGCAGGGTGTAGGAATTAGGAGCAGCTGGAGGTATATCCTCGGTGGCTTCACTGACTGTCCTGACATCCTTTACCAGGTCCCCAGCAGCCCATGGGGCTCTCGTGGTCAGACCAATCCCAGAATATGGAGCTCACCTGGGCAGGTACCCCACCCCCACCCCAGCCCACGGGGCTCTCGTGGTCAGGCCCCTCCCAGGATACAGAGCTACCCTTGCAGGTACCGTGGCAGGGCTGGGCACACAGGAACCGTGCACATAGCCCTCATTGCAGAGCACCCCCAGCTCACCTGTCGCTCAGAGCTGACACAGAGCACCTCAGAGCAGGACTTGAACTAACAAACAGCAGCTGCGACAGGTCTGTGACCCTGGGCATCACTCTGTGCGGCCTCCCTCCACCTGGTCTTCCAGAGACTTCCACTGCACCCGGGGCACCAGGCCTCTGTCTCCAACCACCACCCACCCCTCCTCTCCCTGACTCCTGGGTTCCTCTCATTAGGAGAGGGTTTTCTTGAAGTTGTCTCCCACTCATGGGCCAGATAAAATGATTAGAAAACAAGCCAAAGCTGCAGCCCCTTGTCTATCCTGACTCTCAGGAGCCCACACCTGTTCCTTGGACCTGGCCGGTTCAGCAATTTCCATTTTCTGCAACTGTGAGCCCCTGAGGGGTGATGATTGGCTGACCTGGGCAGCCTTACCATGCCGGCCAGCCCTCCCCAGGTGTGCCTGGGTTGAGATCAATATAAATACCACTCCAGGCAGCAAGAGCCCCTGCAGCCGTGCCTGACGCCATTTTCTCTGCCCTGTCAGCAGTCTCGGGGCTGGGCTGGTGGGAGGGAGTGAGAGGCCACGGCTTTGTGGGTGGCCCAGTGTGAGTGGGGCTCTGCTGGACTTTCTGCAGCAGTTGCCAGGCTGCCACCTGCTAAAGAAGAGGATGTGTCACCTATACCTGCTGCTGGAATTTCTCCCTGGGCAGAGGTGAGGAAGGAAAAATGCAGTGGGGGCAGGGACAGGACGGGTATCTCAGGCAGGGAAATGGAAATCTTCCAGAAGAGCACCCAGGGCCAGGACCATCCTGGCTGGCCTGCAGGCACCAAGTCGGCCGGCATGCTGTCACTCGTGTGGCTCTATGGCCCTTCCTCTACGCTTTCAAGTCCTTGTATATATTCAGGTGTTTTACCTGGGACGGGTGGGAATAGTTCAGCAGCAACTGGCCTGGGGCTCAGCTCACGTTTACTCACAGATGCCTCGGCACGGTGCCCCAGCTTTGCAATGAGGACGCTTGTTGCGTGGGGGCTGCTGGCTGAATGGGAGACGATTCCCCACCACTGACCAACTTCAGAATTGTTTACAACTGGAGCAAGTGCCCTGATACGGTTTTCCTCTGTGGAACTGGTGGGTTCTGTGTTTTTTTTCTCTTTTTCGTTTTTGGTTCAAGGTAGATTTTATTCCTCTTTTTTGTATTTACAGATACAAGCATGGAAATAATTTATTCATATAAATACATGTATGTGAAGGGAATAATTGTTTTTTCTGTTTTATTTTTTAAATTTTATTTCTTTTTAATTTTGAATTTTATTTTATATTTTTATACAGCAGGTTCTTATTGGTTACCTATTTTATACGTATAAATGTATACATGCCAATCCCAGTCTCTCAACTCCTCCCACCACCACCCCCCCAACAGCCTTCCACCCTTGTTGTCCATACGTTTGTTGTCTACATCTGTTGCTATATTTATGCCTTGCAAAATGGTTAACCTGTACAGTTTTTCTAGGTTCCACATATATGCATGAATATACAAGATTTGTTTTTCTCTTTCTGACTTACTTCACTCTGTATGAGACTCTCTAGATCCATCGACGTCTTGACAAATGACCCAATTTCATTCCTTTTCATGGCTTAGTAATATTCCATTTTATATATGTACCACAGCTTTATGCATACGTCTGTCTGTGGGCATTTAGGTTGCTTCCATTACCTCGATATTGTAAAGAGTGAGGCAATGAACATTGCGGTGAATGTCTCTTTTTGATTTATGGTTTTGTCTGGGTATATGTCCAGAACTGGGATTGCTGTATCATATGGTAATTCTACTGTTAGTTTCTTAAGAAACTCCATATTGTTCTCCATAGTGACTGTATCAATTTATATTCCCAACAATAGTGGAAGAGGGTTCCTTTTCTCCACACCCTTTCCAGCATTTTTTGTTTGTAGATTTTCTGATGATGCCCATTCTACCAGGTGTGAGGTGATACCTCATTGCTGAGTCCATTTCCTTGAGCAAGGGGTAGGTCTTGTCTATTAAATATTTGGCTTATGGAATGGTATCTGTGCTAATTTCAAACTCTGGTTTTATGCAGCACCCCAACTCACCTTCCCACTTAAGCAAGCATAAGTTGGTTTTCTAAATTTGAGACCGTGTTCTGTTTTGTAAATCAGTTCATGTGTAGCCAAGTTCTCATTCCATGTATTAGTGGTACCTTATGATGTTTCTTTTTCTGTGTGACTTTTTTCACTTAGAATCACCGTGCCTCAATCCACTCATTATGCTGGTACGGGCCTGGTGACATAGTTTTCATTGCTGAGAGGTATTCTGTTGTACGTAAGTACCGCAACTTCTTTATCCATTATTTGTTCTCTGGCATATTTAACTTGTGCTGCAGAAGAGGTTCCTGTAAACAGAGCTGTCCCAAACTTTGGGGTGGCTGTGTCTTTTTGATTTTAATTTCCCTAAGCTATAGGACCATAAGTGGAAGTGCCCTAGGCTCTGTTGCTTTGTTTTTTATATGTTTCAGGAAACACCATACACTTCTCCCGAGTGGCTGTTGGCAATTTACATCCCGCCCATCAGCATAAAAAGGCTCCCAGTTCTCCATGGCCTGTCCTGCCTTTCTGGATTTTACACTTTTTTCAGATTGCCCTTTTGACCGGGGGGAAGTGAGACTTCATTGTAGTGCAGATTTCCTTTGCAAGCTTGCTTGGTTGGCCAAAAAGTGCGTATGCGTTTTTCCCTGAATATATTCAGGAAAAAACGCATACGCCCTTTTTGGCCAAGTGCATCATTGTCGACGTTCTGCCTCTTTTCCTATGCTTTAAATGCAATTCCAGTCTGCCTCCTGAAATCGGTTTCCTGCAATTCTGCCCCGCTTTCAAGTCCGCTTGGCAGCCTTACTTCAGTATATTTTTGGACGATAGCTGTCATTTATAACTCTGCAGGTTTGTGAATTACAGTGCTCTTGAGCTCCTTTCTTCAACTCGCTTTCTTGTGAGCTGCCCGCAACACTGCAGGATTGCTTCAGGCCCTAATCTGGGTCTGGCACGGCATGCTGAGCCTTTGGTTAATCCTCTTCCTGGTGTGAAATAAGAGTTAAATTTGCCCGTCCAGAAACCTCCAGCTAGTCTCTCATTGGTTCTCCCTATTCCTGTTCATCTTCCGCAGAAATTGCAAACTGGGCCAAACAGGAGGTTAAAGGCACTGACTCTCCAAGTCGGGAGATTGTTAGTAAAGTGTCTAGAATGTTGCACACGAGTACCAGGGGACGAGAACTGAGACATATTGGAACACGTCTCCCGATCACACGGTTGATCATACTCTGGGTTCCACATGCATGCTTTAGCTGAAGGAAGAATCCCTTAAACCTGGAGAGTTGAGACCCGTGGAATGGGTACCATGCAATATGACTTCAAAGGGTCTTCATTTGCTCACCGAACCTCTCCAATCCTATGACTGCTGCGTTTATGCCACTGTACACACGCTTGATTCTCTTTCGGAGACATAGCAATCCATAGGTTTTAAGATACTTACTAGTCAGGCACATTCTTAGGCGTTTAATATGGGGTGTTGAGTCCATTTTGTTGAGTAAGGAGTAGCTCTTGTCTATTACATATTTGGCTTAAGGAACTTTATCTGTGCTCATTTCAATCTCTGGTTTTATGCAGCACCCCAACTCACCTTTCCCCTTAAGCAAGCATAAGTTGGTTTTCTATATTTGAGACCCTGTTGTGTTTTGTAATCCAGTTCCTGTGTAGCCAAGTTTACATTCCGTGTATTAGTGATATCTTATGATGTTTCTTTTTCTGTGTGACTTATTTCAGTTAGAAACATCATACCTGAATCCACTCATTATGCTGCTACGGGCCTGATGACATAGATTTCATTGCTGAGTGATATTGCATTGTACATAAGTACCACAACTTCTTTATCCATTTTTCACTTTCTGCGATATTAAACTTGCCCCATAAACGAGTTTCTTGTAAACAGAGCCGTCCCAAACTTTGGGGTGGCTGTGCCTTTTTGATTTTAATTTCCCTAAGCTATAGGACCATAAGTGGAAGTGCCCTAGGCTCTGTTGTTTTGTTTTTTAGATGTTTCAGGAAACACCATACACTTCTCCCGAGTGGCTGTTGGCAATTTACATCCCGCCCATCAGCATAACAAGGTTCCCATTTCTCCATGGCCTGTCCTGCCTTTCTGGATTTTACACTTTTTTCAGATGGCACTTTTGACCAGGGGGAAGTGAGACTTCATTGTAGTGCAGATTTCCTTTGCAAGCTTGCTTGGTTGGCCAAAAAGGGCGTATGCGTTTTTTCCTGAATATATTCAGGGAAAAACGCATACGCCCTTTTTGGCCAAGTGCATCATTGTCGACGTTCTGCCTCTTTTCCTATGCTTTAAATGCAATTCCAGTCTACCTCCTGAAATTGGTTTCCTGCAATTCTGCCCCGCTTTCAAGTCCTCTTGGCAGGCTTACTTCAGTATATTTTTGGACGATAGCTGTCATTTATAACTCTGCAGGTTTGTGAATTACAGTGCCCCTGAGCTCCTTTCTTCAACTCGCTTTCTTGTGAGCTGGCCGCAACAGCACAGGATTGCTTCAGGCCGTAATCTGTTTCCGGCACGGCACGCTGAGCCTTTGGTTAATTCCTCTAACTTGTGGGAAATGAGAGTTAAATTTGCACGTCCAGACACCTCCAGCTAGTCTCTCATCGGTTCTCCCTATTCCTGTTCATCTTCCGCAGAAATTGCAAACTGGGCCAAACAGGAGGTTAAAGGCACTGACTCTCCAAGTCGGGAGAGAGTTAGTAAAGCGTCTGGAATGTTGCACCCGAGTACCAGGGGACGAGAACTGAGACATATTGGAACACGTGTCCCGATCACACGGTTCATCATACTCTGGGTTCCACATGCATGTTTTAGCTGAAGGAAGAATCCCTTAAACCTGGAGAGTTGAGACCCGTGGAATGGGTACCATGCAATATGACTTCAAAGGGTCTTCATTTGCTCACCGAACCTCTCCAATCCTATCACTGCTGCGTTTATGACCCTGTACACATGCTTGATTCTCTTTCAGAGACATAGCAATCCATAGGTTTTAAGATACTTACTAGTCAGCTACATTCTTAGGCGTTTAATATGGGGTGTTGAGTCCATTTCATTGAGCAAGGAGTAGCTCTTGTCTAATACATAAGTGGCTTAAGGAACTTTATCTGTGCTCATTTCAATCTCTGGTTTTATGCAGCACCCCAACTCACCTTTCCCCTTAAGCAAGCATAAGTTGGTTTTCTAAATTTGAGACCCTGTTTTGTTTTGTAATTCAGTTCCTGTGTAGCAAGTTTACATTCCGTGTATTAGTGATATCTTATGATGTTTCTTTTTCTGTGTGACTTATCTCAGTTAGAATCATCATACCTGAATCCACTCATTATGCTGCTACGGGCCTGATGACGTAGATTTCATTGCTGAGTGATATTGCATTGTACGTAAGTACCAAAACTTCTTTATCCATTTTTTGCTTTCTGCGATATTGAACTTGTACCGTAAATGAGGTTCTTGTAAACAGAGCCGTCCCAAACTTTGGCGTGGCTGGGCCTTTTTGATTTTAATTTCCCTAAGCTATAGGACCATAAGTGGAAGTGCCCTAGGCTCTGTTCCTCTGTTTTTTAGATGTTTCAGGAAGCACCATACACTTCTCCCCAGTGGCTGTTGGCAATTTACATCCCGCCCATCAGCATAACAAGGCTCCCAGTTCTCCATGGCCTGTCCTGCCTTTCTGGATTTTACACTTTTTTCAGATGGCCCTTTTGACCAGGGGGAAGTGAGACTTCATTGCAGTGCAGATTTCCTTTGCAAGCTTGCTTGGTTGGCCAAAAAGGGCGTATGCGTTTTTTCCTGAATATATTCAGGAAGAAACTCATACGCGCTTTTTGGCCAAGTGCATCATTGTGGACGTTCTGCCTCTTTTCCTATGCTTTAAATGCAATTCCAGTCTACCTCCTGAAATCGGTTTCCTGAAATTCTGCCCCGCTTTCAAGTCCGCTTGGCAGCCTTACTTCAGTATATTTTTGGATGATAGCTGTCATTTATAACTCTACAGGTTTGTGAATTACAGTGCCCCTGAGCTCCTTTCTTCAACTCGCTTTCTTGTGAGCTGGCCGCAACACCGCAGGATTGCTTCAGGCCCTAATCTGGTTCCGGCATGGCACGCTGAGCCTTTGGTTAATTCCTCTTCCTGGTGGGAAATGAGAGTTAAATTTTCCCGTCCAGACACCTCCAGCTAGTCTCTCATTGGTTCTCCCTATTCCTGTTCATCTTCCGCGGAATTTACAAACTGGGCCAAACAGGAGGTTAAAGGCACTGACTCTCCAAGTCGGGAGAGTGTTAGTAAAGCATCTGGAATGTTGCACCCGAGTACCAGGGGACGAGAACTGAGACATATTTCAACACGTCTCCCGATCACACGGTTGATCATACTCTGGGTTCCACATGCATGTTTTAGCTGAAGGAAGAATCCCTTAAACCTGGAGAGTTGAGACCCGTGGAATGGGTACCATGCAATATGACTTCAAAGGGTCTTCATTTGCTCACCAAAACTCTCCAATCCTATCACTGCTGCGTTTTTGCCCCTGTACTCACGATTGATTCACTTTCAGAGAGATAGCAATCCATAGGTTTTAAGATACTTACTAGTCAGGTACATTATTAGGCGTTTAATATGGGGTTTTGAGTCCATTTCGTTGAGCAAGGAGTAGCTCTTGTCTATTACATATTTGGCTTAAGGAACTTTATCTGTGCTCATTTCAATCTCTGGTTTTATGCAGCACCCCAACTCACCTTTCCCCTTAAGCAAGCATAAGTTGATTTTCTAAATTTGGGACCATGTTCTGTTTTGAAATTCAGTTCCTGTGTAGCCAAGTTTACATTCCGTGTATTAGTGATATCTTATGATGTTTCTTTTTCTGTGTGACTTATTTCAGTTAGAATCATCATACCTGAATCCACTCGTTATGCTGCTATGGGCCTGATGACATAGATGTCATTGCTGAGTGATATTGCATTGTACGTAAGTACCACAACTTCTTTATCCATTTTTCGCTTTATGCGATATTGAACTTGTACCGTAAACGAGTTTCTTGTAAACAGAGCCGTCCCAAACTTTGGGGTGGCTGTGTCTTTTTGATTTTAATTTCCCTAAGCTATAGGACCATAAGTGGAAGTGCCCTAGGCTCTGTTGCTTTGTTTTTTAGATGTTTCAGGAAACACCATACACTTCTGCCGAGTGGCTGTTGGCAATTTACATCCCGCCCATCAGCATAACAAGGCTCCCAGTTCTCCATGGCCTGTCCTGCCTTTCTGGATTTTACACTTTTTTCAGATGGCCCTTTTGACGGGGGGGAAGTGAGACTTCATTGTAGTGCAGATTTCCTTTGCAAGCTTGCTTGGTTGGCCAAAAAGGGCGTATGCGTTTTTTCCTGAATATATTCAGGAAAAAACGCATACGCCCTTTTTGGCCAAGTGCATCATTGTCGACCTTCTGCCTCTTTTCCTATGCTTTAAATGCAATTCCAGTCTACCTCCTGAAATCGGTTTCCTGCAATTCTGCCCGGCTTTCAAGTCCTCTTGGCAGCCTTACTTCAGTATATTTTTGGATGATAGCTGTCATTTATAACTCTGCAGGTTTGTGAATTACAGTGCCCCTGAGCTCCTTTCTTCAACTCGCTTTCTTGTGAGCTGGCCGCAACACCGCAGGATTGCTTCAGGCCCTAATCTGGTTCCGGCATGGCACGCTGAGCCTTTGGTTAATTCCTCTTCCTGGTGGGAAATGAGAGTTAAATTTTCCCGTCCAGACACCTCCAGCTAGTCTCTCATTGGTTCTCCCTATTCCTGTTCATCTTCCGCGGAATTTGCAAACTGGGCCAAACAGGAGGTTAAAGGCACTGACTCTCCAAGTCGGGAGAGTGTTAGTAAAGCATCTGGAATGTTGCACCCGAGTACCAGGGGACGAGACCTGAGACATATTTCAACACGTCTCCCGATCACACGGTTGATCATACTCTGGGTTCCACATGCATGTTTTAGCTGAAGGAAGAATCCCTTAAACCTGGAGAGTTGAGACCCGTGGAATGGGTACCATGCAATATGACTTCAAAGGGTCTTCATTTGCTCACCAAAACTCTCCAATCCTATCACTGCTGCGTTTTTGCCCCTGTACTCACGATTGATTCACTTTCAGAGACATAGCAATCCATAGGTTTTAAGACACTTACTAGTCAGGTACATTATTAGGCGTTTGATATGGGGTTTTGAGTCCATTTCGTTGAGCAAGGAGTAGCTCTTGTCTATTACATATTTGGCTTAAGGAACTTTATCTGTGCTCATTTCAATCTCTGGTTTTATGCAGCACCCCAACTCACCTTTCCCCTTAAGCAAGCATAAGTTGATTTTCTAAATTTGGGACCATGTTCTGTTTTGAAATTCAGTTCCTGTGTAGCCAAGTTTACATTCCGTGTATTAGTGATATCTTATGATGTTTCTTTTTCTGTGTGACTTATTTCAGTTAGAATCATCATACCTGAATCCACTCATTATGCTGCTATGGGCCTGATGACATAGATGTCATTGCTGAGTGATATTGCATTGTACGTAAGTACCACAACTTCTTTATCCATTTTTCGCTTTATGCGATATTGAACTTGTACCGTAAACGAGTTTCTTGTAAACAGAGCCGTCCCAAACTTTGGGGTGGCTGTGTCTTTTTGATTTTAATTTCCCTAAGCTATAGGACCATAAGTGGAAGTGCCCTAGGCTCTGTTGCTTTGTTTTTTAGATGTTTCAGGAAACACCATACACTTCTCCCGAGTGGCTGTTGGCAATTTACATCCCGCCCATCAGCATAACAAGGCTCCCAGTTCTCCATGGCCTGTCCTGCCTTTCTGGATTTTACACTTTTTTCAGATGGCCCTTTTGACGGGGGGGAAGTGAGACTTCATTGTAGTGCAGATTTCCTTTGCAAGCTTGCTTGGTTGGCCAAAAAGGGCGTATGCGTTTTTTCCTGAATATATTCAGGAAAAAACGCATACGCCCTTTTTGGCCAAGTGCATCATTGTCGACCTTCTGCCTCTTTTCCTATGCTTTAAATGCAATTCCAGTCTACCTCCTGAAATCGGTTTCCTGCAATTCTGCCCGGCTTTCAAGTCCTCTTGGCAGCCTTACTTCAGTATATTTTTGGATGATAGCTGTCATTTATAACTCTGCAGGTTTGTGAATTACAGTGCCCCTGAGCTCCTTTCTTCAACTCGCTTTCTTGTGAGCTGGCCGCAACACCGCAGGATTGCTTCAGGCCCTAATCTGGTTCCGGCATGGCACGCTGAGCCTTTGGTTAATTCCTCTTCCTGGTGGGAAATGAGAGTTAAATTTTCCCGTCCAGACACCTCCAGCTAGTCTCTCATTGGTTCTCCCTATTCCTGTTCATCTTCCGCGGAATTTACAAACTGGGCCAAACAGGAGGTTAAAGGCACTGACTCTCCAAGTCGGGAGAGTGTTAGTAAAGCATCTGGAATGTTGCACCCGAGTACCAGGGGACGAGAACTGAGACATATTTCAACACGTCTCCCGATCACACGGTTGATCATACTCTGGGTTCCACATGCATGTTTTAGCTGAAGGAAGAATCCCTTAAACCTGGAGAGTTGAGACCCGTGGAATGGGTTCCATGCAATATGACTTCAAAGGGTCTTCATTTGCTCACCAAAACTCTCCAATCCTATCACTGCTGCGTTTTTGCCCCTGTACTCACGATTGATTCACTTTCAGAGACATAGCAATCCATAGGTTTTAAGATACTTACTAGTCAGGTACATTATTAGGCGTTTAATATGGGGTTTTGAGTCCATTTCGTTGAGCAAGGAGTAGCTCTTGTCTATTACATATTTGGCTTAAGGAACTTTATCTGTGCTCATTTCAATCTCTGGTTTTATGCAGCACCCCAACTCACCTTTCCCCTTAAGCAAGCATAAGTTGATTTTCTAAATTTGGGACCATGTTCTGTTTTGAAATTCAGTTCCTGGGTAGCCAAGTTTACATTCCGTGTATTAGTGATATCTTATGATGTTTCTTTTTCTGTGTGACTTATTTCAGTTAGAATCATCATACCTGAATCCACTCGTTATGCTGCTATGGGCCTGATGACATAGATGTCATTGCTGAGTGATATTGCATTGTACGTAAGTACCACAACTTCTTTATCCATTTTTCGCTTTATGCGATATTGAACTTGTACCGTAAACGAGTTTCTTGTAAACAGAGCCATCCCAAACTTTGGGGTGGCTGTGTCTTTTTGATTTCAATTTCCCTAAATTATAGGACCATAAGTGGAAGTGCCCTAGGCTCTGTTGCTTTGTTTTTTAGATGTTTCAGGAAACACCATACACTTCTCCCGAGTGGCTGTTGGCAATTTACATCCCGCCCATCAGCATAACAAGGCTCCCAGTTCTCCATGGCCTGTCCTGCCTTTCTGGATTTTACACTTTTTTCAGATGGCCCTTTTGACGGGGGGGAAGTGAGACTTCATTGTAGTGCAGATTTCCTTTGCAAGCTTGCTTGGTTGGCCAAAAAGGGCGTATGCGTTTTTTCCTGAATATATTCAGGAAAAAACGCATACGCCCTTTTTGGCCAAGTGCATCATTGTCGACCTTCTGCCTCTTTTCCTATGCTTTAAATGCAATTCCAGTCTACCTCCTGAAATCGGTTTCCTGCAATTCTGCCCGGCTTTCAAGTCCTCTTGGCAGCCTTACTTCAGTATATTTTTGGATGATAGCTGTCATTTATAACTCTGCAGGTTTGTGAATTACAGTGCCCCTGAGCTCCTTTCTTCAACTCGCTTTCTTGTGAGCTGGCCGCAACACCGCAGGATTGCTTCAGGCCCTAATCTGGTTCCGGCATGGCACGCTGAGCCTTTGGTTAATTCCTCTTCCTGGTGGGAAATGAGAGTTAAATTTTCCCGTCCAGACACCTCCAGCTAGTCTCTCATTGGTTCTCCCTATTCCTGTTCATCTTCCGCGGAATTTGCAAACTGGGCCAAACAGGAGGTTAAAGGCACTGACTCTCCAAGTCGGGAGAGTGTTAGTAAAGCATCTGGAATGTTGCACCCGAGTACCAGGGGACGAGACCTGAGACATATTTCAACACGTCTCCCGATCACACGGTTGATCATACTCTGGGTTCCACATGCATGTTTTAGCTGAAGGAAGAATCCCTTAAACCTGGAGAGTTGAGACCCGTGGAATGGGTACCATGCAATATGACTTCAAAGGGTCTTCATTTGCTCACCAAAACTCTCCAATCCTATCACTGCTGCGTTTTTGCCCCTGTACTCACGATTGATTCACTTTCAGAGACATAGCAATCCATAGGTTTTAAGACACTTACTAGTCAGGTACATTATTAGGCGTTTGATATGGGGTTTTGAGTCCATTTCGTTGAGCAAGGAGTAGCTCTTGTCTATTACATATTTGGCTTAAGGAACTTTATCTGTGCTCATTTCAATCTCTGGTTTTATGCAGCACCCCAACTCACCTTTCCCCTTAAGCAAGCATAAGTTGATTTTCTAAATTTGGGACCATGTTCTGTTTTGAAATTCAGTTCCTGTGTAGCCAAGTTTACATTCCGTGTATTAGTGATATCTTATGATGTTTCTTTTTCTGTGTGACTTATTTCAGTTAGAATCATCATACCTGAATCCACTCATTATGCTGCTATGGGCCTGATGACATAGATGTCATTGCTGAGTGATATTGCATTGTACGTAAGTACCACAACTTCTTTATCCATTTTTCGCTTTATGCGATATTGAACTTGTACCGTAAACGAGGTTCTTGTAAACAGAGCCGTCCCAAACTTTGGGGTGGCTGTGTCTTTTTGATTTTAATTTCCCTAAGCTATAGGACCATAAGTGGAAGTGCCCTAGGCTCTGTTGCTTTGTTTTTTAGATGTTTCAGGAAACACCATACACTTCTCCCGAGTGGCTGTTGGCAATTTACATCCCGCCCATCAGCATAACAAGGCTCCCAGTTCTCCATGGCCTGTCCTGCCTTTCTGGATTTTACACTTTTTTCAGATGGCCCTTTTGACGGGGGGGAAGTGAGACTTCATTGTAGTGCAGATTTCCTTTGCAAGCTTGCTTGGTTGGCCAAAAAGGGCGTATGCGTTTTTTCCTGAATATATTCAGGAAAAAACGCATACGCCCTTTTTGGCCAAGTGCATCATTGTCGACCTTCTGCCTCTTTTCCTATGCTTTAAATGCAATTCCAGTCTACCTCCTGAAATCGGTTTCCTGCAATTCTGCCCGGCTTTCAAGTCCTCTTGGCAGCCTTACTTCAGTATATTTTTGGATGATAGCTGTCATTTATAACTCTGCAGGTTTGTGAATTACAGTGCCCCTGAGCTCCTTTCTTCAACTCGCTTTCTTGTGAGCTGGCCGCAACACCGCAGGATTGCTTCAGGCCCTAATCTGGTTCCGGCATGGCACGCTGAGCCTTTGGTTAATTCCTCTTCCTGGTGGGAAATGAGAGTTAAATTTTCCCGTCCAGACACCTCCAGCTAGTCTCTCATTGGTTCTCCCTATTCCTGTTCATCTTCCACGGAATTTACAAACTGGGCCAAACAGGAGGTTAAAGGCACTGACTCTCCAAGTCGGGAGAGTGTTAGTAAAGCATCTGGAATGTTGCACCCGAGTACCAGGGGACGAGAACTGAGACATATTTCAACACGTCTCCCGATCACACGGTTGATCATACTCTGGGTTCCACATGCATGTTTTAGCTGAAGGAAGAATCCCTTAAACCTGGAGAGTTGAGACCCGTGGAATGGGTTCCATGCAATATGACTTCAAAGGGTCTTCCTTTGCTCACCAAAACTCTCCAATCCTATCACTGCTGCGTTTTTGCCCCTGTACTCACGATTGATTCACTTTCAGAGACATAGCAATCCATAGGTTTTAAGATACTTACTAGTCAGGTACATTATTAGGCGTTTAATATGGGGTTTTGAGTCCATTTCATTGAGCAAGGAGTAGCTCTTGTCTATTACATATTTGGCTTAAGGAACTTTATCTGTGCTCATTTCAATCTCTGGTTTTATGCAGCACCCCAACTCACCTTTCCCCTTAAGCAAGCATAAGTTGATTTTCTAAATTTGGGACCATGTTCTGTTTTGAAATTCAGTTCCTGGGTAGCCAAGTTTACATTCCGTGTATTAGTGATATCTTATGATGTTTCTTTTTCTGTGTGACTTATTTCAGTTAGAATCATCATACCTGAATCCACTCGTTATGCTGCTATGGGCCTGATGACATAGATGTCATTGCTGAGTGATATTGCATTGTACGTAAGTACCACAACTTCTTTATCCATTTTTCGCTTTATGCGATATTGAACTTGTACCGTAAACGAGGTTCTTGTAAACAGAGCCGTCCCAAACTTTGGGGTGGCTGTGTCTTTTTGATTTTAATTTCCCTAAGCTATAGGACCATAAGTGGAAGTGCCCTAGGCTCTGTTGCTTTGTTTTTTAGATGTTTCAGGAAACACCATACACTTCTCCCGAGTGGCTGTTGGCAATTTACATCCCGCCCATCAGCATAACAAGGCTCCCAGTTCTCCATGGCCTGTCCTGCCTTTCTGGATTTTACACTTTTTTCAGATGGCCCTTTTGACGGGGGGGAAGTGAGACTTCATTGTAGTGCAGATTTCCTTTGCAAGCTTGCTTGGTTGGCCAAAAAGGGCGTATGCGTTTTTTCCTGAATATATTCAGGAAAAAACGCATACGCCCTTTTTGGCCAAGTGCATCATTGTCGACCTTCTGCCTCTTTTCCTATGCTTTAAATGCAATTCCAGTCTACCTCCTGAAATCGGTTTCCTGCAATTCTGCCCGGCTTTCAAGTCCTCTTGGCAGCCTTACTTCAGTATATTTTTGGATGATAGCTGTCATTTATAACTCTGAAGGTTTGTGAATTACAGTGCCCCTGAGCTCCTTTCTTCAACTCGCTTTCTTGTGAGCTGGCCGCAACACCGCAGGATTGCTTCAGGCCCTAATCTGGTTCCGGCATGGCAGGCTGAGCCTTTGGTTAATTCCTCTTCCTGGTGGGAAATGAGAGTTAAATTTTCCCGTCCAGACACCTCCAGCTAGTCTCTCATTGGTTCTCCCTATTCCTGTTCATCTTCCGCGGAATTTGCAAACTGGGCCAAACAGGAGGTTAAAGGCACTGACTCTCCAAGTCGGGAGGGTGTTACTAAAGCGTGTGGAATGTTGCACCCGAGTACCAGGGGACGAGAACTGAGACATATTTCAACACGTCTCCCGATCACACGGTTGATCATACTCTGGGTTCCACATGCATGTTTTAGCTGAAGAAGGAATCCCTTAAACCTGGAGAGTTGAGACCCGTGGAATGGGTACCATGCAATATGACTTCAAAGGGTCTTCATTTGCTCACCAAAACTCTCCAATCCTATCACTGCTGCGTTTTTGCCCCTGTACTCACGATTGATTCACTTTCAGAGACATAGCAATCCATAGGTTTTAAGATAATTACTAGTCAGGTACATTATTAGGCGTTTAATATGGGGTTTTGAGTCCATTTCGTTGAGCAAGGAGTAGCTCTTGTCTATTACATATTTGGCTTAAGGAACTTTATCTGTGCTCATTTCAATCTCTGGTTTTATGCAGCACCCCAACTCACCTTTCCCCTTAAGCAAGCATAAGTTGATTTTCTAAATTTGGGACCATGTTCTGTTTTGAAATTCAGTTCCTGTGTAGCCAAGTTTACATTCCGTGTATTAGTGATATCTTATGATGTTTCTTTTTCTGTGTGACTTATTTCAGTTAGAATCATCATACCTGAATCCACTCATTATGCTGCTATGGGCCTGATGACATAGATGTCATTGCTGAGTGATATTGCATTGTACGTAAGTACCACAACTTCTTTATCCATTTTTCGCTTTATGCGATATTGAACTTGTACCGTAAACGAGTTTCTTGTAAACAGAGCCATCCCAAACTTTGGGGTGGCTGTGTCTTTTTGATTTCAATTTCCCTAAGCTATAGGACCATAAGTGGAAGTGCCCTAGGCTCTGTTGCTTTGTTTTTTAGATGTTTCAGGAAACACCATACACTTCTCCCGAGTGGCTGTTGGCAATTTACATCCCGCCCATCAGCATAACAAGGCTCCCAGTTCTCCATGGCCTGTCCTGCCTTTCTGGATTTTACACTTTTTTCAGATGGCCCTTTTGACGGGGGGGAAGTGAGACTTCATTGTAGTGCAGATTTCCTTTGCAAGCTTGCTTGGTTGGCCAAAAAGGGCGTATGCGTTTTTTCCTGAATATATTCAGGAAAAAACGCATACGCCCTTTTTGGCCAAGTGCATCATTGTCGACCTTTTGCCTCTTTTCCTATGCTTTAAATGCAATTCCAGTCTACCTCCTGAAATCGGTTTCCTGCAATTCTGCCCGGCTTTCAAGTCCTCTTGGCAGCCTTACTTCAGTATATTTTTGGATGATAGCTGTCATTTATAACTCTGCAGGTTTGTGAATTACAGTGCCCCTGAGCTCCTTTCTTCAACTCGCTTTCTTGTGAGCTGGCCGCAACACCGCAGGATTGCTTAAGGCCCTAATCTGGTTCCGGCATGGCACGCTGAGCCTTTGGTTAATTCCTCTTCCTGGTGGGAAATGAGAGTTAAATTTTCCCGTCCAGACACCTCCAGCTAGTCTCTCATTGGTTCTCCCTATTTCTGTTCATCTTCCGCGGAATTTGCAAACTGGGCCAAACAGGAGGTTAAAGGCACTGACTCTCCAAGTCGGGAGAGTGTTAGTAAAGCATCTGGAATGTTGCACCCGAGTACCAGGGGACGAGAACTGAGACATATTTCAACACGTCTCCCGATCACACGGTTGATCATATTCTGGGTTCCACATGCATGTTTTAGCTGAAGGAAGAATCCCTTAAACCTGGAGAGTTGAGACCCGTGGAATGGGTACCATGCAATATGACTTCAAAGGGTCTTCATTTGCTCACCAAAACTCTCCAATCCTATCACTGCTGCGTTTTTGCCCCTGTACTCACGATTGATTCACTTTCAGAGACATAGCAATCCATAGGTTTTAAGATAATTACTAGTCAGGTACATTATTAGGCGTTTAATATGGGGTTTTGAGTCCATTTCGTTGAGCAAGGAGTAGCTCTTGTCTATTACATATTTGGCTTAAGGAACTTTATCTGTGCTCATTTCAATCTCTGGTTTTATGCAGCACCCCAACTCACCTTTCCCCTTAAGCAAGCATAAGTTGATTTTCTAAATTTGGGACCATGTTCTGTTTTGAAATTCAGTTCCTGTGTAGCCAAATTTACATTCCGTGTATTAGTGATATCTTATGATGTTTCTTTTTCTGTGTGACTTATTTCAGTTAGAATCATCATACCTGAATCCACTCATTATGCTGCTATGGGCCTGATGACATAGATGTCATTGCTGAGTGATATTGCATTGTACGTAAGTACCACAACTTCTTTATCCATTTTTCGCTTTATGCGATATTGAACTTGTACCGTAAACGAGTTTCTTGTAAACAGAGCCATCCCAAACTTTGGGGTGGCTGTGTCTTTTTGATTTCAATTTCCCTAAGCTATAGGACCATAAGTGGAAGTGCCCTAGGCTCTGTTGCTTTGTTTTTTAGATGTTTCAGGAAACACCATACACTTCTCCCGAGTGGCTGTTGGCAATTTACATCCCGCCCATCAGCATAACAAGGCTCCCAGTTCTCCATGGCCTGTCCTGCCTTTCTGGATTTTACACTTTTTTCAGATGGCCCTTTTGACGGGGGGGAAGTGAGACTTCATTGTAGTGCAGATTTCCTTTGCAAGCTTGCTTGGTTGGCCAAAAAGGGCGTATGCGTTTTTTCCTGAATATATTCAGGAAAAAACGCATACGCCCTTTTTGGCCAAGTGCATCATTGTCGACCTTCTGCCTCTTTTCCTATGCTTTAAATGCAATTCCAGTCTACCTCCTGAAATCGGTTTCCTGCAATTCTGCCCGGCTTTCAAGTCCTCTTGGCAGCCTTACTTCAGTATATTTTTGGATGATAGCTGTCATTTATAACTCTGCACGTTTGTGAATTACAGTGCCCGTGAGCTCCTTTCTTCAACTAGCTTTCTTGTGAGCTGGCCACAACACCGCAGGATTGCTTCAGACCCTAATCTGGTTCCGGCACGGCACGCTGAGCCTTTGGTTAATTCCTCTTCCTGGTGGGAAATGAGAGTTAAATTTGCCCGTCCAGAAACGTCCAGCTAGTCTCTCATTGGTTCTCCCTATTCCTGTTCATCTTCCGCAGAAATTGCAATCTGGGCCAAACAGGAGGTTAAAGGCACTGACTCTCCAAGTCGGGAGAGTGTTAGTAAAGCGTCTGGAATGTTGCACCCGAGTACCAGTGGACAAAAACTGAGACATATTTGAACACGTCTCCTGATCACACGGTTGATCATACTCTGGGTTCCACATGCATGTTTCAGCTGAAGGAAGAATCCCTTAAACCTGGAGAGTTGAGACCCGTGGAATGGGTAGCATGTAATATGACTTCAAAGGGTCATTCTTTGCTCACCGAACCTCTCAAATCCTATCACTGCTGCGTTTATGCCCCTGTACACATGCTTGATTCTCTTTCGGAGACATAGCAATCCATAGGTTTTAAGATACTTACTAGTCAGGTACATTCTTAGGCGTTTAATATGGGGTGTTGAGTCCATTTCGTTGAATAAGGAGTAGCTCTTGTCTATTACATATTTGGCTTAAGGAACTTTATCTGTGTTCATTTCAATCTCTGGTTTTATGCTGCATCCCAACTCACCTTTCCCCTTAAGCAAGCATAAGTTGGTTTTCTAAATTTGAGACCCTGTTCTGTTTTGTAATTCAGTTCCTGTGTAGCCAAGTTTACATTCCGTGTATTAGTGATATCTTATGATGTTTCTTTTTCTGTGTGACTTATTTCAGTTAGAATCATCATACCTGAACCCACTCATTTTGTGCTACAGGCGTTTGACATAGATTTCATTGCTGAGTGGTATTGCATTTTACGTAAGTACCACAACTTCTTTATCCATTTTTCACTTTCTGCGATATTGAACTTGTACCATAAACGAGGTTCTTGTAAACAGAGCCGTCCCAAACATTTGGGTGGCTGTGTCTTTTTGATTTTAATTTCCCTAAGCAATAGGACCATAAGTGGAAGTGCCCTAGGGTATCTTGCTTTGTTTTTTAGATGTTTCAGGAAACACCATACACTTCTCCATAGTGGCTGTTGGCAATTTACATCCCACCCATCAGCATAACAATTCTCCCAGTTCTCCATAGCCTGTCCTGCCTTTCTGGATTTTACACTTTTTTCAGATGGCCCTTTTGACCGGGGGGAAGTGAGACTTCATTGTAGTGCAGATTTCCTGTGCAAGCTTGCTTGGTTCTCCAAAAAGTGCGTATGCATTTTTTCCTGAATATACTCAGGAAAAAACGCATACGCACTTTTTGGCCAAGTGCATCATTGTCCACGTTCTGCCTCTTTTCCTATGCTTTAAATGCAATTCCAGTCTACCTCCTGAAATCGGTTTCCTGCAATTCTGCCCCGCTTTCAAGTCCTCTTGGCAGCCTTACTTCAGTATATTTTTGGACGATAGCTGTCATTTATAACTCTGCAGGTTTGTGAATTACAGTGCCCCTGAGCTCCTTTCTTCAACTCGCTTTCTTGTGAGCTGGCCGCAACACCGCAAGATTGCTTCAGGCCCTAATCTGGTTCCGGCACGGCACGCTGAGCGTTTGGTTAATTCCTCTTCCTGGTGGGAAATGAGAGTTAAATTTGCCCGTCCAGTCACCTCCAGCTAGTCTCTCATTGGTTCTCCCTATTCCTGTTCATCTTCCGCAGAAATTGCAAACTGGGCCAAACAGGAGGTTAAAGGCACTGACTCTCCAAGTTGGGAGAGTGTCATTAAAGCATCTGGAATGTTGCACCCGAGTACCAGGGGACGAGAACTGAGACATATTGGAACACGTCTCCCGATCACACGGCTGATCATACTCTGGGTTCCACATGCATGTTTTAGCTGAAGGAAGAATCCCTTAAACCTGGAGAGTTGAGACCCGTGGAATGGGTACCATGCAATATGACTTCAAAGGGTCTTCATTTGCTCAGCGAACCTCTCCAATCCTATCACTGCTGCGTTTATGGCCCTGTATACATGCTTGATTGTCTTTCGGAGACATAGCAATCGATAGGTTTTAAGATACTTACTAGTCAGGTACATTCTTAGGCGTTTAATATGGGGTGTTGAGTCCATTTCGTTGAGCAAGGAGTAGCTCTTGTCTACTCCATATTTGGCTTAAGGAACTTTATCTGTGCTCATTTCAATCTCTGGTTTTATGCAGCACCCCAACTCACCTTTCCCCTTAAGCAAGCATAAGTTGGTTTTCTAAATTTGAGACCCTGTTCTGTTTTGTAATCCAGTTCCTGTGTAGCCAACTTTACATTCCGTGTATTAGTGATATCTTATGATGCTTCTTTTTCTGTGTGACTTATTTCAGTTAGAATCATCATACCTGAATCCACTCATTATGCTGCTATGGGCCTGATGACATAGATTTCATTGCTGAGTGATATTGCATTGTACATAAGTACCACAACTTCTTTATCCATTTTTCACTTTCTGCGATATTGTACTTGTACCGTAAACAAGGTTCTTGTAAACAGAGCCGTCCCAAACTTTGGGGTGGCTGTGTCTTTTTGATTTTAATTTCCCTAAGCTATAGGACCATAAGTGGAAGTGCCCTAGGCTCTGTTGCTTTGTTTTTTAGATGTTTCAGGAAACACCATACACTTCTCCCGAGTGGCTGTTGGCAATTTACATCCCGCCCATCAGCATAACAAAGCTCCCAGTTCTCCATGGCCTGTCCTGCCTTTCTGGATTTTACACTTTTTTCAGATGGCCCTTTTGACCGGGGGGAAGTGAGACTTCTTTGTAGTGCAGATTTCCTCTGCAAGCTTGCTTGGTTGGCCAAAAAGGGCGTATGCGTTTTTTCCTGAATATATTCAGGAAAAAACGCATACGCCCTTTTTGGCCAAGTGCATCATTGTCGACGTTCTGCCTCTTTTCCTATGCTTTAAATGCAATTCCAGTCTACCTCCTGAAATCGGTTTCCTGCAATTCTGCCCCACTTTCAAGTCCTCTTGGCAGCCTTACTTCAGTATATTTTTGGACGATAGCTGTCATTTATAACTCTGCAGGTTTGTGAATTACAGTGCCCCTGAGCTCCTTTCTTCAACTCGCTTTCTTGTGAGCTGGCCGCAACACCGCAGGATTGCTTCAGGCCCTAATCTGGTTCCGGCACGGCACACTGAGCCTTTGGTTAATTCCTCTTCCTGGTGGGAAATGAGAGTTAAATTTGCCCGTCCAGACACCTCCAGCTAGTCTCTCATTGGTCCTCCCTATTCCTGTTCATCTTCCACAGAAATTGCAAACTGGGCCAAACAGGAGGTTAAAGGCACTGACTCTCCAAGTCGGGAGAGTGTTAATAAAGCGTCTGGAATGTTGCACCCGAGTACCAGGGGACGAGAACTGAGACATATTAGAAAACGTCTCCCGATCACACGGTTGATCATACTCTGGTTTCCACATGCATGTTTTAGCTGAAGGAAGAATCCCTTAAACCTGGAGAGTTGAGACCCGTGGAATGGGTACCATGCAATATGACTTCAAAGGGTCTTCATTTGCTCACCGAACCTCTCCAATCCTATCACTGCTGCGTTTATGCCCCTGTACACACGCTTGATTCTCTTTCGGAGACATAGCGATCCATAGCTTTTAATATACTTACTAGTCAGGTACATTCTTAGGCGTTTAATATGGGGTGTTGAGTCCATTTCGTTGAGCAAGGAGTAGCTCTTGTCTATTCCATATTTGGCTTAAGGAACTTTATCTGTGCTCATTTCAATCTCTGGTTTTATGCAGCACCCCAACTCACCTTTCCCCTTAAGCAAGCATAAGTTGGTTTTCTAAATTTGAGACGCTGTTGTGTTTTGTAATTCAGTTTCTGTGTAGCCAACTTTACATTCCGTGTATTAGTGATATCTTATGATGTTTCTTTTTCTTGTGAATTATTTCAGTTAGAATCATCATACCTGAATCCACTTATTATGCTGCTACGGGCCTGATGACGTAGATTTCATTGCTGAGTGATATTGCATTGTACGTAAGTACCACAACTTCTTTATCCATTTTTCACTGTCTGCGATATTGAACTTGTCCCGTAAGCGAGGTTCTTGTAAGCAGAGCCGTCCCAAACATTTGGGTGGCTGTGTCTTTTTGATTTTAATTTCCCTAAGCTATAGGACCATAAGTGGAAGTGCCCTAGGGTATCTTGCTTTGTTTTTTAGATGTTTCAGGAAACACCATACACTTCTCCCGAGTGGCTGTTGGCAATTTACATCCCACCCATCAGCATAACAATGCTCCCAGTTCTCCATGGCCTGTCCTGCCTTTCTGGATTTTACACTTTTTTCAGATGGCCCTTTTGACCGGGGGGATGTGAGACTTCATTGTAGTGCAGATTTCCTGTGCAAGCTTGCTTGGTTCGCCAAAAAGTGTGTATGCATTTTTTCCTGAATATATTCAGGAAAAAACGCATACGCACTTTTTGGCCAAGTGCATCATTGTGGACGTTCTGCCTCTTTTCCTATGCTTTAAATGCAATTCCAGTCTACCTCCTGAAATCGGTTTCTTGCAATTCTGCCCCGCTTTCAAGTCCTCTTGGCAGCCTTACTTCAGTATATTTTTGGACGATAGCTGTCATTTATAACTCTGCAGGTTTGTGAATTACAGTGCCCCTGAGCTCCTTTCTTCAACTCGCTTTCTTGTGAGCTGGCCGCAGCACCGCAGGATTGCTTCAGGCCCTAATCTGGTTCCGGCATGGCACGCTGAGCCTTTGGATAATTCCTCTTACTGGTGGGAAATGAGAGTTAAATTTGCCCGTCCAGACACCTCCAGCTAGTCTCTCATTGGTTCTCCCTATTCCTGTACATCTTCCGCGGAATTTGCAAATTGGGTCAAACAGGAGGTTAAAGACACTGACTCTCCAAGTCGGGAGAGTGTTAGTAAAGCGTCTGGAATGTTGCACCCGAGTACCAGGGGACGAAAACTGAGACATATTTGAACACGTCTCCCGATCACATGGTTGATCATACTCTGGGTTCCACATGCATGTTTCAGCTGCAGGAAGATTCCCTTAAAGCTGGAGAGTTGAGACCCGTGGAATGGGTACCATGCAATATGACTTCAAAGGGTCTTCATTTGCTCACCGAACCTCTCCAATCCTAACACTTCTGCGTTTATGTCCCTGTACACACGCTTGATTCTCTTTCAGAGACATAGCAATCCATAGGTTTTAAGATACTTACTAGTCAGGTACATTCTTAGGCGTTTAATATGCGGTGTTCAGTCCATTTCGTTGAGCAAGTAGTAGCTCTTGTCTATTACATATTTGGCTTAAGGAACTTTATCTGTGCTCATTTCAATCTCTGGTTTTATGCAGCACCCCAACTCACCTTTCCCCTTAAGCAAGCATAAGTTGGTTTTCTAAATTTGAGACCCTGTTCTCTTTTGTAATCCAGTTCCTGTGTAGCCAAGTTTACATTCCGTGTATTAGTGATATCTTATGATGTTTCTTTTTCTGTGTGACTTATTTCAGTTAGAATCATCATACCTGAACCCACTCATTTTCTGCTACAGGCCTGTTGACATAGATTTCATTGCTGAGTGATATTGCATTGTACGTAAGTACCACAACTTCTTTATCCATTTTTCGCTTTCTGCAATATTGAACTTGTACCATAAACGAGATTCTTGTAAACAGAGCCATCCCAAACTTTGGGGTGGCTGTGTCTTTTTTATTTTAATTTCCCTAAGCTATAGGACCATAAGTGGATTTGACCTAGGCTCTGTTGCTTTGTTTTTTAGATGTTTCAGGAAACACCATACACTTCTCCCGAGTGGCTGTTGGCAATTTACATCCCGCCCATCAGCATAACAGGGCTCCCAGTTCTCCATGGCCTGTCCTGCCTTTCTGGATTTTACACTTTTTTCAGATGGCCCTTTTGACTGGGGGGAAGTGAGACTTCATTGTAGTGCAGATTTCCTTTGCAAGCTTGCTTGGTTGGCCAAAAATGGTGTATGCGTTTTTTCCTGAATATATTCAGGAAAAAACGCATACGATATTTTTGGCCAAGTGCATCATTGTGGACGTTCTTCCTCTTTTCCTATGCTTTAAATGCAATTCCAGTCTACCTCCTGAAATCGGTTTCCTGCAATTCTTCCCCGCTTTCAAGTCCTCTTGGCAGCCTTACTTCAGTATATTTTTGGACGATAGCTGTCATTTATAACTCTGCAGGTTTGTGAATTACAGTGCCCGTGAGCTCCTTTCTTCAACTCGCTTTCTTGTGAGCTGGCCGCAACACTGCAGGATTGCTTCAGGCACTAATCTGGTTCCGGCACGGCACGCTGAGCCTTTGGTTAATTCCTCTTCCTGGTGGGAAATGAGAGTTAAATTTGCCCGTCCAGACACCTCCAGGTAGTCTCTCATTGGTTCTCCCTATTCCTGTTCATCTTCCGCAGAAATTGCAAACTGGGCCAAACAGGAGGTTAAAGGCACTGACTCTCCAAGTCGGGAGAGTGTTAGTAAAGTGTCTGGAATGTTGCACCCGAGTACCAGGGGACAAGAACTGAGACATACTGGAACACGTCTCCCGATCACACGGTTGATCATACTCTGGGTTCCACATGTATGTTTCAGCTGAAGGAAGAATTCCTTAAACCTGGAGAGTTGAGACCCGTGGAATGGGTACCATGCAATATGACTTCAAAGGGTCTTCATTTGCTCACCGAACCTCTCCAATCCTATCACTGCTGCGTTTATGCCCCTGTACACATGGTTGATTCTCTTTCAGAGACATAGCAATCCATAGGTTTTAAGATACTTACTAGTCAGGTACATTCATTGGCGTTTAATATGGGGTGTTGAGTCCATTTCGTTGAGCAAGGAGTAGCTCTTGTCTTTTCCATATTTGGCTTAAGGAAGTTTATCTGTGCTCATTTCAATCTCTGGTTTTATGAAGCACCCCAACTCACCTTTCCCCTTAAGCAAGCATAAGTGGCTTTTCTAAATTTGAGACCCTGTTCTGTTTTGTAATTCAGTTCCTGAGTAGCCAAGTTTACATTCCGTGTATTAGTGATATCTTACGATGTTTCTTTTTCGTTGTGACTTATTTCAGTTAGAATCATCATACCTGAACCCACTCATTTTCTGCTACAGGCCTGTTGACAGAGATTTCATTGCTGAGTGATATTGCATTGTACGTAAGTAGCACAAATTCTTTATCCATTTTTCAATTTCTGCGATATTGAACTTGTACCATAAACGAGGTTCTTGTAAACAGAGCCGTCCCAAACTTTGGGGTGGCTGTGTCTTTTTGATTTTAATTTCCCTAAGCTATAGGACCATAAGTGGAAGTGCCCTAGGCTCTGTTGCTTTGTTTTTTAGATGTTTCAGGAAACACCATACACTTCTCCGTAGTGGCTGTTGGCAATTTACAACCCGCCCATCAGCAAAACAAGGCTCCCAGTTCTCCATGGCCTGTCCTGCCTTTCTGGATTTTACACTTTTTTCAGATGGCCCCTTTGACAGTGGGGAAGTGAAACTTCATTGTAGTGCAGATTTCCTGTGCAAGCTTGCTTGGTTCGCCAAAAAGGGCGTATGCGTTTTTTCCTGAATATATTCAGGAAAAAACGCATACGCCCTTTTTGGCCAAGTGCATCATTGTCCACGTTCTGCCTCTTTTCCTATGCTTTAAATGCAATTCCAGTCTACCTCCTGAAATCGGTTTCCTGCAATTCTGCCCCGCTTTCAAGTCCTCTTGGCAGCCTTACTTCAGTATATTTTTGGACGATAGCTGTCATTTATAACTCTGCACGTTTGTGAATTACAGTGCCCGTGAGCTCCTTTCTTCAACTAGCTTTCTTGTGAGCTGGCCACAACACCGCAGGATTGCTTCAGACCCTAATCTGGTTACGGCACGGCACGCTGAGCCTTTGGTTAATTCCTCTTCCTGGTGGGAAATGAGAGTTAAATTTGCCCGTCCAGAAACGTCCAGCTAGTCTCTCATTGGTTCTCCCTATTCCTGTTCATCTTCCGCAGAAATTGCAATCTGGGCCAAACAGGAGGTTAAAGGCACTGACTCTCCAAGTCAGGAGAGTGTTAGTAAAGCGTCTGGAATGTTGCACCCGAGTACCAGTGGACAAAAACTGAGACATATTTGAAAACGTCTCCTGATCACACGGTTGATCATACTCTGGGTTCCACATGCATGTTTCAGCTGAAGGAAGAATCCCTTAAACCTGGAGAGTTGAGACCCGTGGAATGGGTAGCATGTAATATGACTTCAAAGGGTCATTCTTTGCTCACCAAACCTCTCAAATCCTATCACTGCTGCATTAATGCCCCTGTACACATGCTTGATTCTCTTTCGGAGACATAGCAATCCATAGGTTTTAAGATACTTACTAGTCAGGTACATTCTTAGGCGTTTAATATGGGGTGTTGAGTCCATTTCGTTGAATAAGGAGTAGCTCTTGTCTATTACATATTTGGCTTAAGGAAATTTATCTGTGTTCATTTCAATCTCTGGTTTTATGCTGCATCCCAACTCACCTTTCCCCTTAAGCAAGCATAAGTTGGTTTTCTAAATTTGAGACCCTGTTCTGTTTTGTAATTCAGTTCCTGTGTAGCCAAGTTTACATTCCGTGTATTAGTGATATCTTATGATGTTTCTTTTTCTGTGTGACTTATTTCAGTTAGAATCATCATACCTGAACCCACTCATTTTGTGCTACAGGCGTGTTGACATAGATTTCATTGCTGAGTGGTATTGCATTTTACGTAAGTACCACAACTTCTTTATCCATTTTTCACTTTCTGCGATATTGAACTTGTACCATAAACGAGGTTCTTGTAAACAGAGCCGTCCCAAACATTTGGGTGGCTGTGTCTTTTTGATTTTAATTTCCCTAAGCAATAGGACCATAAGTGGAAGTGCCCTAGGGTATCTTGCTTTGTTTTTTAGATGTTTCAGGAAACACCATACACTTCTCCCGAGTGGCTGTTGGCAATTTACATCCCACCCATCAGCATAACAATGCTCCCAGTTCTCCATGGCCTGTCCTGCCTTTCTGGATTTTACACTTTTTTCAGATGGCCCTTTTGACCGGGGGGAAGTGAGACTTCATTGTAGTGCAGATTTCCTGTGCAAGCTTGCTTGGTTCGCCAAAAAGTGCGTATGCGTTTTTTCCTGAATATATTCAGGAAAAAACGCATACGCACTTTTTGGCCAAGTGCATCATTGTCGACGTTCTTCCTCTTTTCCTATGCTTTAAATGCAATTCCAGTCTACCTCCTGAAATCGGTTTCCTGCAATTCTGCCCCGCTTTCAAGTCCTCTTGGCAGCCTTACTTCAGTATATTTTTGGACGATAGCTGTCATTTATAACTCTGCAGGTTTGTGAATTACAGTGCCCCTGAGCTCCTTTCTTCAACTCGCTTTCTTGTGAGCTGGCCGCAGCACCGCAGGATTGCTTCAGGCCCTAATCTGGTTCCGGCATGGCACGCTGAGCCTTTGGATAATTCCTCTTCCTGGTGGGAAATGAGAGTTAAATTTGCCCGTCCAGACACCTCCAGCTAGTCTCTCATTGGTTCTCCCTATTCCTGTACATCTTCCGCGGAATTTGCAAACTGGGTCAAACAGGAGGTTAAAGGAACTGACTCTCCAAGTCGGGAGAGTGTTAGTAAAGCGTCTGGAATGTTGCACCCGATTACCAGGGGACGAAAACTGAGACATATTTGAACACGTCTCCCGATCACATGGTTGATCATACTCTGGGTTCCACATGCATGTTTCAGCTGAAGGAAGATTCCCTTAAAGCTGGAGAGTTGAGACCCGTGGAATGGGTACCATGCAATATGACTTCAAAGGGTCTTCATTTGCTCACCGAACCTCTCCAATCCTAACACTTCTGCGTTTATGTTCCTGTACACACGCTTGATTCTCTTTCGGAGACATAGCAATCCATAGGTTTTAAGATACTTACTAGTCAGGTACATTCTTAGGCGTTTAATATGCGGTGTTGAGTCCATTTCGTTGAGCAAGCAGTAGCTCTTGTCTATTACATATTTGGCTTAAGGAACTTTATCTGTGCTCATTTCAATCTCTGGTTTTATGCAGCACCCCAACTCACCTTTCCCCTTAAGCAAGCATAAGTTGGTTTTCTAAATTTGAGACCCTGTTCTGTTTTGTAATCCAGTTCCTGTGTAGCCAATTTTACATTCCGTGTATTAGTGATATCTTATGATGTTTCTTTTTCTGTGTGACTTATTTCAGTTAGAATCATCATACCTGAATCCACTCTATGCTGTTACGGGCCTGATGACGTAGATTTCATTGCTGAGTGATATTGTATTGTACGTAAGTACCACAACTTCTTTATCCATTTTTCACTTTCTGCGATATTGAACTTGTACCGTAAACGAGGTTCTTGTAAACAGAGCCGTCCCAAACTTTGGGGTGGCTGTGTCTTTTTGATTTTAATTTCCCTAAGCTATAGGACCATAAGTGGAAGTGCCCTAGGCTCTGTTGCTTTGTTTTTTAGATGTTTCAGGAAACACCATACACTTCTCCGTAGTGGCTGTTGGCAATTTACAACCCGCCCATCAGCAAAACAAGGCTCCCAGTTCTCCATGGCCTGTCCTGCCTTTCTGGATTTTACACTTTTTTCAGATGGCCCCTTTGACAGGGGGGAAGTGAAACTTCATTGTAGTGCAGATTTCCTGTGCAAGCTTGCTTGGTTCGCCAAAAAGGGCGTATGCGTTTTTTCCTGAATATATTAAAAAAAAAACGCATACGCACTTTTTGGCCAAGTGCATCATTGTGGACGTTCTGCCTCTTTTACTATGCTTTAAATGCAATTCCAGTCTACCTCCTGAAATCGGTTTCCTGCAATTCTGCCCCGCTTTCAAGTCCTCTTGGCAGCCTTACTTCAGTATATTTTTGGACGATAGCTGTCATTTATAACTCTGCAGGTTTGTGAATTACAGTGCCCCTGAGCTCCTTTCTTCAACTCGCTTTCTTGTGAGCTGGCCGCAGCACCGCAGGATTGCTTCAGGCCCTAATCTGGTTCCGGCATGGCACGCTGAGCCTTTGGATAATTCCTCTTCCTGGTGGGAAATGAGAGTTAAATTTGCCCGTCCAGACACCTCCAGCTAGTCTCTCATTGGTTCTCCCTATTCCTGTACATCTTCCGCGGAATTTGCAAACTGGGTCAAACAGGAGGTTAAAGGCACTGACTCTCCAAGTCGGGAGAGTGTTAGTAAAGCGTCTGGAATGTTGCACCCGAGTACCAGGGGACGAAAACTGAGACATATTTGAACACGTCTCCCGATCACACGGTTGATCATACTCTGGGTTCCACAGGCATGTTTCAGCTGAAGGAAGAATCCCTTAAACCTGGAGAGTTGAGACCCGTGGAATGGGTACCATGCATTATGACTTCAAAGGGTCTTCATTTGCTCACCGAACCTCTCCAATCCTATCACTGCTGCGTTTATGCAACTGTACACACGCTTGATTCTCTTTCAGAGACATAGCAATCCATAGGGTTTAAGATACTTACTAGTCAGGTACATTCTTCGGCGTTTAATATGGGGTGTTGAGTCCATTTCGTTGAGCAAGGAGTAGCTCTTGTCTATTCCATATTTGGCTTAAGGAACTTTATCTGTGCTCATTTCAATCTCTGGTTTTATGCAGCACCCCAACTCACCTTTCCCCTTAAGCAAGCATAAGTTGGTTTTCTTCATTTGAGACCCTGTTCTGTTTTGTAATTCAGTTTCTGTGTAGCCAAGTTTACATTCCATGTATTAGTGATATCTTATGATGTTTCTCTTTCTGTGTGACTTATTTCAGTTAGAATCGTCATACCTGAATCCACTCACTATGCTCCTATGGGCCTGATGACATAGATTTCATTGCTGAGTGATATTGCATTGTACGTAAGTACCACAACTTCTTTATCCATTTTTCACTTTCTGTGATATTGAACTTGTACCATAAACAAGGTTCTTGTAAACAGACCCGTCCCAAACTTTGGGGTGGCTGTGTCTTTTTGATTTTAATTTCCCTAAGCTATAGGACCATAAGTGGAAGTGCCCTAGGCTCTGTTGCTTTGTTTTTTAGATGTTTCAGGAAACACCATACACTTCTCCCCAGTGGCTGTTGGCAATTTACATCCCGCCCATCAGCATAACAAGGCTCCCAGTTCTCCATGGCCTGTCCTGCCTTTCTGGATTTTACACTTTTTTCAGATGGCCCTTTTGACCAGGCGGAAGTGAGACTTCATTGTAGTGCAGATTTCCTTTGCAAGCTTGCTTGGTTGGCCAAAAAGGGCGTATGCGTTTTTTCCTGAATATATTCAGGAAAAAACGCATACGCCCTTTTTGGCCAAGTGCATCATTGTGGACGTTCTGCCTCTTTTCCTATGCTTTAAATGCAATTCCAGTCTACCTCCTGAAATCGGTTTCTTGCAATTCTGCCCCGCTTTCAAGTCCTCTTGGCAGCCTTACTTCAGTATATTTTTGGACGATAGCTGTCATTTATAACTCTGCAGGTTTGTGAATTACAGTGCCCCTGAGCTCCTTTCTTCCACTCGCTTTCTTGTGAGCTGGCCACAACACCGCAGGATTGCTTCAGGCCCTAATCTTGTTCCGGCACGGCACGCTGAGCCTTTGGTTAATTCCTCTTCCTGGTGGGAAATGAGAGTTAAATTTGCCCGTCCAGACACCTCCAGCTAGTCTCTCATTGCTCCTACCTATTCCTGTTCATCTTCTGCAGAAATTGCAATCTGGGCCAAACAGGAGGTTAAAGGCACTGACTCTCCAAGTCAGGAGAGTGTTAGTAAAGCGTCTGGAATGTTGCACCCGAGTACCAGTGGACGAAAACTGAGACATATTTGAAAACGTCTCCTGATCACACGGTTGATCATACTCTGGGTTCCACATGCATGTTTCAGCTGAAGGAAGAATCCCTTAAACCTGGAGAGTTGAGACCCGTGCAATGGGTAGCATGTAATATGACTTCAAAGGGTCATTCTTTGCTCACCGAACCTCTCAAATCCTATCACTGCTGCGTTTATGCCCCTGTACACATGCTTGATTCTCTTTCGGAGACATAGCAATCCATAGGTTTTAAGATACTTACTAGTCAGGTACATTCTTAGGCGTTTAATATGGGGTGTTGAGTCCATTTCGTTGAATAAGGAGTAGCTCTTGTCTATTACATATTTGGCTTAAGGAACTTTATCTGTGTTCATTTCAATCTCTGGTTTTATGCTGCATCCCAACTCACCTTTCCCCTTAAGCAAGCATAAGTTGGTTTTCTAAATTTGAGACCCTGTTCTGTTTTGTAATTCAGTTCCTGTGTAGCCAAGTTTACATTCCGTGTATTAGTGATATCTTATGATGTTTCTTTTTCTGTGTGACTTATTTCAGTTAGAATCATCATACCTGAACCCACTCATTTTGTGCTACAGGCGTGTTGACATAGATTTCATTGCTGAGTGGTATTGCATTGTACGTAAGTACCACAACTTCTTTATCCATTTTTCACTTTCTGCGATATTGAACTTGTACCATAAACGAGGTTCTTGTAAACAGAGCCGTCCCAAACATTTGGGTGGCTGTGTCTTTTTGAATTTAATTTCCCTAAGCTATAGGACCATAAGTGGAAGTGCCCTAGGCTCTGTTGCTTTCTTTTTTAGATGTTTCAGGAAACACCATACACTTCTCTCGAGTGAATATATTCAGGAAAAAACGGATACGCCCTTTTTGTCCAAGTGCATCATTGTGGACGTTCTGCCTCTTTTCCTATGCTTTAAATGCAATTCCAGTCTACCTCCTGAAATCGGTTTTCTGCAATTCTGCCCCGCTTTCAAGTCCTCTTGGCAGCCTTAGTTCAGTATATTTTTGGACGATAGCTGTCATTTATAAATCTGCAGGTTTGTGAATTACAGGGGCCCTGAGCTCCTTTCTTAAACTCGCTTTCTTGTGAGCTGGCCGCAACACCGCAGGATTGCTTCAGGCCCTAATCTTGTTCCGGCACGGCACGCTGAGCCTTTGGTTAATTCCTCTTCCTGGTGGGAAATGAGAGTTAAATTTGCCCGTCCAGACACCTCCAGCTAGTCTCTCATTGGTCCTCCTTATTCCTGTTCATCTTCCGCAGAATTTGCAAACGGGGCCAAACAGGAGGTTAAAGGCACTGACTCTCCAAGTCGGGAGATTGTTAGTAAAGCGTCTGGAATGTTGCACCCGAGTACCAGGGGACGAAAACTGAGACATATTTGAACACGTCTCCTGATCACACGGTTGATCATACTCTGGGTTCCACATGCATGTTTCAGCTGAAGGAAGAATCCCTTAAACCTGGAGAGTTGAGACCCGTGGAATGGGTACCATGCAATATGACTTCAAAGGGTCTTCATTTGCTCACCGAACCTCTCCAATCCTATCACTGCTGCGTTTATGCCCCTGTACACACGCTTGATTCTCTTTCGGAGGCATAGCAATCCATAGGTTTTAAGATACTTACTAATCAGGTACATTCTTAGGCGTTTAATATGGGGTGTTGAGTCCATTTCGTTGAGCAAGGAGTAGCTCTTGTCTATTACATATTTGGCTTAAGGAACTTTATCTGTGCTCATTTCAATCTCTGGTTTTATGCAGCACCCCAACTCACATTTCCCCTTAAGCAAGCATAAGTTGGTTTTCTAAATTTGAGACCCTGTTCTCTTTTGTAATCCAGTTCCTTTGTAGCCAAGTTTACATTCCGTGTATTAGTGATATCTTATGTTGTTTCTTTTTCTGTGTGACTTATTTCAGTTAGAATCATCATACCTGAGCCCACTCATTTTCTGCTACAGGCCTGTTGACATAGATTTCATTGCTGAGTGATATTGCATTGTACGTAAGTACCACAACTTCTTTATCCATTTTGCGCTTTCTGCGATATTGAACTTGTACCGTAAAAGAGGTTCTTGTAAACAGAGCCGTCCCAAACTTTGGGGTGGCTGTGTCTTTTTGATTTTAATTTCCCTAAGCTATAGGACCATAAGTGGAATTGACCTAGGCCCTGTTGCTTTGTTTTTTAGATGTTTCAGGAAACACCATACACTTCTCCCGAGTGGCTGTTGGCAATTTACATCCCACCCATCAGCATAACAGGGCTCCCAGTTCTCCATGGCCTGTCCTACCTTTCTGGATTTTACACTTTTTTCAGATGGCCCTTTTGACCAGGGGGAAGTGAGACTTCATTGTAGTGCAGATTTCCTTTGCAAGCTTGCTTGGTTGGCCAAAAAGGGCGTATGCGTTTTTTCCTGAATATATTCAGGAAAAAACGCATACGACCTTTTTGGCCAAGTGCATCATTGTCGACTTTCTGATTCTTTTCCTATGCTTTAAGTGCAATTCCAGTCTACCTCCTGAAATCGGTTTCCTGCAATTCTGCCCCGCATTCAAGTCCTCTTGGCAGCCTTACTTCAGTATATTTTTGGACGATAGCTGTCATTTATAACTCTGCAGCTTCGTGAATTACAGTGCCCCTGAGCTCCTTTCTTCAATTCGCTTTCTTGTGAGCTGGCCACAACACCGCAGGATTGTTTCAGGCCCTAATCTGGTTCCGGCACGGCACGCTGAGCATTAGGTTAATTCCTCTTCCTGCTGGGAAATGAGAGTTAAATTTGCCCGTCCAGACACCTCCAGCTAGTCTCTCATTGTTTCTCGCTATTCCTGTTCATCTTCCGCAGAAATTGCAAACTGGGCCAAACAGGAGGTTAAAGGCACTGACTCTCCAACTCGGGAGAGTGTCAGTAAAGCATCTGGAATGTTGCACCCGAGTACCAGGGGACGAGAACTGAGACATATTGGAACACGTCTCCCGATCACACGGCTGATCATACTCTGGGTTCCACATGCATGTTTTAGCTGAAGGAAGAATCCCTTAAACCTGGAGAGTTGAGACCCGTGGAATGGGTACCATGCAATATGACTTCAAAGGGTCTTCATTTGCTCAGCGAACCTCTCCAATCCTATCACTGCTGCGTTTATGCCCCTGTATACATGCTTGATTGTCTTTCGGAGACATAGCAATCGATAGGTTTTAAGATACTTACTAGTCAGGTACATTCTTAGGCGTTTAATATGGGGTGTTGAGTCCATTTCGTTGAGCAAGGAGTAGCTCTTGTCTACTCCATATTTGGCTTAAGGAACTTTATCTGTGCTCATTTCAATCTCTGGTTTTATGCAGCACCCCAACTCACCTTTCCCCTTAAGCAAGCATATGTTGGTTTTCTAAATTTGAGACCCTATTCTGTTTTGTAATCCAGTTCCTGTGTAGCCAAGTTTAAATTCCGTGTATTAGTGATATCTTATGATGCTTCTTTTTCTGTGTGACTTATTTCAGTTAGAATCATCGTACCTGAATCCACTCATTATGCTGCTATGGGCCTGATGACATAGATTTCATTGCTGAGTGATATTGCATTGTACATAAGTACCACAACTTCTTTATCCATTTTTCGCTTTATGCGATATTGAACTTGTACCGTAAACGAGGTTCTTGTAAACAGAGCCGTCCCAAACTTTGGGGTGGCTGTGTCTTTTTTATTTTAATTTCCCTAAGCTATAGGACCATAAGTGGAAGTGCCCTAGGCTCTGTTGCTTTGTTTTTTAGATGTTTCAGGAAACACCATACACTTCTCCCGAGTGGCTGTTGGCAATTTACATCCCGCCCATCAGCATAACAAGGCTCCCAGTTCTCCATGGCCTGTCCTGCCTTTCTGGATTTTACACTTTTTTCAGATGGCCCCTTTGACAGGGGGGAAGTGAAACTTCATTGTAGTGCAGATTTCCTGTGCAAGCTTGCTTGGTTCGCCAAAAAGGGCGTATGCGTTTTTTCCTGAATATATTCAGGAAAAAACGCATACGCCCTTTTTGGCCAAGTGCATCATTGTCCACGTTCTGCCTCTTTTCCTATGCTTTAAATGCAATTCCAGTCTACCTCCTGAAATCGGTTTCCTGCAATTCTGCCCCGCTTTCAAGTCCTCTTGGCAGCCTTACTTCAGTATATTTTTGGACGATAGCTGTCATTTATAACTCTGCACGTTTGTGAATTACAGTGCCCGTGAGCTCCTTTCTTCAACTCGCTTTCTTGTGAGCTGGCCACAACACCGCAGGATTGCTTCAGACCCTAATCTGGTTCCGGCACGGCACGCTGAGCCTTTGGTTAATTCCTCTTCCTGGTGGGAAATGAGAGTTAAATTTGCCCGTCCAGAAACGTCCAGCTAGTCTCTCATTGGTTCTCCCTATTCCTGTTCATCTTCCGCAGAAATTGCAAACTGGGCCAAACCGGAGGTTAAAGGCACTGACTCTCCAAGTCGGGAGAGTGTTAGTAAAGCGTCTGGAATGTTGCACCCGAGTACCAGGGGACGAAAACTGAGACATATTTGAACACGTCTCCCGATCACACGGTTGATCATACTCTGGGTTCCACAGGCATGTTTCAGCTGAAGGAAGAATCCCTTAAACCTGGAGAGTTGAGACCCGTGGAATGGGTACCATGCATTATGACTTCAAAGGGTCTTCATTTGCTCACCGAACCTCTCCAATCCTATCACTGCTGCGTTTATGCAACTGTACACACGCTTGATTCTCTTTCAGAGACATAGCAATCCATAGGGTTTAAGATACTTACTAGTCAGGTACATTCTTCGGCGTTTAATATGGGGTGTTGAGTCCATTTCGTTGAGCAAGGAGTAGCTCTTGTCTATTCCATATTTGGCTTAAGGAACTTTATCTGTGCTCATTTCAATCTCTGGTTTTATGCAGCACCCCAACTCACCTTTCCCCTTAAGCAAGCATAAGTTGGTTTTCTTCATTTGAGACCCTGTTCTGTTTTGTAATTCAGTTTCTGTGTAGCCAAGTTTACATTCCATGTATTAGTGATATCTTATGATGTTTCTCTTTCTGTGTGACTTATTTCAGTTAGAATCGTCATACCTGAATCCACTCACTATGCTCCTATGGGCCTGATGACATAGATTTCATTGCTGAGTGATATTGCATTGTACGTAAGTACCACAACTTCTTTATCCATTTTTCACTTTCTGTGATATTGAACTTGTACCATAAACAAGGTTCTTGTAAACAGACCCGTCCCAAACTTTGGGGTGGCTGTGTCTTTTTGATTTTAATTTCCCTAAGCTATAGGACCATAAGTGGAAGTGCCCTAGGCTCTGTTGCTTTGTTTTTTAGATGTTTCAGGAAACACCATACACTTCTCCCGAGTGGCTGTTGGCAATTTACATCCCGCCCATCAGCACAACAAGGCTCCCAGTTCTCCATGGCCTGTCCTGCCTTTCTGGATTTTACACTTTTTTCAGATGGCCCTTTTGACCGGGGGGAAGTGAGACTTCATTGTAGTGCAGATTTCCTTTGCAAGCTTGCTTGGTTGGCCAAAAAGAGCTTATGCGTTTTTTCCTGTATATATTCAGGAAAAAACGCATACGCCCTTTTTGGCCAAGTGCATCATTGTCGACATTCTGCCTCTTGTCCTATGCTTTAAATGCAATTCCAGTCTACCTACTGAAATCAGTTTCCTGCAATTCTGCCCCGCTTTCAACTCCTCTTGGCAGCCTTACTTCAGTATATTTTTGGACGATAGCTGTCATTTATAACTCTGCAGGTTTGTGAATTACAGTGCCCCTGAGCTCCTTTCTTCAACTCGCTTTCTTGTGAGCTGCCGCAACACCGCAGGATTGCTTCAGGCCCTAATCTGGTTCCGGCACGGCACGCTGAGCCTTTGGTTAATTCCTCTTCCTGGTGGGAAATGAGAGTTAAATTTGCCCGTCCAGACACCTCCAGCTAGTCTCTCATTGGTTCTCCCTATTCCTGTTCATCTTCCGCAGAAACTGCAAACTGGGCCAAACAGCAGGTTAAAGTCACTGACTCTCCAAGTCGGGAGAGTGTTAGTGAAGCGTCTGGAATGTTGCACCCGAGTACCAGGGGACGAGAATTGAGACATATTTGAACACGTCTCCCGATCACACGGTTGATCATACTCTGGGTTCCACATGCATGTTTCAGCTGAAGGCAGAATCCCTTAAATCTGGAGAGTTGAGACCCGTGGAATGGGTACCATGCAATATGACTTTAAAGGGTCTTCATTTGCTCACCGAACCTCTCCAATCCTATCACTGCTACGTTTATGCCCATGTACACACGCTTGATTCTCTTCCGGAGACATAGCAATCCATAGGTTTTAAGATACGTACTAGTCAGGTACATTCTTAGGCGTTTAATATGGGGTGTTGTGTCCATTTCGTTGAGCAAAGAGTAGCTCTTGTCTATTACGTATTTGGCTTAAGGAACTTTATCTGTGCTCATTTCAATCTCTGGTTTTATGCAGCACCCCAACTCACCTTTCCCCTTAAGCAAGCATAAGTTGATTTTCTACATTTCAGACCCTGTTCTGTTTTGTAATCCAGTTCCTGTGTAGCCAAGTTTACATTCCGTGTATTAGTGATATCTTATGATGTTTCTTTTTCTGTGTGACTTATTTCAGTTAGAATCATCATACCTGAATCCACTCATTATGGTGCTACGGGCCTGATGACATAGATTTCATTGCTGAGTGATATTACATTCTACGTAAGTACCACAACTTCTTTATACAGTTTTCACTTTCTGCGATATTGAACTTGCACCGTAAACGAGGTTCTTGTAAACAGAGCCGTCCCAAACTTTGGGGTGGCTGTGTCTTTTTTATTTTAATTTCCCTAAGCTATAGGACCATAAGTGGAAGTACCCTAGACTCTGTTGCTTTGTTTTTTAGATGTTTCAGGAAACACCATACACTTCTCCCCAGTGGCTGTAGGCAATTTACATCCTACCCATCAGCATAACAAGGCTCCCAGTTCTCCATGGCCTGTCCTGCCTTTCTGGATTTTACACTTTTTTCAGATGGCCCTTTTGACGGGGGGGAAGTGAGACTTCATTGTAGTGCAGATTTCCTTTGCAAGCTTGCTTGGTTGGCCAAAAAGGGCGTATGCGTTTTTTCCTGAATATATTCAGGAAAAAACGCATACGCCCTTTTTGGCCAAGTGCATCATGGTGGACGTTCTGCCTCTTTTCCTATGCTTTAAATGCAATTCCAGTCTACCTCCTGAAATCGGTTTCCTGCAATTCTGCCCCGCTTTCAAGTCCTCTTGGCAGCCTTACTTCAGTATATTTTTGGACGATAGCTGTCATTTGTAACTCTGCAGGTTTGTGAATTACAGTGCCCCTTAGCTCCTTTCTTCAACTCGCTTTCTTGTGAGCTGGCCGAAACACTGCAGGATTGCTTCAGGCCCTAATCTGGTTCCGGCACGGAAACTGAGCCTTTGGTTAATTCCTCTTCCTTGTGGGAAATGAGAGTTAAATTTGCCCGTCCAGACACCTCCGGCTAGTCACTCATTGGTCCTCCCTATTTGTGTTCAACTTCCGCAGAAATTGCAAACTGGGCCAAACAGGAGGTTAAAGGCACTGACTCTCCAAGTCGGGAAAGTGTTAGTAAAGCATCTGGAATGTTGCACCCGATTACCAGCGGACGAGAACTGAGACATATTGGAACACGTCTCCCGATCACACAGTTGATCATACTCTGGGTTTCACATGCATGTTTAGCTGAAGGAAGAATCCCTTAAACCTGGAGAGTTGAGACCCGTGGAATGGGTACCATGCAATATGACTTCAAAGGGTCTTCGTTTGCTCACCGAACCTCTCCAATCCTATCACTGCTGCGTTTATGCCCCTGTACACATGCTTGATTCTCTTTCAGAGACATAGCAATCCATAGGTTTTAAGATACTTACTAGTCAGGTACATTCTTAGGCGTTTAATATGGGGTGTTGAGTCCATTTCGCTGAACAAGGAGTAGCTCTTGTCTATTACATATTTGGCTTAAGGAACTTTATCTGTGCTCATTTCAATCTCTGGTTTTATGCAGCACCACAACTCACCTTTCCCCTTAAGCAAGCATAAGTTGGTTTTCTAAATTTGAGACCCTGTTCTGTTTTGTAATTCAGTTCCTGTGTAGCCAAGTTTACATTCCGTGTATTAGTGATATCTTATGATGTTTCTTTTTCTGTGTGACTTATTGCAGTTAGAATCATCATACCTAAATCCACTCATTATGCTGCTACGGCCCTGATGACATAGATTTCATTGCTGAGTGATATTGCATTGTACGTAAGTACCACAACTTCTTTATCCATTTTTTGCTTTCTGCGATATTGAACTTGTACCGTAAACGAGGTTCTTGTAAACAGAGCCATCCCAAACTTTGGGGTGGCTGTTTCTTTTTTATTTTAATTTCCCTAACCTATAGGACCATAAGTGGAAGTGCTCTAGGCTCTGTTGCTTTGTTTTTTAGATGTTTCAGGAAACATCATACATTTCTCCCGAGTGGCTGTTGGCAATTTACATCCCGCCGATCAGCACAACAAGGCTCCCAGTTCTCCACGGCCTGTCCTGCCTTTCTGGATTTTACACTTTTTTCAGATGGCCCTTTTGACCGGGGGGAAGTGAGACTTCATTGTAGTGCAGATTTCCTTTGCAAGCTTGCTTGGTTGGCCAAAAAGAGCGTATACGTTGTTTCCTGTATATATTCAGGAAAAAGCGCATATGCCCTTTTTGGCCAAGTGCATCATTGTCGACGTTCTGCCTCTTGTCCTATGCTTTAAATGCAATTCCAGTCGACCTACTGAAATCAGTTTCCTGCAATTCTGCCCCGCTTTCAACTCCTCTTGGCAGCCTTTCTTCAGTATATTTTTGGACGATAGCTGTCATTTATAACTCTGTAGGTTTGTGAATTACAGTGCCCCTGAGCTCCTTTCTTCAACTCGCTTTCTTGTGAGCTGGCCGCAACACCGCAGGATTGCTTCAGGCCCTAATCTGGTTCCGGCACGGCACGCTGAGCCTTTGGTTAATTCCTCTTCCTGGTGCGAAATGAGAGTTAAATTTGCCCGTCCAGACACCTCCAGCTAGTCTCTCATTGGTTCTCCCTATTCCTGTTCATCTTCTGCAGAAATTGCAAACTGGGCCAAACAGGAAGTTAAAGGCACTGACTCTCCAAGTCGGGAGAGTGTTAGTAAAGCGTCTGGAATGTTGCACCCGAGTACCAGGGAATGAAAACTGAGACATAGTTGAACACGTCTCCTGATCACACGGTTGATCATACTCCGGGCTCCACATGCATGTTTTAGCTGAAGGAAGAATCCCTTAAACCTGGAGAGTCGAGACCCGTGAAATGGGTACCATTCAATATGACTTCAAAGGGTCTTCATTTGCTCACCGAACCTCTCCAATCCTATCACTGCTGTGTTTATGCCCCTGTACACAAGCTTGATTCTCTTTTGGAGACATAGCAATCCATAGGTTTTAAGATACTTAGTAGTCAGGTACATTATTAGGCGTTTAATATGGTGTGTTGAGTCCATTTCGTTGAGCAAGGAGTAGCTCTTGTCTATTACATATTTGGCTTAAGGAACTTTATCTGTGCTCATTTCAATCTCTGGTTTTATGCAGCACCCCAACTCACCTTTCCCCTTAAGCAAGCATAAGTTGGTTTTCTGAATTTGAGACCCTGTTCTGTTTTGTAATTCAGTTCCTGTGTAGCCAAGTTTATATTCCGTGTATTAGTGATATCTTATGATGTTTCTTTTTCTGTGTGACTTATTTCAGTTAGAATCATCATACCTGAATCCACTCATTAAGCTGCTATGGGCCTGATGACATAGATTTCATTGCTGAGTGATATTGCATTGTACGTAAGTACCACAACTTCTTTATCCATTTTTCGCTTTCTGCGATATTGAACTTGTACCGTAAACGAGGTTCTTGTAAACACAGCCGTCCCAAACTTTGGGGTGGCTGTGTCTTTTTGATTTTAATTTCCCTAAGCTATAGGACCATAAGTGGAAGTGCCCTAGGCTCTGTTGCTTTGTTTTTTAGATGTTTCAGGAAACACCATACACTTCTCCCAAGTGGCTGTTGGGAATTTACATCCCGCCCATCAGCATAACACGGCTCCCAGTTCTCCATGGCCTGTCCTGCCTTTCTGGATTTTACACTTTTTTCAGATGGCCCTTTTGACCGGGGGGAAGTGAGACTTCATTGTAGTGCAGATTTCCTTTGCAAGCTTGCTTGGTTGGCCAAAAAGGGCGTATGCATTTTTTCCTGAACATATTCAGGAAAAAACGCATACGCCCTTTTTGGCCAATTGCATCATTGTGGACGTTCTGCCTCTTTTCCTATGCTTTAAATACAATTCCAGTCTACCTCCTGAAATCGGTTTCCTGCAATTCTGCCCCGCTTTCAAGTCCTCTTGGCAGCCTTACTTCAGTATATTTTTGGACGATAGCTGTCATTTATAACTCTGCAGGTTTGTGAATTACAGTGCCCCTGGGCTCCTTTCTTCAACTCGCTTTCTTGTGAGATGGCCGCAACACCGCAGGATTGCTTCAGGCCCTAATCTGGTTCCGGCATGGCACGCTGAGCCTTTGGTTAATTCCTCTTCCTGGTGGGAAATGAGAGTTAAATTTTCCCGTCCAGACACCTCCAGCTAGTCTCTCATTGGTTCTCCCTATTCCTGTTCATCTTCCGCGGAATTTGCAAACTGGGCCAAACAGAAGGTTAAAGGCACTGACTCTCCAAGTCAGGAGAGTGTTAGTAAAGCGTCTGGAGTGTTGCACCCGAGTACCAGGGGACGAGAACTGAGACATATTTCAACACGTCTCCCGATCACACGTTTGATCATACTCTGGGTTCCACTGAATGTGGAACTCAAGGAAGGAATGTTTTAGCTGAAGGAAGAATCCCTTAAACCTGGAGAGTTGAGACCCATGGAATGGGTACCATGCAATATGACTTCAAAGGGTCTTCATTTGCTCACCGAAACTCTCCAATCCTATCACTGCTTCGTTTATGCCCCTGTACTCACGCTTGATTCTCTTTCAGAGACATAGCGATCCATAGGTTTTAAGATACTTACTAGTCAGGTACATTATTAGGCGTTTAATATGGGGTTTTGAGTCAATTTCGTTGAGCAAGGAGTAGCTCTTGTCTATTACATATTTGGCTTAAGGAACTTTATCTGTGTTCATTTCAATCTCTGGTTTTATGCAGCAGCCCAACTCACCTTTCCCCTTAAGCAAGCATAAGTTGGTTTTCTAAATTTGAGACTCTGTTCTGTTTTGTAATCCAGTTCCTGTGTAGCCAAGTTTCCATTCCGTGTATTAGTGATAACTTATGATGTTTCTTTTTCTGTGTGACTTATTTCAGTTAGAATCATCATACCTGAATCAACTCATTATGCTGCTACGGGCCTGATGACGTAGATTTCATTGCTGAGTGATATTGCATTGTACGTAAGTACCACAACTTCTTTTTCCATTTTTTGCTTTCTGCGATATTGAACTTGTACCGTAAACGAGGTTCTTGTAAAGAGAGCCGTCACAAATTTTGGGGTGGCTGTGTCTTTTTGATTTTAATTTCCCTAAGCTATAGGACCATAAGTGGATGTGCCCTAGGCTCTGTTGCTTTGTTTTTTAATTGTTTCAAAAAACACCATACACTTCTCCCGAGTGTCTGTTGGCAATTTCCATCCCGCCCATCAGCATAACAAGGCTCCCAGTTCTCCATGGCCTGTCCTGCCTTTCTGGATTTTACACGTTTTCCGATGGCCCTTTTGACCAGGGGGAAGTGAGACTTCATTGTAGTGCAGATTTCATTTGCAAGCTTGCTTGGTTGGCCAAAAAGGGCGTATGCGTTTTTTCCTGAATATATTCAGGAAAAAACACATACGCACTTTTAGGCCAAGTGCATCACTGTTGACGTTCTGCCTCTTTTCCTATGCTTTAAAGGCAATTCCAGTCTACCTCCTGAATTCCGTTTCCTGCAATTCTGCCCCGCTTTCAAGTCCTCTTGGCAGCCTTACTTCAGTATATTTTTGGACGAGAGCTGTCATTTATAACTCTACAGGTTTGTGAATTACAGTGCCCCTGAGCTCCTTTCCTGAACTCGCTTTCTTGTGAGCTGGCCGCAACACCGCAGGATTGCTTCAGGCACTAATCTGGTTCCGGCACGGCATGCTGAGCCTTGTTTAATTCCTCTCCCTGGCCTGAAATCAGAGTTAAATTTGCCCCGTCCAGACACCTTCAGCTAGTCTCTCATTGGTTCTCCCTATTCCTGTTCATCTTCCGCAGAAATTGCAAACTGGGCCAAACAGGAGGTTAAAGGCACTGACTCTCCAAGTCGGGAGAGTGTTAGTAAAGCGTCTGAAATGTTGCACCCGAGTACCAGGGGACGAGAACTGAGACATATTGGAACACGTCTCCCGATCACACGGTTGATCATACTCTGGGATCCACATGCATGTTTTCGCTGAAGGAAGAATCCCTTAAACCTGGAGAGTTGAGACCCGTGCAATGGGTACCATGCAATATGACTTCAAAGGGTCTTCATTTGCTCACCGAACCTCTCCAATCCTATCACTGCTGCGTTTATGCCCCTGTACACACGCTTGATTCTCTTTCAGAGACATAGTAATCCATAGCTTTTAAGATACTTACTAGTCAGTTACATTCATAGGCGTTTAATATGGGGTTTTGAGTCCATTTCGTTGAGCAAGGTGTAGCTCTTGTCTATTACATATTTGGCTTAAGGAACTTTATCTGTGCTCATTTCAATCTCTGATTTTATGCAGCACCCCATCTCACCTTTCCCCTTAAGCAAGCATAAGTTGGTTTTCTAAATTTGAGATCCTGTTCTGTTTTGTAATTCAGTTCCTGTGTAGCCAAGTTTACATTCCGTGTATTAGTGATATCTTATGATGTTTCTTTTTCTGTGTGACTTATTTCAGTTAGAATCATCATACCTGAATCCACTCATTATGCTCCTATGGACCTGATGACATAGATTTGATTGCTGAGTGATATTGCATTGTACGTAAGTACCACAACTTCTTTATCCATTTTTTGCTTTCTGCGATATTGAACTTGTACCGTAAACGAGGTTCTTGTAAAGAGAGCCGTCACAAACTTTGGGGTGGCTGTTTCTTTTTGATTTTCATTTCCCTAAGCTATAGGACCATAAGTGGAAGTGCCCTAGGCTCTGTTGCTTTGTTTTTTAGATGTTTCAGGAAACACCATACACTTCTCCCAAGTGGCTGTTGGGAATTTACATCCCGCCCATCAGCATAACACGGCTCCCAGTTCTCCATGGCCTGTCCTGCCTTTCTGGATTTTACACTTTTTTCAGATGGCCCTTTTGACCGGGGGGAAGTGAGAGTTCATTGTAGTGCAGATTTCCTTTGCAAGCTTGCTTGGTTGGCCAAAAAGGGCGTATGCATTTTTTCCTGAACATATTCAGGAAAAAACGCATACGCCCTTTTTGGCCAATTGCATCATTGTGGACGTTCTGCCTCTTTTCCTATGCTTTAAATACAATTCCAGTCTACCTCCTGAAATCGGTTTCCTGCAATTCTGCCCCGCTTTCAAGTCCTCTTGGCAGCCTTACTTCAGTATATTTTTGGACGATAGCTGTCATTTATAACTCTGCAGGTTTGTGAATTACAGTGCCCCTGGGCTCCTTTCTTCAACTCGCTTTCTTGTGAGATGGCCGCAACACCGCAGGATTGCTTCAGGCCCTAATCTGGTTCCGGCATGGCACGCTGAGCCTTTGGTTAATTCCTCTTCCTGGTGGGAAATGAGAGTTAAATTTGCCCGTCCAGACACCTCCAGCTAGTCTCTCATTGGTTCTCCCTATTCCTGTTCATCTTCCGCGGAATTTGCAAACTGGGCCAAACAGAAGGTTAAAGGCACTGACTCTCCAAGTCAGGAGAGTGTTAGTAAAGCGTCTGGAGTGTTGCACCCGAGTACCAGGGGACGAGAACTGAGACATATTGGAACACGTCTCCCGATCACACGTTTGATCATACTCTGGGTTCCACTGAATGTGGAACTCAAGGAAGGAATGTTTTAGCTGAAGGAAGAATCCCTTAAACCTGGAGAGTTGAGACCCGTGGAATGGGTACCATGCAATATGACTTCAAAGGGTCTTCATTTGCTCACCGAAACTCTCCAATCCTATCACTGCTGCGTTTATGCCCCTGTACTCACGCTTGATTCTCTTTCAGAGACATAGCGATCCATAGGTTTTAAGATACTTACTAGTCAGGTACATTATTAGGCGTTTAATATGGGGTTTTGAGTCAATTTCGTTGAGCAAGGAGTAGCTCTTGTCTATTACATATTTGGCTTAAGGAACTTTATCTGTGTTCATTTCAATCTCTGGTTTTATGCAGCAGCCCAACTCACCTTTCCCCTTAAGCAAGCATAAGTTGGTTTTCTAAATTTGAGACTCTGTTCTGTTTTGTAATCCAGTTCCTGTGTAGCCAAGTTTCCATTCCGTGTATTAGTGATAACTTATGATGTTTCTTTTTCTGTGTGACTTATTTCAGTTAGAATCATCATACCTGAATCAACTCATTATGCTGCTACGGGCCTGATGACGTAGATTTCATTGCTGAGTGATATTGCATTGTACGTAAGTACCACAACTTCTTTTTCCATTTTTTGCTTTCTGCGATATTGAACTTGTACCGTAAACGAGGTTCTTGTAAAGAGAGCCGTCACAAATTTTGGGGTGGCTGTGTCTTTTTGATTTTAATTTCCCTAAGCTATAGGACCATAAGTGGATGTGCCCTAGGCTCTGTTGCTTTGTTTTTTAATTGTTTCAAAAAACACCATACACTTCTCCCGAGTGTCTGTTGGCAATTTCCATCCCGCCCATCAGCATAACAAGGCTCCCAGTTCTCCATGGCCTGTCCTGCCTTTCTGGATTTTACACGTTTTCAGATGGCCCTTTTGACCAGGGGGAAGTGAGACTTCATTGTAGTGCAGATTTCATTTGCAAGCTTGCTTGGTTGGCCAAAAAGGGCGTATGCGTTTTTTCCTGAATATATTCAGGAAAAAACACATACGCACTTTTAGGCCAAGTGCATCACTGTTGACGTTCTGCCTCTTTTCCTATGCTTTAAAGGCAATTCCAGTCTACCTCCTGAATTCCGTTTCCTGCAATTCTGCCCCGCTTTCAAGTCCTCTTGGCAGCCTTACTTCAGTATATTTTTGGACGAGAGCTGTCATTTATAACTCTACAGGTTTGTGAATTACAGTGCCCCTGAGCTCCTTTCCTGAACTCGCTTTCTTGTGAGCTGGCCGCAACACCGCAGGATTGCTTCAGGCACTAATCTGGTTCCGGCACGGCATGCTGAGCCTTGTTTAATTCCTCTCCCTGGCCTGAAATCAGAGTTAAATTTGCCCCGTCCAGACACCTTCAGCTAGTCTCTCATTGGTTCTCCCTATTCCTGTTCATCTTCCGCAGAAATTGCAAACTGGGCCAAACAGGGGGTTAAAGGCACTGACTCTCCAAGTCGGGAGAGTGTTAGTAAAGCGTCTGAAATGTTGCACCCGAGTACCAGGGGACGAGAACTGAGACATATTGGAACACGTCTCCCGATCACACGGTTGATCATACTCTGGGATCCACATGCATGTTTTCGCTGAAGGAAGAATCCCTTAAACCTGGAGAGTTGAGACCCGTGGAATGGGTACCATGCAGTATCACTTCAAAGGGTCTTCATTTGCTCACCGAACCTCTCCAATCCTATCACTGCTGCGTTTATGCCCCTGTACACACGCTTGATTCTCTTTCAGAGACATAGTAATCCATAGCTTTTAAGATACTTACTAGTCAGTTACATTCATAGGCGTTTAATATGGGGTTTTGAGTCCATTTCGTTGAGCAAGGTGTAGCTCTTGTCTATTACATATTTGGCTTAAGGAACTTTATCTGTGCTCATTTCAATCTCTGATTTTATGCAGCACCCCATCTCACCTTTCCCCTTAAGCAAGCATAAGTTGGTTTTCTAAATTTGAGACCCTGTTCTGTTTTGTAATTCAGTTCCTGTGTAGCCAAGTTTACATTCCGTGTATTAGTGATATCTTATGATGTTTCTTTTTCTGTGTGACTTATTTCAGTTAGAATCATCATACCTGAATCCACTCATTATGCTCCTATGGACCTGATGACATAGATTTGATTGCTGAGTGATATTGCATTGTACGTAAGTACCACAACTTCTTTATCCATTTTTTGCTTTCTGCGATATTGAACTTGTACCGTAAACGAGGTTCTTGTAAAGAGAGCCGTCACAAACTTTGGGGTGGCTGTTTCTTTTTGATTTTCATTTCCCTAAGCTATAGGACCATAAGTGGAAGTGCCCTAGGCTCTGTTCCTCTGTTTTTTAGTTGTTTCAGGAAGCACCATACACTTATCCGGAGTGGCTGTTGGCAATTTACATCCCGCCCATCAGCATAACAAGGCTCCCAGTTCTCCATGGCCTGTCCTGCCTTTCTGGATTTTACACTTTTTTCAGATGGCCCTTTTTACCGGGGGGAAGTGAGACTTCATTGTAGTGCAGATTTCCTTTGCATGCTTGCTTGGTTGGCCAAAAAGGGCGTATGCGTTTTTTCCTGAATATATTCAGGAAAAAACACATACGCCCTTTTTGGCCAAGTGCATCATTGTCGACATTCTGCCTCTTTTCCTATGCTTTTAAATGCAATTCCAGTCTACCTCCTGAAATCGGTTTCCTGCAATTCTGCCCCGCTTTCAAGTCCTCTTGGCAGCCTTACTTCAGTATATTTTTGGACGATAGCTGTCATTTATAACTCTGCAGGTTTGTGAATTACAGTGCCCCTGAGCTCCTTTCTTCAACTCGCTTTCTTGTGAGCTGGCCGCAACACTGCAGGATTGCTTCAGCCCCTAATCTGGTTCCGGCACGGCACGCTGAGCCTTTGGTTAATTCCTCTTCCTGGTGGGAAATGAGAGTTAAATTTGCCCGTCCAGACACCTCCAGCTAGTCTCTCATTGGTTCTCCCTATTCCTGTTCATCTTCCGCAGAAATTGCAAACTGGGCCAAACAGGAGGTTAAAGGCACTGACTCTCCAAGTCGGGAGAGTGTTAGTAAAGCCTCTGGAATGTGGCACCCGAGTACCAGGGGACGAGAACTGAGACATATTGGAACATGTCTCCCGATCACACGGTTGATCATACTCTGGGTTCCACATGCATGATTTAGCTGAAGGAAGAATCCCTTAAACTTGGAGAGTTGAGACCCGTGGAATGGGTACCATGCAATATGACTTCAAAGGGTCTTCATTTGCTCACCGAACCTGTCCAATCCTAACACTTCTGCGTTTATGCCCCTGTACACACGCTTGATTCTCTTTCGGAGACATAGCAATCCATAGCTTTTAAGATACTTCCTAGTCAGGTACATTCTTAGGTGTTTAATATGGGGTTTTGGGTCCATTTCGTTGAGCAAGGTGTAGCTCTTGTCTATTACATATTTGGCTTAAGGAACTTTATCTGTGCTCATTTCAATCTCTGGTTTTATGCAGCACCCCAACTCACCTTTCCCCTTAAGCAAGCATAAGTTGGTTTTCTAAATTTGAGACCCTGTTCTATTTTGTAATTCAGTTCCTGTGTAGCCAAGTTTACATTCCGTGTATTAGTGATATCTTATGATGTTTCTTTTTCTGTGTAACTTATTTCAGTTAGAATCATCATACCTGAATCCACTCATTATGCTGCTACGGGCCTGATGACATAGATTTCATTGCTGAGTGATATTGCATTGTACGTAAGTTCCACAACTTCTTTATCCATTTTTTGCTTTCTGCGATATTGAACTTGTACAGTAAACGAGGTTCTTGTAAACAGAGCCGTTCCAAACTTTGGGGTGGCTGTGTCTTTTTGATTTTAATTTCCCTAAGCTATAGGACCATAAGTGGAAGTGCCCTAGGCTCTGTTGCTTTGTTTTTTAGATGTTTCAGGAAACACCATACACTTCTCCCGAGTGGCTGTTGGCAATTTACATCCCACCCATCAGCATAACAAGGCTTCCAGTTCTCCATGGCCTGTCCTGCCTTTCTGGATTTTACACTTTTTTCAGATGGCCCTTTTGACCAGGGGGAAGTGAGACTTCATTGTAGTGCAGATTTCCTTTGCAAGCTTGCTTGGTTGGCCAAAAAGGGCGTATGCGTTTTTTTCCTAAATATATTCAGGAAAAAACGCATACGCCCTTTTTGGCCAAGTGCATCATTGTGGACGTTCTGCCTCTTTTCCTATGCTTTAAATGCAATTCCAGTCTACCTCGGGAAATTGGTTTCCTGCAATTCTGCCCCGCATTCAAGACCTCTTGGCAGCCTTACTTCAGTATATTTTTGGACGATAGCTGTCATTTATAACTCTGCAGGTTTGTGAATTACAGTGCCCCTGAGCTCCTTTCTTCAACTCGCTTTCTTGTGAGATGGCCGCAACACCGCAGGATTGCTTCAGGCCCTAATCTGGTTCCGGCACAGCACGCTGAGCCTTTGGTTAATTCCTCTTCCTGGTGGGAAATGAGAGTTAAATTTGCCCGTCCAGACAACTCCAGCTAGTCTCTCATTGGTTCTCCCTATTCCTGTTCATCTTCCGCAGAAATTGCAAACTGGGCCAAACAGGAGGTTAAAGGCACTGACTCTCCAAGTCGGGAGAGTGTTAGTAAAGCATCTGGAATGATGCACCCGAGTACCAGGGGACGAGAACTGAGACATATTGGAACACGTCTCCCGATCACACGGTTGATCATACTCTGGGTTCCACATGCATGATTTAGCTGAAGGAAGAATCCCTTAAACTTGGAGAGTTGAGACCCGTGGAATGGGAACCATGCAATATGAATTCAAAGGGTCTTCATTTGCTCACCGAACCTCTCCAGTCCTATCATTTCTTCATTTATGCCCCTGTACACACGCTTGATTCTCTTTCGGAGACATAGCAATCCATAGCTTTTAAGATACTTCCTAGTCAGGTACATTCTTAGGCGTTTAATATGGGGTTTGGGGTCCATTTCGTTGAGCAAGGTGTAGCTCTTGTCTATTACATATTTGGCTTAAGGAACTTTATCTGTGCTCATTTCAATCTCTGGTTTTATGCAGCACCCCAACTCACCTTTCCCCTTAAGCAAGCATAAGTTGGTTTTCTAAATTTGAGACCCTGTTCTATTTTGTAATTCAGTTCCTGTGTAGCCAAGTTTACATTCCGTGTATTAATGATATCTTATGATGTTTCTTTTTCTGTGTGACTTATTTCAGTTAGAATCATCATACCTGAATCCACTCATTATGCTGCTACGGGTCTGATGACATAGATTTCATTGCTGAGTGATAGTGCATTGTACATAAGTACCACAACTTCTTTATCCATTTTTCACTTTCTGCGATATTGAAGTAGTACCGTAAAGGAGGTTCTTGTAAACAGAGCTATCCCAAACTTTGGGGTGGCTGTGTCTTTTTGATTTTAGTTTCCCTAAGCTATAGGACCATAAGCGGAAGTGCCCTAGGCTCTGTTGCTTTGTTTTTTAGATGTTTCAGGAAACATCATACATTTCTCCCGAGTGGCTGTTGGCAATTTACATCCCGCCCATCAGCATAACAAGGCTCCCTGTTCTCCATGACCTGTCCTGCCTTTCTGGATTTTACACTTTTTTCAGATGGCCCTTTTGACCTGGGGAAAGTGAGACTTCATTGTAGTGCAGATTTCCTTTGCAAGCTTGCTTGGTTGGCCAAAAAGTGGGTATGTGTTTTTTCCTGAATACATTCAGGAAAAAACGCATACGCCCTTTTTGGCGAAGTGCATCATTGTCCACGTTCTGCCTCTTTTCCTATGCTTTAAATGCAATTCCTGTCTACCTCCTGAAATTGGTTTCCTGCAATTCTGCCCCGCTTTCAAGTCCTCTTGGCAGCCTTTCCTCAGTATATTTTTGGACGATAGCTGTCATTTATAACTCTGCAGGTTTGTGAATTACAGTGCCCCTGAGCTCCTTTCTTCAACTCGCTTTCTTGTGAGCTGGCCGCAACACCGCAGGATTGCTTCAGGCCCTAATCTGGTTCCAGCATGGCACGCTGAGCCTTTGGTTAATTCCTCTTCCTGGTGGGAAATGAGAGTTAAATTTGCAAGTCCAGACACCTCCAGCTAGTCTCTCATTGGTTCTCCCTATTCCTGTTCATCTTCCACAGAAATTGCAAACTGGGCTAAACAGGAGGTTAAAGGCACTGACTCTCCAAGTCGGGAGAGTGTTAGTAAAGCGTCTGGAATGTTGCACCCGAGTACCAGGGGACGAGAACTGAGACATATTGGAACACGTCTACTGATCACATGGTTGATCATACTTTCGGTTCCACATGCATGTTTTAGCTGAGGGAAGAATCCCTTAAACCTGGAGAGTTGAGACCCGTGGAATGGGTACCATGCAGTATCACTTCAAAGGGTCTTCATTTGCTCACCGAACCTCTCCAATCCTATCACTTCTGCGTTTATGCCCCTGTACACACGCTTGATTCTCTTTCAGAGACATAGTAATCCATAGCTTTTAAGATACTTACTAGTCAGTTACATTCATAGGCGTTTAATATGGGGTTTTGAGTCCATTTCGTTGAGCAAGGTGTAGCTCTTGTCTATTACATATTTGGCTTAAGGAACTTTATCTGTGCTCATTTCAATCTCTGATTTTATGCAGCACCCCATCTCACCTTTCCCCTTAAGCAAGCATAAGTTGGTTTTCTGAATTTGAGACCCTGTTCTGTTTTGTAATTCAGTTCCTGTGTAGCCAAGTTTACATTCCGTGTATTAGTGATATCTTATGATGTTTCTTTTTCTGTGTGACTTATTTCAGTTAGAATCATCATACCTGAATCCACTCATTATGCTCCTATGGACCTGATGACATAGATTTGATTGCTGAGTGATATTGCATTGTACGTAAGTACCACAACTTCTTTATCCATTTTTTGCTTTCTGCGATATTGAACTTGTACCGTAAACGAGGTTCTTGTAAAGAGAGCCGTCACAAACTTTGGGGTGGCTGTTTCTTTTTGATTTTAATTTCCCTAAGCTATAGGACCATAAGTGGATGTGCCCTAGGCTCTGTTCCTCTGTTTTTTAGTTGTTTCAGGAAGCTCCATACACTTATCCGGAGTGTCTGTTGGCAATTTACATCCCGCCCATCAGCATAACAAGGCTCCCAGTTCTCCACGGCCTGTCCTGCCTTTCTGGATTTTACACTTTTTTCAGATGGCCCTTTTTACCAGGGGGAAGTGAGACTTCATTGTAGTGCAGATTTCCTTTGCATGCTTGCTTGGTTGGCCAAAAAGGGCGTATGCGTTTTTTCCTGAATATATTCAGGAAAAAACACATACGCCCTTTTTGGCCAAGTGCATCATTGTCGACATTCTGCCTCTTTTCCTATGCTTTTAAATGCAATTCCAGTCTACCTCCTGAAATCGGTTTCCTGCAATTCTGCCCTGCTTTCAAGTCCTCTTGGCAGCATTACTTCAGTATATTTTTGGACGATAGCTGTCATTTATAACTCTGCAGGTTTGTGAATTACAGTGCCCCTGAGCTCCTTTCTTCAACTCGCTTTCTTGTGAGCTGGCCGCAACACCGCAGGATTGCTTCAGCCCCTAATCTGGTTCCGGCACGGCACCCTGAGCCTTTGGTTAATTCCTCTTCCTGGTGGGAAATGAGAGTTAAATTTGCCCGTCCAGACACCTCCAGCTAGTCTCTCATTGGTTCTCCCTATTCCTGTTCATCTTCCGCAGAAATTGCAAACTGGGCCAAACAGGAGGTTAAAGGCACTGACTCTCCAAGTCGGGAGAGTGTTAGTAAAGCCTCTGGAATGTGGCACCCGAGTACCAGGGGACGAGAACTGAGACATATTGGAACATGTCTCCCGATCACACGGTTGATCATACTCTGAGTTCCACATGCATGTTTTAGCTGAAGGAAGAATCCCTTAAACCTGGAGAGTTGAGACCCGTGGAATGGGTACTATGCAATATGACTTCAAAGGGTCTTTGTTTGCTCACCGAACCTCTCCAATCCTATCACTGCTGCGTTTATGCCCCTGTACCCATGCTTGGTTCTCTTTCGGAGACATAGCAATCCATAGGTTTTAAGATACTTACTAGTCAGGTACATTCTTAGACGTTTAATATGGGGTGTTGAGTCCATTTCGTTCAACAAGGAGTAGCTCTTGTCTATTACATATTTGGCTTAAGGAACTTTATCTGTGCTCATTTCAATCTCTGGTTTTATGCAGCACCCCAACTCACCTTTCCCCTTAAGCAAGCATAAGTTGGTTTTCTGAATTTGAGACCCTGTTCTGTTTTGTAATTCAGTTCCTTTGTAGCCAAGTTTACATTCCGTGTATTAGTGATATCTTATGATGTTTCTTTTTCTGTGTGACTTATTTCAGTTAGAATCATCATACCTGAATCCACTCATTATGCTGCTACGGGCCTGATGACATAGATTTCATTGCTGAGTGATATTGCATTGTACGTAAGTACCACAACTTCTTTATCCATTTTTCGGTTTCTGTGATATTGAACTTGTACCGTAAACGAGGTTGTTGTAAACAGAGCCATCCCAAACTTTGGGGTGGCTGTGTCTTTTTGATTTTAATTTCCCTAAGCTATAGGACCATAAGTGGAAGTGCCCTAGGCTCTGTTGCTTTGTTTTTTAGATGTTTCAAGAAACACCATACACTTCTCCTGAGTGGCTGTTGGCAATTTACATCCCGCCCATCAGCATAACAAGGCTTCCAGTTCTCCATGGCCTGTCCTGCCTTTCTGGATTTTACACTTTTTTCAGATGGCCCTTTTGACCAGGGGGAAGTGAGACTTCATTGTAGTGCAGATTTCCTTTGCAAGCTTGCTTGGTTGGCCAAAAAGGGCGTATGCGTTTTTTTCCTAAATATATTCAGGAAAAAACGCATACGCCCTTTTTGGCCAAGTGCATCATTGTGGACGTTCTGCCTCTTTTCCTATGCTTTAAATGCAATTCCAGTCTACCTCGGGAAATTGGTTTCCTGCAATTCTGCCCCGCATTCAAGACCTCTTGGCAGCCTTACTTCAGTATATTTTTGGACGATAGCTGTCATTTATAACTCTGCAGGTTTGTGAATTACAGTGCCCCTGAGCTCCTTTCTTCAACTCGCTTTCTTGTGAGATGGCCGCAACACCGCAGGATTGCTTCAGGCCCTAATCTGGTTCCGGCACAGCACGCTGAGCCTTTGGTTAATTCCTCTTCCTGGTGGGAAATGAGAGTTAAATTTGCCCGTCCAGACAACTCCAGCTAGTCTCTCATTGGTTCTCCCTATTCCTGTTCATCTTCCGCAGAAATTGCAAACTGGGCCAAACAGGAGGTTAAAGGCACTGACTCTCCAAGTCGGGAGAGTGTTAGTAAAGCATCTGGAATGATGCACCCGAGTACCAGGGGACGAGAACTGAGACATATTGGAACACGTCTCCTGATCACACGGTTGATCATACTCTGGGTTCCACATGCATGATTTAGCTGAAGGAAGAATCCCTTAAACTTGGAGAGTTGAGACCCGTGGAATGGGTACCATGCAATATGAATTCAAAGGGTCTTCATTTGCTCACCGAACCACTCCAGTCCTATCATTTCTTCATTTATGCCCCTGTACACACGCTTGATTCTCTTTCGGAGACATAGCAATCCATAGCTTTTAAGATACTTCCTAGTCAGGTACATTCTTAGGCGTTTAATATGGGGTTTTGGGTCCATTTCGTTGAGCAAGGTGTAGCTCTTGTCTATTACATATTTGGCTTAAGGAACTTTATCTGTGCTCATTTCAATCTCTGGTTTTATGCAGCACCCCAACTCACCTTTCCCCTTAAGCAAGCATAAGTTGGTTTTCTAAATTTGAGACCCTGTTCTATTTTGTAATTCAGTTCCTGTGTAGCCAAGTTTACATTCCGTGTATTACTGATATCTTATGATGTTTCTTTTTCTGTGTGACTTATTTCAGTTAGAATCATCATACCTGAATCCACTCATTATGCTGCTACGGGTCTGATGACATAGATTTCATTGCTGAGTGATAGTGCATTGTACATAAGTACCACAACTTCTTTATCCATTTTTCACTTTCTGCGATATTGAAGTAGTACCGTAAAGGAGGTTCTTGTAAACAGAGCTATCCCAAACTTTGGGGTGGCTGTGTCTTTTTGATTTTAATTTACCTAAGCTATAGGACCATAAGCGGAAGTGCCCTAGGCTCTGTTGCTTTGTTTTTTAGATGTTTCAGGAAACATCATACATTTCTCCCGAGTGGCTGTTGGCAATTTACATCCCGCCCATCAGCATAACAAGGCTCCCTGTTCTCCATGACCTGTCCTGCCTTTCTGGATTTTACACTTTTTTCAGATGGCCCTTTTGACCTGGGGAAAGTGAGACTTCATTGTAGTGCAGATTTCCTTTGCAAGCTTGCTTGGTTGGCCAAAAAGTGGGTATGTGTTTTTTCCTGAATACATTCAGGAAAAAACGCATACGCCCTTTTTGGCGAAGTGCATCATTGTCCACGTTCTGCCTCTTTTCCTATGCTTTAAATGCAATTCCAGTCTACCTCCTGAAATTGGTTTCCTGCAATTCTGCCCCGCTTTCAAGTCCTCTTGGCAGCCTTACCTCAGTATATTTTTGGACGATAGCTGTCATTTATAACTCTGCAGGTTTGTGAATTACAGTGCCCCTGAGCTCCTTTCTTCAACTCGCTTTCTTGTGAGCTGGCCGCAACACCGCAGGATTGCTTCAGCCCCTAATCTGGTTCCGGCACGGCACGCTGAGCCTTTGGTTAATTCCTCTTCCTGGTGGGAAATGAGAGTTAAATTTGCCCGTCCAGACACCTCCAGCTAGTCTCTCATTGGTTCTCCCTATTCCTGTTCATCTTCCGCAGAAATTGCAAACTGGGCCAAACAGGAGGTTAAAGGCACTGACTCTCCAAGTCGGGAGAGTGTTAGTAAAGCCTCTGGAATGTGGCACCCGAGTACCAGGGGACGAGAACTGAGACATATTGGAACATGTCTCCCGATCACACGGTTGATCATACTCTGAGTTCCACATGCATGTTTTAGCTGAAGGAAGAATCCCTTAAACCTGGAGAGTTGAGACCCGTGGAATGGGTACTATGCAATATGACTTCAAAGGGTCTTTGTTTGCTCACCGAACCTCTCCAATCCTATCACTGCTGCGTTTATGCCCCTGTACCCATGCTTGGTTCTCTTTTGGAGACATAGCAATCCATAGGTTTTAAGATACTTACTAGTCAGGTACATTCTTAGACGTTTAATATGGGGTGTTGAGTCCATTTCGTTCAACAAGGAGTAGCTCTTGTCTATTACATATTTGGCTTAAGGAACTTTATCTGTGCTCATTTCAATCTCTGGTTTTATGCAGCACCCCAACTCACCTTTCCCCTTAAGCAAGCATAAGTTGGTTTTCTGAATTTGAGACCCTGTTCTGTTTTGTAATTCAGTTCCTTTGTAGCCAAGTTTACATTCCGTGTATTAGTGATATCTTATGATGTTTCTTTTTCTGTGTGACTTATTTCAGTTAGAATCATCATACCTGAATCCACTCATTATGCTGCTACGGGCCTGATGACATAGATTTCATTGCTGAGTGATATTGCATTGTACGTAAGTACCACAACTTCTTTATCCATTTTTCGGTTTCTGTGATATTGAACTTGTACCGTAAACGAGGTTGTTGTAAACAGAGCCATCCCAAACTTTGGGGTGGCTGTGTCTTTTTGATTTTAATTTCCCTAAGCTATAGGACCATAAGTGGAAGTGCCCTAGGCTCTGTTGCTTTGTTTTTTAGATGTTTCAAGAAACACCATACACTTCTCCTGAGTGGCTGTTGGCAATTTACATCCCGCCCATCAGCGTAACAAGGCTTCCAGTTCTCCATGGCCTGTCCTGCCTTTCTGGATTTTACACTTTTTTCAGAGGGCCCTTTTGACCAGGGGGAAGTGAGACTTCATTGTAGTGCAGATTTCCTTTGCAAGCTTGCTTGGTTGGCCAAAAAGGGCGTATGCGTTTTTTTCCTAAATATATTCAGGAAAAAACGCATACGCCCTTTTTGGCCAAGTGCATCATTGTGGACGTTCTGCCTCTTTTCCTATGCTTTAAATGCAATTCCAGTCTACCTCGGGAAATTGGTTTCCTGCAATTCTGCCCCGCATTCAAGACCTCTTGGCAGCCTTACTTCAGTATATTTTTGGACGATAGCTGTCATTTATAACTCTGCAGGTTTGTGAATTACAGTGCCCCTGAGCTCCTTTCTTCAACTCGCTTTCTTGTGAGCTGGCCGCAACACCGCAGGATTGCTTCAGCCCCTAATCTGGTTCCGGCACGGCACGCTGAGCCTTTGGTTAATTCCTCTTCCTGGTGGGAAATGAGAGTTAAATTTGCCCGTCCAGACACCTCCAGCTAGTCTCTCATTGGTTCTCCCTATTCCTGTTCATCTTCCGCAGAAATTGCAAACTGGGCCAAACAGGAGGTTAAAGGCACTGACTCTCCAAGTCGGGAGAGTGTTAGTAAAGCCTCTGGAATGTGGCACCCGAGTACCAGGGGACGAGAACTGAGACATATTGGAACACGTCTCCCGATCACACGGTTGATCATACTCTGGGTTCCACATGCATGTTTTAGCTGAAGGAAGAATCCCTTAAACCTGGAGAGTTGAGACCCGTGGAATGGGTACCATGCAATATGACTTCAAAGGGTCTTCATTTGCTCACCGAACCTCTGCAATCCTATTACTGCTGCGTTTATGCCCCTGTACACACGCTTGATTCTCTTTCGGAGACATAGCAATCCATAGGTTTTAAGATACTTACTAGTCAGGTACATTCGTAGGCGTTTAATATGGGGTTTTGAGTCCATTTCGTTGAGCAAGGAGTAGCTCTTGTCTATTACATATTTGGCTTAAGGAACTTTATCTGTGCTCATTTCAATCTCTGGTTTTAGTCAGTACCCCAACTCACCTTTCCCCTTAAGCAAGCATAAGTTGGTTTTCTATATTTGAGACCCTGTTCTATTTTGTAATTCAGTTCCTGTGTAGCCAAGTTTACATTCCGTGTATTAGTGATATCTTATGATGTTTCTTTTTCTGTGTGACTTATTTCAGTTAGAATCATCATACCTGAATCCACTCATTATGCTGCTACGGGCCTGATGACATTGATTTCATTGCTGAGTGATATTGCATTGTACATAAGTACCACAACTTCTTTATCCATTTTTCACTTTCTGTGATATTGAAGTAGTACCGTAAAGGAGGTTCTTGTAAACAGAGCTGTCCCAAACTTTGTGGTGGCTGTGTCTTTTTGATTTTAATTTCCCTAAGCTATAGGACCATAAGTGGAAGTGCCCTAGGCTCTGTTGCTTTGTTTTTTAGATGTTTCAGGAAACACCATACACTTCTCCCAAGTGGCTGTTGGCAATTTATATTCCACCCATCAGCATAACAAGGCTCCGAGTTCTCCATGACCTGTCCTGCCTTTCTGGATTTTACACTTTTTTCAGATGGCCCTTTTTACCGGGGGAAAGTGAGACTTCATTGTAGTGCAGATTTCCTTTGCAAGCTTGCTTGGTTGGCCAAAAAGTGCGTATGCGTTTTTTCCTGAATACATTCAGGAAAAAACGCATACGCCCTTTCTGGCAAAGTGCATCATTGTCGACGTTCTGCCTCTTTTCCTATGCTTTAAATGCAATTCCAGTCTACCTCCTGAAATTGGTTTCCTGCAATTCTGCCCCGCTTTCAAGTCATCTTGGCAGCCTTACCTCAGTATATTTTTGGACGATAGCTGTCATTTATAACTCTGCAGGTTTGTGAATTACAGTGCCCCTGAGCTCCTTTCTTCAACTCGCTTTCTTGTGAGCTGGCCGCAACACCGCAGGATTGCTTCAGGCCCTAATCTGGTTCCAGCATGGCACGCTGAGCCTTTGGTTAATTCCTCTTCCTGGTGGGAAATGAGAGTTAAATTTGCCCGTCCAGACACCTCCAGCTAGTCTCTCATTGGTTCTCCCTATTCCTGTTCATCTTCCGCAGAAATTGCAAACTGGGCCAAACAGGAGGTTAAAGGCACTGACTCTCCAAGTCGGGAGAGTGTTAGTAAAGCGTGTGGAATGTTGCACCCGAGCACCAGGGGACGAGAACTGAGACATATTGGAACACGTCTACCGATCACATGGTTGATCATACTTTGGGTTCAACATGCATGTTTTAGCTGAGGGAAGAATCCCTTAAACCTGGAGAGTTGAGACCCGTGGAATGGGTACCATGCAATATGACTTCAAAGGGTCTTCATTTGCTCACCAAACCTCTGCAATCCTATCACTGCTGCGTTTATGCCCCTGTACACACGCTTGATTCTCTTTCGGAGACATAGCAATCCATAGCTTTTAAGATACTTACTAGTCAGTTACATTCATAGGCGTTTAATATGGGGTTTTGAGTCCATTTCGTTGAGCAAGGAGTAGCTCTTGTCTATTACATATTTGGCTTAAGGAACTTTATCTGTGCTCATTTCAATCTCTGGTTTTATGCAGCACCCCAACTCACCTTTCCCCTTAAGCAAGCATAAGTTGGTTTTCTAAATTAGAGACCCTGTTCTGTTTTGTAATCCAGTTCCTGTGTAGCCAAGTTTCCATTCCGTGTATTAGTGATATCTTATGATGTTTCTTTTTCTGTGTGACTTATTTCAGTTAGAATCATCATACCTGAATCCACTCATTATGCTGCTACGGGCCTGATGACATAGATTTCATTGCTGAGTGATATTGCATTGTACGTAAGTACCAAAACTTCTTTATCCATTTTTCACTTTCTGCGATATTGAACTTGTCCCGTAAACGAGGTTCTTGTCAACAGACCGTCCCAAACTTTGGGGTGGCTGTGTCTTTTTGATTTTAATTTCCCTAAGCTATAGGACCATAAGTGGAAATTCCCTAGGCTCTGTTGCTTTGTTTCTTAGATGTTTCAGGAAACACCATACACTTCTCTGAAGTGGCTTTTGGCAATTTACATCCCGCCCATCAGTATAACAAGGGTCCCAGTTCTCCATGGCCTGTCCTGCCTTTCTGGATTTTACACTTTTTTCAGATGGCCCTTTTGACCGGGGGGAAGTGAGACTTCATTGTAGTGCAGATTTCCTTTGCAAGCTTGCTTGGTTGGCCAAAAAGTGCGTATGCGTTTTTTCCTGAATATATTCAGGAAAATACGCATACGCCCTTTTTGGCCAAGTGCATCATTGTCGACGTTCTGCCTCTTTTCCTATGCTTTAAAGGCAATTCCAGTCTACCTCCTGAAATCGGTCTCCTGCAATTCTGTCCCGCTTTCAAGTCCTCTTGGCAGCCTTACTTTAGTATATTTTTGGACGATAGCTGTCATTTATAACTCTGCAGGTTTGTGAATTACAGTGCCCCTGAGCTCCTTTCTTCAATTCGCTTTCTTGTGAGCTGGCCACAACACCGCAGCATTGCTTCAGGTCCTAATCTGGTTCCGGCACGGCACGCTGAGCCTTTGGTTAATTCCTCTTCCTGGTGGGAAATGAGAGTTAAATTTGCCCGTCCAGACACCTCCAGCTAGTCTCTCATTGGTTCTCCCTATTCCTGTTCATCTTCCGCAGAAATTGCAAACTGGGCCAAACAGGAGGTTAAAGGCACTGACTCTCCAAGTCGGGAGAGTGTTAGTAAAGTGTCTGGAATGTTGCACCCGAGTACCAGGGGACGAGAACTGAGACATATTGGAACACGTCTCCCAATCACACGGCTGATCATACTCTGGGTTCCACATGCATGTTTTAGCTGAAGGAAGAATCCCTTAAACCTGGAGAGTTGAGACCCGTGGAATGGGTACCATGCAATATGACTTCAAAGGGTCTTCATTTGCTCACCGAACCTCTCCAATCCTATCACTGCTGCGTTTATGCCCCTGTACACACGCTTGATTCTCTTTCAGAGACATAGTAATCCATAGCTTTTAAGATACTTACTAGTCAGTTACATTCATAGGCGTTTAATATGGGGTTTTGAGTCCATTTCGTTGAGCAAGGAGTAGCTCTTGTCTATTCCATATTTGGCTTAAGGAACTTTATCTGTGCTCATTTCAATCTCTGGTTTTATGCAGCACCCCAACTCACCTTTCCCCTTAAGCAAGCATAAGTTCGTTTTCTAAATTAGAGACCCTGTTCTGTTTTGTAATCCAGTTCCTGTGTAGCCAAGTTTCCATTCCGTGTATTAATGATATCTTATGATGTTTCTTTTTCTGTGTGACTTATTTCAGTTAGAATCATCATACCTGAATCCACTCATTATGCTGCTACGGGCCTGATGACATAGATTTCATTGCTGAGTGATATTGCATTGTACGTAAGTACCAAAACTTCTTTATCCATTTTTCACTTTCTGCGATATTGAACTTGTCCCGTAAACGAGGTTCTTGTCAACAGAGCCGTCCCAAACTTTGGGGTGGCTGTGTCTTTTTGATTTTAATTTCCCTAAGCTATAGGACCATAAGTTGAAATTCCCTAGGCTCTGTTGCTTTGTTTCTTAGATGTTTCAGGAAACACCATACACTTCTCTCAAGTGGCTTTTGGCAATTTACATCCCGCCCATCAGCATAACAAGGGTCCTAGTTCTCCATGGCCTGTCCTGCCTTTCTGGATTTTACACTTTTTTCAGATGGCCCTTTTGACCGGGGGGGAAGTGAGACTTCATTGTAGTGCAGATTTCCTTTGCAAGCTTGCTTGGTTGGCCAAAAAGTGTGTATGCGTTTTTTCCTGAATATATTCAGGAAAATACGCATACGCCCTTTTTGGCCAAGTGCATCATTGTCGACGTTCTGCCTCTTTTCCTATGCTTTAAAGGCAATTCCAGTCTACCTCCTGAAATCGGTCTCCTGCAATTCTGCCCCACTTTCAAGTCCTCTTGGCAGCCTTACTTTAGTATATTTTTGGACGATAGCTGTCATTTATAACTCTGCAGGTTTGTGAATTACAGTGCCCCTGAGCTCCTTTCTTCAACTCGCTTTCTTGTGAGCTGGCCACAACACCGCAGGATTGCTTGAGGCCCTAATCTGGTTCCGGCACAGCACGCTGAGCCTTTGGTTCATTTCTCTTCCTGGTGGGAAATGAGAGTTAAATTTGCCCGTCCAGACACCTCCAGCTAGTCTCTCATTGGTTCTCCCTATTCCTGTTCATCTTCCGCAGAAATTGCAAACTGGGCCAAACAGGAGGTTAAAGGCACTGACTCTCCAAGTCGGGGGAGTGTTAGTAAAGCGTCTGGAATGTTGCACCCGAGTACCAGGGGACGAGAACTGAGACATATTGGAACACGTCTCCCGATCACATGGTTGATCATACTCTGTGTTCCACATGCATGTTTTAGCTGAAGGAAGAATCCCTTAAACCTGGAGATTTGAGACCCGTGGAATGGGTACCATGCAATATGACTTCAAAGGGTCTTAATTTACTCACCGAACCTCTCCAATCCTATCACTGCTGCGTTTATGCCCCTGTACACACGCTTGATTCTCTTTCAGAGACATAGTAATCCATAGCTTTTAAGATACTTACTAGTCAGTTACATTCATAGGCGTTTAATATGGGGTTTTGTGTCCATTTCGTTGAGCAAGGAGTAGCTCTTGTCTATTCCATATTTGGCTTAAGGAACTTTATCTGTGCTCATTTCAATCTCTGGTTTTATGCAGCACCCCAACTCACCTTTCCCCTTAAGCAAGCATAAGTTCGTTTTCTAAATTAGAGACACTGTTCTGTTTTGTAATCCAGTTCCTGTGTAGCCAAGTTTCCATTCCGTGTATTAATGATATCTTATGATGTTTCTTTTTCTGTGTGACTTATTTCAGTTAGAATCATCATACCTGAATCCACTCATTATGCTGCTACGGGCCTGATGACATAGATTTCATTGCTGAGTGATATTGCATTGTACGTAAGTACCAAAACTTCTTTATCCATTTTTCACTTTCTGCGATATTGAACTTGTCCCGTAAACGAGGTTCTTGTCAACAGAGCCGTCCCAAACTTTGGGGTGGCTGTGTCTTTTTGATTTTAATTTCCCTAAGCTATAGGACCATAAGTTGAAATTCCCTAGGCTCTGTTGCTTTGTTTCTTAGATATTTCAGGAAACACCATACACTTCTCTCAAGTGGCTTTTGGCAATTTACATCCCGCCCATCAGCATAACAAGGGTCCCAGTTCTCCATGGCCTGTCCTGCCTTTCTGGATTTTAAACTTTTTTCAGATGGCCCTTTTGACCGGGGGGAAGTGAGACTTCATTGTAGTGCAGATTTCCTTTGCAAGCTTGCTTGGTTGGCCAAAAAGTGCGTATGCGTTTTTTCCTGAATATATTCAGGAAAATACGCATACGCCCTTTTTGGCCAAGTGCATCATTGTCGACGTTCTGCCTCTTTTCCTATGCTTTAAAGGCAATTCCAGTCTACCTCCTGAAATCGGTCTCCTGCAATTCTGCCCCACTTTCAAGTCCTCTTGGCAGCCTTACTTTAGTATATTTTTGGACGATAGCTGTCATTTATAACTCTGCAGGTTTGTGAATTACAGTGCCCCTGAGCTCCTTTCTTCAACTCGCTTTCTTGTGAGCTGGCCACAACACCGCAGGATTGCTTGAGGCCCTAATCTGGTTCCGGCACGGCACGCTGAGCCTTTGGTTCATTTCTCTTCCTGGTGGGAAATGAGATTTAAATTTGCCCGTCCAGACACCTCCAGCTAGTCTCTCATTGGTTCTCCCTATTCCTGTTCATCTTCCGCAGAAATTGCAAACTGGGCCAAACAGGAGGTTAAAGGCACTGACTCTCCAAGTCGGGGGAGTGTTAGTAAAGCATCTGGAATGTTGCACCCTAGTACCAGGGGACGAGAACTGAGACATATTGGAACACGTCTCCCGATCACATGGTTGATCATATTCTGTGTTCCACATGCATGCTTTAGCTGAAGGAAGAATCCCTTAAACCTGGAGATTTGAGACCCGTGGAATGGGTACCATGCAATATGACTTCAAATGGTCTTCATTTGCTCACTGAACCTCTCCAATCCTATCACTGCTGCGTTTATGCCCCTGTACACACGCTTGATTCTCTTTCGGAGACATAGCAATCTATAGGTTTTAAGATACTTACTAGTCAGGTACATTCTTAGGCGTCTAATATGGGGTTTTGAGTCCATTTCGTTGAGCAAGGAGGAGCTCTTGTGTATTATATATTTGGCTTAAGGAACTTTATCTGTGCTCATTTCAATCTCTGGTTTTATGCAACACCCCAACTCACCTTTCCCCTTAAGCAAGCATAAGTTGGTTTTCTAAATTTGAGACCCTCTTGTGTTTTGTAATCTAGTTCCTGTGTAGCCAAGTTTACATTCCGTGTATTAGTGATATCTTATGATGTTTCTTTTTCTGTGTGACTTATTTCAGTTAGAATCATCATACCTGAATCCACTCATTATGCTGCTACGGGCCTGATGACATAGATTTCATTGCTGAGTGATATTGCATTGTACGTAAGTACCACAACTTCTTTATCCATTTTTCGCTTTACGCGATATTGAAGTTGTACCGTAAACGAGGTTCTTGTAAACAGAGCCGTCCCAAACTTTGGGGTGGCTGTGTCTTTTTGATTTTAATTTCCCTAAGCTATAGGACCATAAGTGGAAGTGCCCTAGGCTCTGTTGCTTTGATTTTTAGATGTTTCAGGAAACACCATACACTTCTCCCAAGTGGCTGTTGGGAATTTACATCCCGCCCATCAGCCTAACAAGGCTCCCAGTTCTCCATGGCCTGTCCTGCCTTTCTGGATTTTACACTTTTTTCAGATGGCCCTTTTGACCGAGGGCAAGTGAGACTTCATTGTAGTGCAGATATCCTTTGCAAGCTTGCTTGGTTGGCCAAAAAGGGCGTATGCGTTTTTTCCTGAATATATTCAGGGAAAAACGCATACGCCCTTTTTGGCCAAGTGCATCATTGTGGACGTTCTGCCTCTTTTCCTATGCTTTAAATGCAATTCCAGTCTACCTCCTGAAATCGGTTTCCTGCAATTCTGCCCGGCTTTCAAGTCCTCTTGGCAGCCTTACTTCAGTATATTTTTGGATGATAGCTGTCATTTATAACTCTGCAGCTTTGTGAATTACAGTGACCCTGGGCTCCTTTCTTCAACTCGCTTTCTTGTGAGCTGGCCGCAACACCGCAGGATTGCTTCAGGCCCTAATCTGGTTCCGGCACAGCACACTGAGCCTTTGGTTAATTCCTCTTCCTGGTGGGAAATGAGAGTTAAATTTGCCCGTCCAGACACCTCCAGGTAGTCTCTCATTGGTTCTCCCTATTCCTGTTCACCTTCCGCGGAATTTGCAAACTGGGCCAAACAGGAGGTTAAAGGCACTGACTCTCCAAGTTAGGAGAGTGTTAGTAAAGCGTCTGGAATGATGCACCCGAGTACCAGGGGACGAGAACTGAGACATATTGGAACATGTCTCCCGATCACACGGTTGATCATACTCTGGGTTCCACATGCATGATTTAGCTGAAGGAAGAATCCCTTAAACTTGGAGAGTTGAGACCCGTGGAATGGGTACCATGCATTATGACTTCAAAGGGTCTTCATTTGCTCACCGAACCTCTCCAGTCCTATCATTTCTGCATTTATGCCCCTGTACACACGCTTGATTCTCTTTCGGAGACACAGCAATCCATATGTTTTAAGATACTTACTAGTCAGGTACATTCTTAGGCGTTTAATATGGGGTTGTGAGTCCATTTCATTGAGCAAGGAGTAGCTCTTGTCTATTACATATTTGGCTTAAAGAAATTTATCTGTGCTCAATTCAATCTCTGGTTTTATGCAGCACCCCAACTCACCTTTCCCCTTAAGCAAGCATAAGTTGGTTTTCTAAATTTGAGACCCTGTTCTATTTTGTAATTCAGTTCCTGTGTAGCCAAGTTTACATTCTGTGTATTAGTGATATCTTATGGTGTTTCTTTTTCTGTGTGACTTATTTCAGTTAGAATCATCATACCTGAATCCACTCATTATGCTGCTACGGGCGTGATGACATAGATTTCATTGCTGAGTGATAGTGCATTGTACATAAGTACCACAACTTATTTATCCATTTTTCACTTTCTGCGATATTGAACTAGTACCGTAAAGGAGGTTCTTGTAAACAGAGCTGTCCCAAACTTTGGGGTGGCTGTGTCTTTTTGATTTTAATTTCCCTAAGCTATAGGACCATAAGTGGAAGTGCCCTAGGCTCTGTTGCTTGGTTTTTTAGATGTTTCAGGAAAAACCATACACTTCTCCCGAGTGGCTGTTGGCAATTTATATCCCGCCCATCAGCATAACATGGCTCCCAGTTCTCCATGGCCTGTCCTGCCTTTCTGGATTTTACACGTTTTTCAGATGGCCTTTTTGACCGGGGGGAAGTGAGACTTCATTGTAGTGCAGATTTCCTTTGCAAGCTTGCTTGGTTGGCCAAAAAGGGCGTATGCGTTTTTTCCTGAATATATTCAGGAAAAAACGCATAAGCCCTTTTTGGCCAAGTGCATCATTGTCGACGTTCTGCCTCTTTTCCTATGCTTTAAATGCAATTCCTGTCTACCTCCTGAAATCGGTTTCCTGCAATTCTCCCCCGATTTCAAGTCCTCTTGGAATCCTTACTTCAGTATATTTTTGGACGATAGCTGTCATTTATAACTCTGCAGGTTTGTGAATTACTGTGCCCCTGAGCTCCTTTCTTCAACTCGCTTTCTTGTGAGCTGGCCGCAACACCGCAGGATTGCTTCAGGCCCTAATCTGATTCCGGCACGGCACGCTGAGCCTTTGGTTAATTCCTCTTCCTGGTGGGAATTGAGAGTTAAATTTGCCCGTCCAGACACCTCCAGCTAGTCTCTCATTGGTTCTCCCTATTCCTGTTCATCTTCCGCAGAAATTGCAAACTGGGCCAAACAGGACGTTAAAGGCACTGACTCTCCAAGTCGGGAGAGTGTTAGTAAAGCGTCTGGAATGTTGCACCCGAGTACCAGGGGACAAGAATGGAGACATATTGGAACACGTCTCCCGATCACACGGTTGATCATACTCTGGGTTCCACATGCATGTTTTAGCTGAAGGAAGAATCCCTTAAACCTGGAGAGTTGAGACCCGTGGAATGGGTACCATGCAATATGTCTTCAAAGGGTCTTAATTTGCTCACCGAACCTCTCCAATCCTAACACTGCTGCGTTTATGCCCCATACACATGCCTGATTCTCTTTCGGAGACATAGCAATCCATAGGTTTTAAGATACTTACTAGTCAGGTACATTCTTAGGTGTTTAATATGGGGTGTTGAGTCCATTTCGTTGAGCAAGGAGGAGCTCTTGTGTATTACATATTTGGCTTAAGGAACTTTATCTGTGCTCATTTCAATCTCTGGTTTTAGGCAGCACCCCAACTCACCTTTCCCCTTAAGCAAGCATAAGTTGGTTTTCTAAATTTGAGACCCTGTTCTGTTTTGTAATTCAGTTCCTGTGTAGCCAAGTTTACATTCCGTGTATTAGTGATATCTTATGATGTTTCTTTTTCTGTGTGACTTATTTCAGTTAGAATCATCATACCTGAATCCACTCATTATGCTGCTACGGGCCTGATGACATAGATGTCATTGCTGAGTGATATTGCATTGTACGTACGTACCACAACTTCTTTATCCATTTTTCACTTTCTGCAATATTGAACTTGTACCATAAACGAGGTTCTTGTAAACAGAGCCATCCCAAACTTTGGGGTGGCTGTGTCTTTTTGATTTTAATTTCCGTAAGCTATAGGATCATAAGTGGAAGTGCCGTAGGCTCTGTTGCTTTGTTTTTTAGACGTTTCAGGAAACACCATACACTTCACCCGAGTGGCTGTTGCCAATTTACATCCCGCCCATCAGCATAACAAAGCTCCCAGTTCTCCATGGCCTGTCCTGCCTTTCTGGATTTTACACTTTTTTCAGATGGCCCTTTTGACCGGGGGGAAGTGAGACTTCATTGTAGTGCAGATTTCTTTGCAAGCTTGCTTGGTTGGCCAAAAAGGGCGTATGCGTTTTTTCCTGAATATATTCAGGAAAAAACGCATACGCCCTTTTTGGCCAAGTGCATCATTGTGCACGTTCTGCCTCTTTTCCTATGCTTTAAATGCAATTCCAGTCTACGTCCTGAAATCGGTTTCCTGCAATTCTGTCCCGCTTTCAAGTCCTCTTGGCAGCCTTACTTCAGTATATTTTTGGACGATAGCTGTCATTTATAACTCTGCAGGTTTGTGAATTACAGTGCCCCTGAGCTCCTTTCTTCAACTCGCTTTCTTGTGAGCTGGCCGCAACACCGCAGGATTATTTCAGGCCCTAATCTGGTTCCGGCATGGCACGCTGAGCCTTTGGTTAATTCCTCTTCCTGGTGGGAACTGAGAGTTAAATTTGCCCGTCCAGAGACCTCCTGCTAGTCTCTAACTGGTTCTCCCTGTTCCTGTTCATCTTCCACAGAAATTGCAAACTGGGCCAATCAAGAGGTTAAAGGCACTGAGTCTCCAAGTTGGGAGAGTGTTAGTAAAGCATCTGGAATGTTGCACCCGAGTACCAGGGGAGGAAAACTGAGACATATTTGAACACGTCTCCCGATCACACGGTAGATCATACTCTGGGTTCCACATGCATGTTTTAGCTGAAGGAAGAATCCCTTAAACCTGGAGAGTTGAGACCCGTGGAATGGGTACCATGCAATATGACTTCAAAGGGTCTTCATTTGCTCACCGAACCTCTCCAATCCTATCACTGCTGTGTTTATGCCCCTGTACACACGCTTGATTCTCTTTTGGAGACATAGCAATCCATAGGTTTTAAGATACTTACTAGTCAGGTACATTCTTAGGCGTTTAATATAGGGTGTTGAGTCCATTTTGTTGAGCAAGGAGTAGCTCTTGTCTATTCCATATTTGGCTTAAGGAACTTTATCTGTGCTCATTTCAATGTCTGGTGTTATGCAGCACCCCATCTCACCTTTCCCCTTAAGCAAGCATAAGTTGTTTTTCTAAATTTGAGACCCTGTTCTGTTTTGTAATTCAGTTCCTGTGTAGCCAAGTTTACATTCCGTGTATTATTGATATCTTATGATGTTTCTTTTTCTGTGTGACTTATTTCAGTTAGAATCATCATAGCTGAATCCCCTCATTATGCTGCTACGGGCCTGATGACATAGATTTCATTGCTGAGTGATATTGCATTGTACGTAAGTACCACAACTTCTTTATCCATTTTTTGCTTTCTGCGATATTGAACTTGTACAGTAAACGAGGTTCTTGTAAACAGAGCCATCCCAAACTTTGGGTGGCTGTGTCTTTTTGATTTTAATTTCCCTAAGCTATAGGACCATAAGTGGAAGTGCCCTAGGCTCTGTTCCTCTGTTTTTTAGATGTTTCAGGAAGCACCATACACTTCTCTCGAGTGGCTGTTGGCAATTTACATCCCACCCATCAGCATAACAAGGCTCCCAGTTCTCCATGGCCTGTCCTGCCTTTCTGGATTTTACACTTTTTTCAGATGGCCCTTTTGACCGGGGGGAAGTGAGACTTCATTGTAGTGCAGATTTCCTTTGCAAGCTTGCTTGGTTGGCCAAAAAGGGCGTATGCGTTTTTTCCTGAATATATTCAGGAAAAAACGCATACGCCCTTTTTGGCCAAGTGCATCATTGTCGACATTCTGCCTCTTTTCCTATGCTTTAAATGCAATTCCAGTCTACCTCCTGAAATCGGTTTCCTGCAATTCTGCCCCGCTTTCAAGTCCTCTTGGCAGCCTTACTTCAGTATATTTTTGGACGATAGCTGTCATTTATAACTCTGCAGGTTTGTGAATTACAGTGCCCCTGAGCTCCTTTCTTCAACTCGCTTTCTTGTGAGCTGGCCGCAACACCGCAGGATTGCTTCAGGCCCTAATCTGGTTCTGGCACGGCACGCTGAGCCTTTGGTTAATTCCTCTTCCTGGTGGGAAATGAGAGATAAATTTGCCCGTCCAGACACCTCCAGCTAGTCTCTCATTGGTTCTCCCTATTCCTGTTCATCTTCCGCGGAATTTGCAAACTGGGCTAAACAGGAGGTTAAAGGCACTGACTCTCCATGTCGGGAGAGTGTTAGTAAAGCATCTGGAATGTTGCACCCGAGTACCAGGGGACGAGAACTGAGACATATTGGAACACGTCTCCCGATCACACGGTTGATCATACTCTGGGTTCCACATGCATGTATTAGCTGAAGGAAGAATCCCTTAAACCTGGAGAGTTGAGACCCGTGGAATGGGTACCATGCAATATGACTTCAAAGGGTCTTCATTTGCTCACCGAACCTCTCCAATCCTATCACTGCTGCGTTTATGCCCCTGTACACACACTTGATTCTCTTTCGGAGACATAGCAATCCATAGCTTTTAAGATACTTACTAGTCAGGTACATACTTAGGCGTCTAATATGGGGTGTTGAGTCCATTTCGTTGAGCAAGGAGTAGCTCTTGTCTATTACATATTTGGCTTAAGGAACTTTATCTGTGCTCATTTCAATCTCTGGTTTTATGCAGCACCCCAACTCACCTTTCCCCTTAAGCAAGCATAAGTTGGTTTTCTAAATTTGAGACTCTGTTCTGTTTTGTAATCCAGTTCCTGTGTAGCCAAGTTTACATTCCGTGTATTAGTGATATCTTATGATATTTCTTATTCTGTGTGACTTATTTCAGTTAGAATCATCATACCTGAATCCACTCTATGCTGCTACGGGCCTGATGACATACAATTCATTGTTGAGTGATATTGCATTGTACGTAAGTACCACAACTTCTTTATCCATTTTTCACTTTCTGTGATATTAAACTTGTACCGTAAACGAGGTTCTTGTAAACAGAGCCGTCCCAAACATTTGGGTGGCTGTGTCTTTTTGATTTTAATTTCCCTAAGCTACAGGACCATAACTGGAAGTGCCCTAGGCTCTGTTGCTTTGTTTTAGATGTTCCAGGAAACACCATACACTTCTCCCGAGTGGCTGTTGGCAATTTACATCCCGCCCATCAGCATAACAAGGCTCCCAGTTCTCCATGGCCTGTCCTGCCTTTCTGGATTTTACACTTTTTTCAGATGGCCCTTTTGACCGGGGGGAAGTGAGACTTCATTGTAGTGCAGATTTCCTTTGTAAGCTTGCTTGGTTGGCCAAAAAGGGCGTATGCTTTTTTTCCTGAATATATTCAGGAAAAAAACCATACGCCCTTTTCGGCCAAGTGCATCATTGTGGACGTTCTGCCTCTTTTCCTGTGCTTTAAATGCAAATCCAGTCTACCTCCTGAAATCGGTTTCCTGCAATTCTGCCCCGCTTTCAAGTCCTCTTGGCAGCCTTACTTCAGTATATTTTTGGACGATAGCTGTCATTTATAACTTGCCGGTTTGTGAATTACAGTGCATCTGAGCTCCTTTCTTCAACTCGCTTTCTTGTGAGCTGGCCGCAACACCGCAGGATTGCTTCAGGCCCTAATCTGGTTCTGGCACGGCACGCTGAGCCTTTGGTTAATTCCTCTTCCTGGTGGGAAATGAGAGATAAATTTGCCCGTCCAGACACCTCCAGCTAGTCTCTCATTGGTTCTCCCTATTCCTGTTCATCTGCCGCGGAATTTGCAAACTGGGCTAAACAGGAGGTTAAAGGCACTGACTCTCCATGTCGGGAGAGTGTTAGTAAAGCATCTGGAATGTTGCACCCGAGTACCAGGGGACGAGAACTGAGACATATTGGAACACGTCTCCCGATCACACGGTTGATCATACTCTGGGTTCCACATGCATGTTTTAGCTGAAGGAAGAATCCCTTAAACCTGGAGAGTTGAGACCCGTGGAATGGGTACCATGCAATATGACTTCAAAGGGTCTTCATTTGCTCACCGAACCTCTCCAATCCTATCACTGCTACGTTTATGCCCCTGTACACACACTTGATTCTCTTTCAGAGACATAGCAATCCATAGCTTTTAAGATACTTACTAGTCAGGTACATACTTAGGAGTCTAATATGGGGTGTTGAGTCCATTTCGTTGAGCAAGGTGTAGCTCTTGTCTATTACATATTTGGCTTAAGGAACTTTATCTGTGCTCATTTCAATCTCTGGTTTTATGCAGCACCCCAACTCACCTTTCCCCTTAAGCAAGCATAAGTTGGTTTTCTAAATTTGAGACTCTGTTTTGTTTTGTAATCAGGTTCCTGTGTAGCCAAGTTTACATTCCGTGTATTAGTGATATCTTATGATGTTTCTTATTCTGTGTGACTTATTTCAGTTAGAATCATCATACCTGAATCCACTCTATGCTGCTACGGGCCTGATGACATAGATTTCATTGTTGAGTGATATTGCATTGTACGTAAGTACCACAACTTCTTTATCCATTTTTCACTTTCTGTGATATTGAACTTGTACCGTAAACGAGGTTCTTGTAAACAGAGCCGTCCCAAACATTGTGGTGACTGTGTCTTTTTGATTTTAATTTCCCTAAGCTACAGGACGATAACTGGAAGTGCCCTAGGCTCTGTTGCTTTGTTTTAGATGTTCCAGGAAACACCATACACTTCTCCCAAGTGGCTGTTGGCAATTTACATCCCGCCCATCAGCATAACAAGGCTCCCAGTTCTCCATGGCCTGTCCTGCCTTTCTGGATTTTACACTTTTTTCAGATGGCCCTTTTGACTGGGGGGAAGTGAGACTTCATTGTAGTGCAGATTTCCTTTGCAAGCTTGCTTGGTTGGCCAAAAAGGGCGTATGCTTTTTTTCCTGAATATATTCAGGAAAAAAACATATGCCCTTTTCGGCCAAGTGCATCATTGTCGACGTTCTGCCTCTTTTCCTGTGCTTTAAATGCAAATCCAGTCTACCTCCTGAAATCGGTTTCCTGCAATTCTGCCCCGCTTTCAAGTCCTCTTGGCAGCCCTACTTCAGTATATTTTTGGACGATAGCTGTCATTTATAACTTGCAGGTTTGTGAATTACAGTGCCCCTGAGCTCCTTTCTTCAACTCGCTTTCTTGTGAGCTGGCCGCAACACCGCAGGATTGCTTCAGGCCCTAATCTGGTTCCGGCACGGCATGCTGAGCCTTTGGTTAATTCCTCTTCCTGGTGGGAAATGAGAGATAAATTTGCCCGTCCAGACACCTCCAGCTAGTCTCTCATTGGTTCTCCCTATTCCTGTTCATCTTCCGCGGAATTTGCAAACTGGGCCAAACAGGAGGTTAAAGGCACTGACTCTCCATGTCGGGAGAGTGTTAGTAAAGCATCTGGAATGTTGCTCCCGAGTACCAGGGTAGGAAAACTGAGACATATTTGAACACGTCTCCCGATCACACGGTTGATCATACTCTGGGTTCCACATGCATGTTTTAGCTGAAGGAAGAATCCCTTAAACCTGGAGAGTTGAGACCCGTGGAATGGGTACCTTGCAATATGAATTCAAACGGTCTTCATTTGCTCACCGAACCTCTCCAATCCTATCACTGCTGCGTTTATGCCCCTGTACACATGCTTGATTCTCTTTCGGAGACATAGCAATCCATAGCTTTTAAGATACTTACTAGTCAGGTACATACTTAGGCGTCTAATATGGGGTGTTGAGTCCATTTCGTTGAGCAAGGAGTAGCTCTTGTCTATTACATATTTGGCTTAAGGAACTTTATCTGTGCTCATTTCAATCTCTGGTTTTATGCAGCACCCCAACTCACCTTTCCCCTTAAGCAAGCATAAGTTGTTTTTCTAAATTTGAGACCCTGTTCTGTTTTGTAATTCAGTTCTTGTGTAGCCAAGTTTATATTCCGTGTATTAGTGATATCTTATGATGTTTCTTTTTCTGTGTGACTTATTTCAGTTAGAATCATCATACCTGAATCCACTCTATGCTGCTACGGGCCTGATGACATAGATTTCATTGCTGAGTGATATTGCATTGTACAAAAGTACCACAACTTCTTTATCCATTTTTCACTTTCTGTGATATTGAACTTGTACCGTAAACGAGGTTCTTGTAAACAGAGCCATCCCAAACATTGGGGTGGCTGTGTCTTTTTGATTTTAATTTCCCTAAGCTACAGGACCATAACTGGAAGTGCCCTAGGCTCTGTTGCTTTGTTTTAGATGTTCCAGGAAACACCATACACTTCTCCGGAGTGGCTGTTGGCAATTTACATCCCGCCCATCAGCATAACAAGGCTCCCAGTTCTCCATGGCCTGTCCTGCCTTTCTGGATTTTACACTTTTTTCAGATGGCCCTTTTGACTGGGGGGAAGTGAGACTTCATTGTAGTGCAGATTTCCTTTGCAAGCTTGCTTGGTTGGCCAAAAAGGGCGTATGCTTTTTTTCCTGAATATATTCAGGAAATAAAGCATACGTCCTTATTGGCCAAGTGCATCATTGTCGACGTTCTGCCTCTTTTCTTACGCTTTAAATGCAAATCCAGTCTACCTCCTGAAATCGGTTTCCTGCAATTTTGCCCCGCTTTCAAGTCCTCTTGGCAGCCTTACTTCAGTATATTTTTGGACGATAGCTGTCATTTATAACTCTGCAGGTTTGTGAATTACAGTGCCCCTGAGCTCCTTTCTTCAACTCGCTTTCTTGTGAGCTGGCCGCAACACCGCAGGATTGCTTCAGGCCCTAATCTGGTTCCGGAATGACACGCTGAGCCTTTGGTAAATTCCTCTTCCTGGTGGGAAATGAGAGTTAAATTTGCCCTTCCAGACACTTCCAGCTAGTATCTCATTGGTTCTCCCTATTCCTGTTCATCTTTTGCAGAAATTGCAAACTGGGCCAAACAGGAGGTTAAAAGCACTGACTCTCCAAGTCGGGAGAGTGTTAGTAAAGCATCTGGAATGTTGCACCCGAGTACCAGGGGACGAGAACTGAGACATATTTGAACACGTCTCCCAATCACACGGTTTATCATACTCTGGGTTCCACATGCATGTTTTAGCTGAAGGAAGAATCCCTTAAACCTGGAGAGTTGAGACCCGTGGAATGGGTACCATGCAATATGACTTCAAAGGGTCTTCATTTGCTCACCGAACCTCTCCAATCCTATCACTGCTGCGGTTATGGCCCTGTACACACGCTTGATTCTCTTTCGGAGACATAGCTATCCATAGGTTTTAAGATACTCACTAGTCAGGTAAATTCTTAGGCGTTTAATATGGGGTGTTGAGTCCATTTCGTTGAGCTTGGAGTAGCTCTTTTCTATTACATATTTGGCTTAAGGAACTTTATCTGTGCTCATTTCAATCTCTGGTTTTATGCAGCACCCTAACTCACCTTTCCCCTTAAGCAAGCATAAGTTGGTTTTCTAAATTTGAGACCCTCTTCTGTTTTGTAATCCAGTTCCTGTGTAGCCATGTTTACATTCCGTGTATTAGTGATATGTTATGATGTTTCTTTTTCTGTGTGACTTGTTTCAGTTAGGATCATCATAGCTGAATCCACTCATTATGCTGCTATTGGCCTGATGACATAGATTTCATTGCTGAGTGATATTGCATTGTACGTAAGTACCACAACTTCTTTATCCATTTTTCACTTTCTGCGATATTGAACTTGTACCGTAAACGAGGTTCTTGTAAACAGAGCCATCCCAAACTTTGGGGTGGCTGTGTCTTTTTGATTTTAATTTCCCTAAGCTATAGGACCATAAGTGGAAGTGCCCTAGGCTCTGTTCCTCTGTTTTTTAGATGTTTCAGGAAGCACCATACACTTCTCTCGAGTGGCTGTTGGCAATTTACATCCCACCCATCAGCATAACAAGGCTCCCAGTTCTCCATGGCCTGTCCTGCCTTTCTGGATTTTACACTTTTTTCAGATGGCCCTTTTGACCGGGGGGAAGTGAGACTTCATTGTAGTGCAGATTTCCTTTGCAAGCTTGCTTGGTTGGCCAAAAAGGGCGTATGCGTTTTTTCCTGAATATATTCAGGAAAAAACGCATACGCCCTTTTTGGCCAAGTGCATCATTGTCGACATTCTGCCTCTTTTCCTATGCTTTAAATGCAATTCCAGTCTACCTCCTGAAATCGGTTTCCTGCAATTCTGCCCCGCTTTCAAGTCCTCTTGGCAGCCTTACTTCAGTATATTTTTGGATGATAGCTGTCATTTATAACTCTGCAGGTTTGTGAATTACAGTGCCCCTGAGCTCCTTTCTTCAACTCGCTTTCTTGTGAGCTGGCCGCAACACCGCAGGATTGCTTCAGGCCCTAATCTGGTTCCGGCACGGCACGCTGAGCCTTTGGTTAATTCCTCTTCCTGGTGGGAAATGAGAGATAAATTTGCCCGTCCAGACACCTCCAGCTAGTCTCTCATTGGTTCTCCCTATTCCTGTTCATCTTCCGCGGAATTTGCAAACTGGGCCAAACAGGAATTTAAAGGCACTGACTCTCCATGTCGGGAGAGTGTTAGTGAAGCATCTGGAATGTTGCACCCGAGTACCAGGGGACGAGAACTGAGACATATTGGAACACCTCTCCCGATCACACGGTTGATCATACTCTGGGTTCCACATGCATGTTTTAGCTGAAGGAAGAATCCCTTAAACCTGGAGAGTTGAGACCCGTGGAATGGGTACCATGCAATATGTTTTCAAAGGGTCTTCATTTGCTCACCGAACCTCTCCAATCCTATCACTGCTGCGTTTATGCCCCTGTACACATGCTTGATTCTCTTTCGGAGACATAGCAATCCATAGCTTTTAAGATACTTACTAGTCAGGTACATACTTAGGCGTCTAATATGGGGTGTTGAGTCCATTTCGTTGAGCAAGGAGTAGCTCTTGTCTATTACATATTTGGCTTAAGGAACTTTATCTGTGCTCATTTCAATCTCTGGTTTTAGGCAAAACCCCAACTCACCTTTCCCCTTAAGCAAGCATAAGTTGTTTTTCTAAATTTGAGACCCTGTTCTGTTTTGTAATTCTGTTCTTGTGTAGCCAAGTTTACATTCCGTGTATTAGTGATATCTTATGATGTTTCTTTTTCTGTGTGACTTATTTCAGTTAGAATCATCATACCTGAATCCACTCTATGCTGCTACGGGCCTGATGACATAGATTTCATTGCTGAGTGATATTGCATTGTACATAAGTACCACAACTTCTTTATCCATTTTTCACTTTCTGTGATATTGAACTTGTACCGTAAACGAGGTTCTTGTAAACAGAGCCATCCCAAACATTGGGGTGGCTGTGTCTTTTTTATTTTAATTTCCCAGAGCTACAGGACCATAACTGGAAGTGCCCTAGGCTCTGTTGCTTGGTTTTAGATGTTCCAGGAAACACCATACACTTCTCCCAAGCGGCTGTTGGCAATTTGCATCCCGCCCATCAGCATAACAAGGCTCCCAGTTCTCCATGGCCTGTCCTGCCTTTCTGGATTTTACACTTTTTTCAGATGGCCCTTTTGACTGGGGGGAAGTGAGACTTCATTGTAGTGCAGATTTCCTTTGCAAGCTTGCTTGGTTGGCCAAAAAGGGCGTATGCTTTTTTTCCTGAATATATTCAGGAAAAAAAGCATACGTCCTTTTTGGCCAAGTGCATCATTGTCGACGTTCTGCCTCTTTTCCTACGCTTTAAATGCAAATCCAGTCTACCTCCTGAAATCGGTTTCCTGCAATTCTGCCCCGCTTTCAAGTCCTCTTGGCAGCCTTACTTCAGTATATTTTTGGACGATAGCTGTCATTTATAACTCTGCATGTTTGTGAATTACAGTGCCCCTGAGCTCCTTTATTCAACTCGCTTTCTTGTGAGCTGGCCGCAACACCGCAGGATTGCTTCAGGCCCTAATCTGGTTCCGGCACTGCACGCTGAGCCTTTGGTTAATTCCTCTCCCTGGTGGGAAATGAGAGATAAATTTGCCCGTCCAGACACCTCCAGCTAGTCTCTCATTAGTTCTCCCTATTCCTGTTCATCTTCCGCGGAATTTGCAAACTGGGCCAAACAGGAGGTTAAAGGCACTGACTCTCCAAGTCGGGAGAGTGTTAGTAAAGCGTCTGGAATGTTGCACCCGAGTACCAGGGGACGAGAACTGAGACATATTGGAACACATCTCCCGATCACATGGTTGATCATACTCTGGGTACCACATGCATGTTTTAGCTGAAGGAAGAATCCCTTAAACCTGGAGAATTGAGACCCGTGGAATGGGTACCATGCAATATGACTTCAAAGGGTCTTCGTTTGCTCACCGAACCTCTCCAATCCTATCACTGCTGCGTTTATGCCCCTGTACACATGCTTGATTCTCTTTCGCAGACATAGCAATCCATAGGTTTTAAGATACTTACTAGTCAGGTACATTCTTAGGCGTTTAATATGGGGTGTTGAGTCCATTTCGTTGAACAAGGAGTAGGTCTTGTCTATTACATATTTGGCTTAAGGAACTTTATCTGTGCTCATTTCAATGTCTGGTGTTATGCAGCACCCCATCTCACCTTTCCCCTTAAGCAAGCATAAGTTGGTTTTCTAAATTTGAGACCCTGTTCTGTTTCGTAATTCAGTTCCTGTGTAGCCAAGTTTATATTCCGTGTATTAGTGATATCTTATGATGTTTCTTTTTCTGTGTGACTTATTTCAGTTAGAATCATCATAGCTGAATCCCCTCATTATGCTGCTACGGGCCTGATGACATAGATTTCTTTGCAGAGTGATATTGCATTGTACGTAAGTACCACAACTTCTTTATCCATTTTTTGCTTTCTGCGATATTGAACTTGTACAGTAAACGAGGTTCTTGTAAACAGAGCCATCCCAAACTTTGGGGTGGCTGTGTCTTTTTGATTTTAATTTCCCTAAGCTATAGGACCATAAGTGGAAGTGCCCTAGGCTCTGTTCCTCTGTTTTTTAGATGTTTCAGGAAGCACCATACACTTCTCTCGAGTGGCTGTTGGCTATTTACATCCCACCCATCAGCATAACAAGGCTCCCAGTTCTCCATGGCCTGTCCTGCCTTTCTGGATTTTACACTTTTTTCAGATGGCCCTTTTGACCGGGGGGAAGTGAGACTTCATTGTAGTGCAGATTTCCTTTGCAAGCTTGCTTGGTTGGCCAAAAAGGGCGTATGCGTTTTTTCCTGAATATATTCAGGAAAAAACGCATACGCCCTTTTTGGCCAAGTGCATCATTGTCGACATTCTGCCTCTTTTCCTATGCTTTAAATGCAATTCCAGTCTACCTCCTGAAATCGGTTTCCTGCAATTCTGCCCCGCTTTCAAGTCCTCTTGGCAGCCTTACTTCAGTATATTTTTGGACGATAGCTGTCATTTATAACTCTGCAGGTTTGTGAATTACAGTGCCCCTGAGCTCCTTTCTTCAACTCGCTTTCTTGTGAGCTGGCCGCAACACCGCAGGATTGCTTCAGGCCCTAATCTGGTTCCGGCACGGCACGCTGAGCCTTTGGTTAATTCCTCTTCCTGGTGGGAAATGAGAGATAAATTTGCTCGTCCAGACACCTCCAGCTAGTCTCTCATTGGTTCTCCCTATTCCTGTTCATCTTCCGCGGAATTTGCAAACTGGGCCAAACAGGAGGTTAAAGGCACTGACTCTCCATGTCGGGAGAGTGTTAGTAAAGCATCTGGAATGTTGCACCCGAGTACCAGGGGACGAGAACTGAGACATATTGGAACACGTCTCCCGATCACACGGTTGATCATACTCTGGGTTCCACATGCATGTTTTAGCTGAAGGAAGAATCCCTTAAACCTGGAGAGTTGAGACCCGTGGAATGGGTACCATGCAATATGACTTCAAAGGGTCTTCATTTGCTCACTGAACCTCTCCAAACCTATCACTGCTGCGTTTATGCCCCTGTACTCACGCTTGATTCTCTTTCAGAGACATAGCAATCCATAAGTTTTAAGATACTTACTATTCAGGTACATTCTTAGGCGTTTAATATGGGGTTTTGAGTCCATTTCGTTGAGCAAGGAGTAGCCCTTGTCTATTACATATTTGGCTTAAGGAACTTTATCTGTGCTCATTTCAATCTCTGGTTTTATGCAGCACCCCAACTCACCTTTCCCCTTAAGCAAGCATAAGTTGGTTTTCTAAATTTGAGACCCTGTTCTGTTTTGTAATCCAGTTCCTGTGTAGCCAAGTTTACACTCCGTGTATTAGTGTTATCTTATGATGTTTCTTTTTCTGTGTGACTTATTTCAGTTAGAATCATCATACCTGAATCCACTCTATGCTTTACAGGCCTGATGAAATAGATTTCATTGCTGATTGATATTGCATTGTACGTAAGTACCACAACTTCTTTATCCAGTTTTCACTTTCTGCGATATTGAACTTGTACCATAAACGAGGTTCTTGTAAACAGAGCTGTCCCAAAATTGGGGTGGCTGTGTCTTTTTGATTTCAATTTCCCTAAGCTATAGGACCATAAGTGGAACTGCCTTAGGCTCTGTTGCTTTGTTTTTTCGATGTTACAGGAAACACCATACACTTCTCCTGAGTGGCTGTTGGCAATTTACATCCCGCCCATCAGCATAACAAGGCTCCCAGTTCTCCATGGCCTGTCCTGCCTTTCTGGATTTTACACTTTTTTCAGATGGCCCTTTTGACCCGGGGGAAGTGAGACTTCATTGTAGTGCAGATTTCCTTTGCAAGCTTGCTTGGTTGGCCAATAAGGGCATATGCGTTTTTTCCTGAATATATTCAGGAAAAAACGCATACGCCCTTTTTGGCCTAGTGCATCATTGTCGACGTTCTGCCTCTTTTCCTATGCTTTAAATGCAATTCCAGTCTACCTCCTGAAATCGGTTTCCTGCAATTCTGCCCCGCTTTCAAGTCCTCTTGGCAGCGTTACTTCAGTATATTTTTGGACGATAGCTGTCATTTATAACTCTGCAGGTTTGTGAATTACAGTGCCCCTGAGCTCCTTTCTTCAACTCGCTTTCTTGTGAGCTAGCCGCAACACCGCAGGATTGCTTCAGTCCCTAATCTGGTTCCGGCACGGCACGCTGAGCCTTTGCTTAATTCCTCTTCCTGGTGGGAAATGAGAGTTAAATTTGCCCGTCCAGACATCTCCAGCTAGTCTCTCATTGGTTCTCCCTATTCCTGTTCATCATCCGCGGAATTTGCAAACCGGGCCAAACAGGAGGTTAAAGGCACTGACTCTCCAAGTCGGGAGAGTGTTAGTAAAGTGTCTAGAATGTTGCACCCGAGTACCAGGGGACGAGAACTGAGACATATTTGAACATGACTCACGATCACACGGTTGATCATAGTCTGGGTTGCAAATGCATGTTTAGCTGAAGGAAGAATCCCTTAAACCTGGAGAGTTGAGACCCGTGGAATGGGTACCATGCAATATGACTTCAAAGGGTCTTCATTTGCTCACCGAACCTCTCCAATCCTATCACTGCTGCGTTTATGCCCCTGTTCTCACGCTTGATTCTCTTTCAGAGACATAGCAATCCATAGGTTTTAAGATACTTACTAGTCAGGTACATTATTAGGCGTTTAATATGGGGTTTTGAGTCCATTTCGTTGAGCAAGGAGTAGCTCTTGTCTATTACATATTTGGCTTAAGGAACTTTATCTGTGCTCATTTCAATCTCTGGTTTTATGCAGCACCCCAACTCACTTTTCCCCTTAAGCAAGCATAAGTTGCTTTTCTACATTTGAGACCCTGTTCTGTTTTGTAATCCAGTGCCTGTGTAGCCAAGTTTACATTCCGTGTATTAGTGATATCTTATGATGTTTCTTTTTCTGTGTGACTTATTTCAGTTAGAATCATCATACCTGAATCCACTCATTATGCTGCTACGGGCCTCATGACATAGATTTCATTGCTGAGTGATATTGCATTGTACGTAAGTACCACAACTTCTTTATCCACTTTTCACTTTCTGCGATATTGAACTTGTACTGTAAACGAGGTTCTTATAAACAGAGTCATCCCAAACTTTTGGGTGGCTGTGTCTTTTTGATTTTAATTTCCCTAAGCTGTAGGACCATAAGTGGAAGTGCCCTAGGCTCTGTTGCTTTGTTTTTTAGATGTTTCAGGAAACACCATACAATTATCCGGAGTGACTGTTGGAAATTTACATCCCGCCCATCAGCATAACAAGGCTCCCAATTCTCCATGGCCTGTCCTGCCTTTCTGGATTTTACACTTTTTTCAGATGGCCCATTTGACTGGGGGGAAGTGAGACTTCATTGTAGTGCAGATTTCCTTTGCCAGCTTGCTTGGTTGGCGAAAAAGTGCGTATGCTTTTTTTCTTGAATATATTCAGGAAAAAACGCATACGCCCTTTTTGCCCAAGTGCATCATTGTGGACGTTCTGCCTCATTTCCTATGCTTTAAATGAAATTCCAGTCTACCTCCTGAAATCGGTTTCCTGCAATTTTGCCCCGCTTTCAAGTCCTCTTGGCAGCCTTACTTCAGTATATTTTTGGACGATAGCTGTCATTTATAACTCTGCAGGTTTGTGAATTACAGTGCCCCTGAGCTCCTTTCTTCAGCTCGCTTTCTCCTGAGGTGGCCGCAACACCGCAGGATTGCTTCAGGCCCTAATCTGGTTCCGGCACGGCACGCTGAGCCTTTGGTTAATTCCTCTTCCTGGTGGGAAATGAGAGTTAAATTTGCCCGTCCAGACACCTCCAGCTAGTCTCTCATTGGTTCTCCCTATTCCTGTTTATCTTCCGCAGAAATTGCAAACTGGGCCAAACAGGAGGTTAAAGGCACTGACTCTCCAAATCGGGAGAGTGTTAGTAAAGCGTCTGGAATGTTGCACCCGAGTACCAGGGGACGAGAACTGAGACATATTGGAACACGTCTCCCGATCACACGGTTGATCATACTCTGGGTTCCACATGCATGTTTTAGCTGAAGGAAGAATCCCTTAAACCTGGAGAGTTGAGACCCGTGGAATGGGTACCATGCAATATGACTTCAAAGGGTTTTCATTTGCTCACCGAACCTCTCCAGTCCTATCATTTCTTCATTTATGCCCCTGTACACACGGTTGATTCTCTTTTGGAGACATAGCAATCCATAGCTTTTAAGATACTTACTAGTCAGGTACATTCTTAGGTGTTTAATATGTGGTGTTGAGTCTATTTCGTTGAGCAAGGAGTAGCTCTTGTCTATTCCATATTTGGCTTAAGGAACTTTATCTGTGCTCATTTTAATCTCTGGTTTTATGCAGCACCCCACCTCACCTTTCCCCTTAAGCAAGCATAAGTTTGTTTTCTAAATTTGAGACCCTGTTCTGTTTTGTAATCCAGTTCCTGTGTAGCCAAGTTTACATTCCGTGTATTAGTGATATCTTATGATGTTTCTTTTTCTGTGTGACTTATTTCAGTTAGAATCATCATACCTGAATCCACTCATTATGCTGCTACGGGCCTGATTACATAGATTTCATTGCTGAGTGATATTGCATTGTACGTAAGTACCACAACTTCTTTATCCATTTTTCACTTTCTGCGATATTGATTATGTACTGTAAACGAGGTTCTTGTAAACAGAGCCATCCCAAACTTTGGGGTGGCTGTGTCTTTTTGATTTTAATTTCCCTAAGCTATAGGACCATAAGTGGAAGTGCCCTAGGCTCTGTTGTTTTGTTTTTTAGATGTTTCAGGAAACACCATACACTTCTCCCCAGTGGCTGTTGGCAATTTACATCCCGCCCTTCAGCATAACAAGGCTCCCAGTTCTCCATAGCCTGTCCTGCCTTTCTGGATTTTACACTTTTTTCAGATGGCCCTTTTGACCCGGGGGAAGTGAGACTTCATTGTAGTGCAGATTTCCTTTGCAAGCTTGCTTGGTTGGCCAAAAAGGGCGTATGCGTTTTTTCCTGAATATATTCAGGAAAAAACGCATACGCCCTTTTTGGCCAAGTGCATCATTGTCTAAGTTCTACCTCTTTTCCTATGCTTTAAATGCAATTCCAGTCTACCTCCTGAAATCGGTTTCCTGCAATTCTGCCCCGCTTTCAAGTCCTCTTGGCAGCCTTACTTCAGTATATTTTTGGACGATAGCTGTCATTTATAACTCTGCAGTGTTGTGAATTACAGTGCCCCTGAGCTCCTTTCTTCAACTCGCTTTCTTGTGAGCTGGCCGCAACCCCGCAGGATTGCTTCAGGCCCTAATCTGGTTCCGGCACGGCACACTGAGCCTTTGGTTAATTCCTCTTCCTGGTCGGAAATGAGAGTTAAATTTGCCCGTTCAGACACCTCCAGCTAGTCTCTCATTGGTTCTCCCTATTCCTGTTCATCTTCCGCAGAAATTGCAAATAGGGCTAAACAGGCGTTTAAAGGCACTGACTCTCCAAGTCAGGAGAGTGTTAGTAAAGCATCTGGAATATTGCACCCGAGTACCAGGTGACGAAAACTGCGACATATTAGAACACATCTCCCGATCACACGGTTGATCATACTCTGGGTATCCACATGCATGATTTAGCTGAAGGAAGAATCCCTTAAACCTGGAGAGTTGAGACCCTTGGAATGGTACCATGCAATATGACATCAAAGGGTCTTCATTTGCTCACCGAACCTCTCCAATCCTATCACTGCTGGGTTTGTGCCCCTGTACACACGCTTGATTCTCTTTCGGAGACATAGCAATCCATAGCTTTTAAGATACTTACTAGTCAGGTACATTCTTAGGCGTTTAATATGAGGTGTTGAGTCCATTTCGTTGAGCAAGGAGTAGCTCTTGTCTATTACATATTTGGCTTAAGGAACTTTATCTGTGCTCATTTCAATCTCTGGTTTTATGCAGCACCTCAACTCAACATTCCCCTTAAGCAACCATAAGTTGGTTTTCTAAATTTGAGACCCTGTTCTGTTTTGTAATCCAGTTCCTGTGTAGCCAAGTTTACATTCCGTGTATTAGTGATATCTTATGATGTTTCTTTTTCTGTGTGACTTATTTCAGTTAGAATCATCATACCTGAATCCACTCATTATGCTGCTACGGGCCTGATGACATAGATTTCATTGCTGAGTGATATTGCATTCTACGTAAGTACCACAACTTCTTTATCCATTTTTCAATTTCTGTGATACTGAACTTGTACCGTAAACGAGGTTCTTGTAAACAGAGCCGTCCCAAACTTTGGGGTGGCTGTGTCTTTTTGATTTTAATTTCCCTAAGCTATAGGACCATAAGTGGAAGTGCCCTAGGCTCTGTTGCTTTGTTTATTAGATGTTTCAGGAAACACCATACACTTCTCCCGAGTGGCTGTTGGCAATTTACATCCCGCCCAACAGCATAACAAGGCTCCCAGTTCTCCATGGCCTGTCCTGCCTTTCTGGATTTTACACATTTTTCAGATGGCCCTTTTGTCCCGGGGGAAGTGAGACTTCATTGTAGTGCAGATTTCCTTTGCAAGCTTGCTTGGTTGGCCAAAAAGGGCGTATGCGTTTTTTTCTGAATATATTCAGGAAAAAACGCATACGCCTTTTTTGGCCAAGTGCATCATTGTGCACGTTCTGCCTCTTTTCCTATGCTTTAAATGCAATTCCAGGCTACCTCCTGAAATCGGTTTCCTGCAATTCTGCCCCGCTTTCAAGTCCTCTTGGCAGCCTTACTTCAGTAGATTTTTGGACGATAGCTGTCATTTATAACTCTGCAGGTTTGTGAATTACAGTGCCCCTGAGCTCCTTTCTTCAACTTGCTTTCTTGTGAGCTGGCCACAACACTGCAGGATTGCTTCAGGCCCTAATCTGGTCCGGCATTGCATGCTGAGCCTTTGGTTAATTCTTCTTCCTGTTGGGAAATGAGAGTTAAATTTGCCCGTCCAGACACCTCCAGCTAGTCTCTCATTGGTTCTCCCTATTCCTGTTCATCTTCCGCAGAAATTGCAAACTGGGCCAAACAGGAGGTTAAAGGCACTGACTCTCCAAGTCGGGAGAGTGTTAGTAAAGCATCCGGAATGTTGCCCCCGAGTACCAGGGGAGGAAAACTGAGACATATTAGAACACGTCTCTTGATCACACGGTTGATCATACTCTGGGTTCCACATGCATGTTTTAGCTGAAGGAAGAATCCCTTAAACCTGGAGAGTTGAGACCCGTGGAATGGGTACCATGCAATTTGACTTCAAAGGGTCTTCATTTGCTCACCGAACCTCTACAATCCTATCACTGCTGCGTTTATGCCCCTGTACACATGCTTGATTCTCTTTCAGAGGCATAGCAATCCATTGGTTTTAAGATACTTACTAGTCAGGTACATTCTTAGGCGTTTAATATGGGGTGTTGAGTCCATTTCGTTGAGCAAGGAGTAGCTCTTGTCTATTACATATTTGGCTTAAGGAACTTTATCTGTGGTCATTTCAATCTCTGGTTTTATGCAGCACCCCAACTCACCTTTCCCCTTAAGCAAGCATAAGTTGGTTTTCTACATTTGAGACCCTGTTCTGTTTTGTAATTCAGTTCCTGTGTAGCCAAGTTTACATTCCGTGTATTAGTGATATCTTATGATGTTTCTTTTTCTGTGTGACTTATTTCAGTTAGAATCATCATACCTGAAACCACTCATTATGCTGCTATGTGCCTGATGACATAGATTTCATTGCTGAGTGATATTGCATTGTACGTAAGTACCACAACTTCTTTATCCATTTTTCGCTTCATGCGATATTGAACTTGTACCGTAAACGAGGTTCTTGTAAACAGAGCCGTCCCAAACATTGGGGTGGCTGTGTCTTTTTGATTTTAATTTCCCTAAGCTGTAGGACCACAAGTGGAAGTGCCCTAGGCTCTGTTGCTTTGTTTCTTAGATGTTTCAGGAAACACCATACACTTCTCCCAAGCGGCTGTTGGCAATTTACATCCCGCCCATCAGCATAACAAGGCTCCCAGTTCTCCATGGCCTGTCCTGCCTTTCTGGATTTTACACTTTTTTCAGATGCCCCTTTTTACCGGGGGGAAGTGAGACTTCATTGTAGTGCAGATTTCCTTTGCAAGCTTGCTTGGTTGGCCAAAAAGGTCGTATGCGTTTTTTCCTGAATATATTCAGGAAAAAACGCATACGCCCTTTTTGGCCAAGTGCATCATTGTCGACATTCTGCCTCTTATCCTATGCTTTAAATGCAATTCCAGTCTACCTCCTGAAATCGGTTTCCTGCAATTCTGCCCCGCTTTCAAGTCCTCTTGGCAGCCTTACTTCAGTATATTTTTGGACGATAGCTGTCATTTATAACTCTGCAGGTTTGTGAATTACAGTGCCCCTGAGCTCCTTTCTTCAACTCGCTTTCTTGTGAGCTGGCTGCAACACTGCAGGATTGCTTCAGGCCCTAATGTGGTTCCGGCACGGCACGCTGAGCCTTTGGTTAATTCCTCTTCCTGGTGGGAAATGAGAGTTAACTTTGCCCGTCCAGACACCTCCAGCTAGTCTCTCATTGGTCCTCCCTATTCCTGTTCATCTTCCGCAGAAATTGCAAACTGGGGCAAACAGGAGGTTAAAGGCACTGACTCTCCCAGTCGGGAGAGTGTTAGTAAAGCATCTGGAAGGTTACACCCGAGTACCAGGGGACGAGAACTGAGACATATTGGAACACGTCTCCCGATCACATTGTTGATCATACTCTGGGTTCCACATGCATGATTTAGCTGAAGGAAGAATCCCTTAAACCTGGAGCGTTGAGACCCGTGGAATGGGTACCATGCAATATGACTTCAAAGGGTCTTCATTTGCTCACCGAACCTCTCCAATCCTATCACTGCTGCGTTTATTCCCCCTGTACACACGCTTGATTCTCTTTCGGAGACATAGCGATCCATAGCTTTTAAGATACTTACTAGTCAGGTACATTCTTAGGCGTTTAATATGGGGTGTTGAGTCCATTTCGTTGAGCAAGGAGTAGCTCTTGTCTATTACATATTTGGCTTAAGGAACTTTATCTGTGCTCATTTCAATCTCTGGTTTTATGCAGCACCCCAACTCACCTTTCCCCTTAAGCAAGCATAAGTTGGTTTTCTAAATTTGAGACCCTGTTCTGTTTTGTAATCCAGTTCCTGTGTAGCCAAGTTTACATTCCGTGTATTAGTGATATCTTATGATGTTTCTTTTTCTGTGTGACTTATTTCAGTTAGAATCATCATACCTGAATCCACTCATTATGCTGCTACGGGCCTGATGACATAGATTTCATTGCTGAGTGATATTTCATTGTACGTAAGTACCACTACTTCTTTATCCATTTTTCACTTTCTGCAATATTGAACTAGTCCCGTAAACGAGGGTCTTGTAAACAGAGCCATCCCAAACTTTGGCGGTGGCTGTGTCTTTTTGATTTTAATTTCCCTAAGGTATAGGGCCATAAGTGGATGTGCCCTAGGCTCTGTTGCTTTGTTTTTCAGATGTTTCAGGAAACACCATACACTTCTTCCGAGTGGCTGTTGGCAATTTACATCCTGCCCATCAGCATAACAAGGCTCCCAGTTCTCCATGGCCTGTCCTGCCTTTTTGGATTTTACACTTTTTTCAGATGGCCCTTTTGACCGGGGGGAAGTGAGACTTCATTGTAGTGCAGATTTCTTTTTCAAGCTTGCTTGGTTGGCCAAAAAGGGCGTATGCGTTTTTTCCTGAATATATTCAGGAAAAAACGCATACGCCCTTTTTGGCCAAGTGCATCATTGTTGACGTTCTGCCTCTTTTCCTATGCTTTAAATGCAATTCCAGTCTACCTCCTGAAATAGGTTTCCTGCAATTCTGCCCCGCTTTCAAGTCCTCTTGGCAGCCTTACTTCAGTATATTTTTGGATGATAGCTGTCATTTATAACTCTGCAGGTTTGTGAATTACAGTTCCCCTGAGCTCCTTTCTTCAACTAGCTTTCTTGTGAGCTGGCCGCAACACTGCAGGATTGCTTCAGGCCCTAATCTGGTTCCGGCACGGCACGCTGAGCCTTTGGTTAATTCCTCTTCCTTGTGGGAAATGAGAGTTAAATTTGCCCGTCCAGACACCTCCAGCTTGTCTCTCATTGGTCCTCCCTATTCCTGTTCATCTTCCGCAGAAATTGCAAACTGGGCCAAAAAGGAGGTTAAAGGCACTGACTCTCCAAGTCGGGAGAGTGTTTGTAAAGCATCTGGAATGTTGCACCCGAGTACCAGGGGACGAGAACTGAGACATATTTCAACACGTCTCCCGATCACATGGTTGATCATACTCTGGGTTCCACATGCATGATTTAGCTGAAGGAAGATTCCCTTAAACCTGGAGAGTTGAGACCCGTGGAATGGGTACCATGCAATATGACTTCAAAGGGTCTTCATTTGCTCACCGAACCTCTCCAATCCTATCACTGCTGGGTTTATGCCTCTGTACACATGCTTGATTCTCTTTCGGAGACATAGCAATCCCTAGCTTTTAATATACTTACTAGTCAGGTACATTCTTAGGCGTTTAATATGGAGTGTTGAGTCCATTTCGTTGAGCAAGGAGTAGCTCTTGTCTATTCCATATTTGGCTTAAGGAACTTTATCTGTGCTCATTTCAATCTCTGGTTTTTTGCAGCACCCCAACTCACCTTTCCCCTTAAGCAAGCATAAGATGGTTTTCTAAATTTGAGACCCTGTTCTGTTTTGTAATTCAGTTTCTGTGTAGCCAACTTTACATTCCATGTATTAGTGATATCTTATGATGTTTCTTTTTCTTGTGACTTATTTCAGTTAGAATCATCATACCTGAATCCACTCATTATGCTGCTACAGGCCTGATGACATAGATTTCATTGCTGAGTGATATTGCATTGTACGTAAGTACCAAAACTTCTTTATCCATTTTTCACTTTCTGCGATATTGAACTTGTCCCGTAAACGAGGTTCTTGTAAACAGAGCCGTCCCAAACATTGGGGTGGCTGTGTCTTTGATTTTAATTTCCCTAAGCTGTAGGACCATAAGTGGAAGTGCCCTAGGCTCTCTTGCTTTTTTTCTTAGATGTTTCAGGAAACACCATACGCTTCTCCCAAGCGGCTGTTGGCAATTTACATCCCGCCCATCAGCATAACAAGGCTCCCAGTTCTCCATGGCCTGTCCTGCCTTTCTGGGTTTTACACTTTTTTCAGATGGCCCTTTTTACCGGGGGGAGTGAGACTTCATTGTAGTGCAGATTTCTTTGCAAGCTTGCTTGGTTGGCCAAAAAGGGCGTATGCGTTTTTTCCTGAATATATTCAGGAAAAAACGCATACGCCCTTTTTGGCCAAGTGCATCATTGTCGATGTTCTGCCTCTTTTCCTATGCTTTAAATGCAATTCCACTCTACCTCCTGAAATCGGTTTCCTGCAATTCTGCCCCGCTTTCAAGTCCTCTTGGCAGCCTTACTTCAGTATATTTTTGGACGATAGCTGTCATTTATAACTCTGCAGGTTTGTGAATTACAGTGCCCTTGAGCTCCTTTCTTCAACTCGCTTTCTTGTGAGCTGGCCGCAACACCGCAGGATTGCTTCATGCCCTAATCTGGTTCCGGCACGGCACGCTGAGCCTTTGCTTAATTCCTCTTCCTGGTGGGAAATGAGAGTTAAATTTGCCCGTCCAGACACCTCCAGCTAGTCCCTCATTGTTTTTCCCTATTCCTGTTCATCTTCCGCAGAAATTGCAAACTGGGCCAAACAGGAGGTTAAAGGCACTGACTCTCCAAGTCGGGACAGTGTTAGTAAAGCATCTGGAATGTTGCACCCGAGTACCAGGGGACGAGAACTGAGACATATTGGAACACGTCTCCCAATCACACGGTTGATCATACTCTGGGTTCCACATGCCTGATTTAGCTGAACGAAGAATCCCTTAAACCTGGAGAGTTGAGACCCGTGGAATGGGTACTATGCAATATGACTTCAAAGGGTCTTCATTTGCTCACCGAACCTCTCCAATCCTATCACTGCTGCGTTTATGCCCCTGTACACACGCTTGATTCTCTTTCAGAGACATAGCAATCCATAGGTTTTAAGATACTTACTAGTCAGGTACATTCTTAGGCGTTTAATATGGGGTGTTGAGTCCATTTCGTTGAGCAAGGAGTAGCTCTTGTCTATTACATATTTGGCTTAGGGAACTTTATCTGTGCTCATTTCAATCTCTGGTTTTATGCAGCACCCCAACTCACCTTTCCCCTTAAGCAAGCATAAGTTGGTTTTCTAAATTTGAGACCCTGTTCTGTTTTGTAATCCACTTCCTGTGTAACCAAGTTTACATTCCGTGTATTAGTGATATCTTATGATGTTTCTTTTTCTGTGTGACTTATTTCAGTTAGAATCATCATACCTGAATCCACTCATTATGCTGCTACAGGCCTCATGACATAGATTTCATTGCTGAGTGATATTGCATTGTACGTAAGTACCACAACTTCTTTATCCATTTTTCACTTTCTGCGAAATTGAACTTGTACCGTAAACGAGGTTCTTGTAAACAGAGCCGTCCCAAACTTTGGGGTGGCTGTGTCTTTTTGATTTTAATTTCCCTAAGCTATAGGACCATAAGTGGAAGTGCGCTAGGCTCTGTTGCTTTGTTTTTTAGATGTTTCAGGAAACACCATACACTTCTCCCCAGTGGCTGTTGGCAATTTACATCCCGCCCATCAGCATAACAAGGCTCCCAGTTCTCCATGGCCTGTCCTGCCTTTATGGATTTTACACTTTATTCAGATGGCCCTTTTGACCGGGGGGAAGTGAGACTTCGTTGTAGTGCAGATTTCCTTTGCAAGCTTGCTTGGTTGGCCAAAAAGTGCGTATGCGTTTTTTCTGGAAAAAACTCATACACACTTTTTGGCCAAGTGCATCATTGTCAACGTTCTGCCTCTTTTCCTATGCTTTAAATGCAATTCCATTCTACCTCCTGAAATCGGTTTCCTGTAATTCTGCCCCGCTTTCAAGTCCTCTTGGCAGCCTTCCTTCAGTATATTTTTGGACGATAGCTGTCATTTATAACTGTGCAGGTTTATGAATTACAGTGCCCCTGAGCTCCTTTCTTCAACTCACTTTCTTGTGAGCTGGCCGCAACACCGCAGGATTGCTTCAGGCCCTAATCTTGTTCTGGAACAGCATGCTGAGCCTTTGGTTAATTCCTCTTCCTGGTGGGAAATGAGAGTTAAATTTGCCCGTCCAGACACCTCCAGCTAGTCTCTCATTGGTTCTCCCTATTCCTGTTCATCTTCCGCAGAAATTGCAAACTGAGCCAAACAGGAGGTTAAAGGCACTGACTCTCCAAGTCGGGAGAGTGTTAGTAAAGCATCTGGAATGTTGCACCCGAGTACCAGGGGACGAGAACTGAGAGATATTTGAACATGTCTCCCGATCACACGGTTGATCATACTCTGGGTTCCACATGCATGTTTTAGCTGAAGGAAGAATCCCTTAAACCTGGAGAGTTGAGACCCGTGGAATGGGTACCATGCAATATGACTTCAAAGGGTCTTCATTTGCAGACCAAACCTCTCCAATCCTGTCACTGCTGCATTTATTCCCCTGTACTCACGCTTGATTCTCTTTCGGAGACATAGCAATCAATAGGTTTTAAGATACTTACTAGTCAGGTACATTATTAGGCGTTTAATATGGGGTGTTGAGTCCATTTCGCTGAACAAGGAGTAGCTCTTGTCTATAACATATTTGGCTTAAGGAACTTTATCTGTGCTCATTTCAATCTCTGGTTTTATGCAGCACCCCAACTCACCTTTCCCCTTAAGCAAGCATAAGTTGGTTTTCTAAATTTGAGACCCTGTTCTCTTTTGTAATCCAGTTCCTGTGTAGCCAAGTTTACATTCAGTGTATTAGTGATATCTTATGATGTTTCTTTTTCTGTGTGACTTATTTCAGTTAGAATCATCATACCTGAATCCACTCATTATGCTGCTACGGGCCTGATGACATAGATTTCATTGCTGAGTGATATTGCATTGTACGTAAGTACCACAACTTCTTTATCCATTTTTCGCTTTCTGCGATATTGAACTTGTACCATAAACGAGGTTCTTCTAAAAAGAGCTGTCCCAAACTTTGGGGTGGCTGTGTCTTTTTGATTTTAATTTCCCTAAGCTATAGGACCATAAGTGGAAGTGCCTTAGGCTCTGTTGCTTTGTTTTTTAGATGTTTCAGGAAACACCATACACTTCTCCCGAGTGGCTGTTGCCAATTTACATCCCGCCCATCAGCATAACAAGGCTCCCAGATCTCCATGGCCTGTCCTGCCTTTCTGGATTTTACACTTTTTTCAGATGGCCCTTTTGACCGGGGGGATGTGAGTCTTCATTGTAGTGCAGATTTCCTTTGCAAGCTTGCTTGGTTGCACAAAAAGAGCATATGCGTTTTTTCCTGAATATATTCAGGAAAAAATGCATACGCCGTTTTTGGCCAAGTGCATCATTGTCGACGTTCTGCCTCTTTTCCGATGCTTTAAATGCAATTCCAGTCTACCTCCTGAAATCGGTTTCCTGCAATTCTGCCCCGCTTTCAAGTCCTCTTGGCAGCCTTACTTCAGTATATTTTTGGACGATAGCTGTCATTTATAACTCTGCAGGTTTGTGAATTACAGTGCCCCTGAGCTCCTTTCTTCAACTCGCTTTCTTGTGAGCTGGCCACAACACCGCAGGATTGCTTCAGGCCCTAATCTTGTTCTGGCATGGCACGCTGAGCCTTTGGATAATTCCTCTCCCTGGTGGGAAATGAGAGTTAAATTTGCCCGTCCAGACACCTCCAGCTAGTCTCTCATTGGTTCTCCCTATTCCTGTTCATCTTCCGCAGAAATTGCAAACTGGGCCAAACAGGAGTTTAAAGGCACTGACTCTCCAAGTCGGGAGAGTGTTAGTAAAGCGTCTGGAATGTTGCACCCGAGTACCAGGGGACGAGAACTGAGACATATTGTAACACGTCTCCCGATCACATGGTTGATCATACTCTGGGTTCCACATGCATGATGTAGCTGAAGGAAGAATCCCTTAAACCTGGAGAGTTGAGACACGTGGAATGGGTACCATGCAATATGACTTCAAAGGGTCTTCATTTGCTCACCGAACCTCTCCAATCCTATCACTGCTTCGTTTATGCCTCTGTACACACGCTTCATTCTCTTTCGGAGACATAGCGATCGATAGGTTTAAAGATACTTACTAGTCAGGTACATTCTTAGGCGTGTAATATGGGGTGTTGAGTCCATTTCGTTGAGCAAGGAGTAGCTCTTGTATATTCCATATTTGGCTTAAGGAACTTTATCTGTGCTCATTTCAATCTCTGGTTTTATGCAGCACCCCAACTCACCTTTTCCCTTAAGCAAGCATAAGTTGGTTTTCTAAATTTGAGACACTGTTCTCTTTTGTAATCCAGTTCCTGTGTAGCAAGGTTTACATTCCGTGTATTAGTGATAACTTATGATGTTTCTTTTTCTGTGTGACTTATTTCAGTTAGAATCGTCATACCTGAATCCACTCAGTATGCTGCTACGGGCCTGATGACATAGATTTCATTGCTGAGTGATATTGCATTTTACGTAAGTACCACAAATTCTTTATCCATTTTTCACTTTCTGCGATATTGAACTTGCACCGTAAACGAGGTTCTTGTAAACAGAGCCGTCCCAAACTTTGGGGCGGCTGTGTCTTTTTGATTTTAATTTCCCTAAGCTATAGGACCATAAGTGGAAGTGCCCTAGGCTCTGTTGCTTTGTTTTTTAGATGTTTCAGAAAACACCATACACTTCTCCCCAGTGGCTGTTGGCAATATACATCCCGCCCATCAGCATAACAAGACTCCCAGTTCTCCATGGCCTGTCCTGCCTTTCTGGATTTTACACTTTTTTCAGATGGCCCTTTTGACGGGGGGAAGTGAGACTTCATTGTAGTGCAGATTTCCTTTGCAAGCTTGCTTGGTTGGCCAAAAAGGGCGTATGCGTTTTTTCCGGAAAAAACTCATACGCCCTTTTTGGCCAAGTGCATCATTGTCGACGTTCTGCCTCTTTTCCTATGCTTTAAATGCAATTCCAGTCTACCTCCTGAAATCGGTTTCCTGCAATTTCTGCCCCGCTTTCAAGTCCTCTTGGCAGCCTTACTTCAGTATATTTTTGGACGATAGCTGTCATTTATAACTCTGCAGGTTTGTGAATTACAGTGCCCCTGAGCTCCTTTCTTCAACTCGCTTTCTTGTGAGCTGGCCGCAACACCGCAGGATTGCTTCAGTCCCTAATCTGGGTCTGGCACGGCACTCTGAGCCTTTGGTTAATTCCTCTTCCTGGTGGGAAATGAGAGTTAAATTTGCCCGTCCAGACACCTCCAGCTAGTCTCTCATTGGTCCTCCCTATTCCTGTTCATTTTCTGCAGAAATTGCAAACTGGGCCAAACAGGAGGTTAAAGGCACTGACTCTCCATGTTGGGAGAGTGTTAGTAAAGCGTCTGGAATGTTGAACCCGAGTACCAGGGGACGAAAACAGAGATATATTTGAACACGTCTCCTGATCACACGGTTGATCATACTCTGGGTTCCACATGCATGTTTCAGCTGAAGGAAGAATCCCTTAAACCTGGAGAGTTGAGACCCGTGGAATGGGTACCATGCAATATGACTTCAAAGGGTCTTCGTTTGCTCACCGAACCTCTCCAATCCTATCACTGCTGCATTTATGCCCCTGTACACATGCTTGATTCTCTTTCAGAGACATAGCAATCCATAGGTTTTAAGATACTTACTAGTCAGGTACATTCTTAGGCGTTTAATATGGGGTTTTGAGTCCATTTCGTTGAGCAAGGAGTAGCTCTTGTCTATTACATATTTGGCTTAAGGAACTTTATCTGTGCTCATTTCAATCTCTGGTTTTATGCAGCACCCCAACTCACCTTTCCCCTTAAGCAAGCATAAGTTGGTTTTCTAAATTTGAGACCCTGTTCTGTTATGTAATCCAGTTCCTGTGTAGCCAAGTTTACATTCCGTGTATTAGTGATATCTTATGATGTTTCTTTTTCTGTGTGACTCATTTCAGTTAGAATCATCATACTTGAACCCACTCATTTTCTGCTACGGGCCTGATGACATAGATTTCATTGCTGAGTGATATTGCATTGTACGTAAGTACCACAAATTCTTTATCCACGTTTCACTTTCTGCGATATTGAACTTGTACCATAAATGAGGTTCTTGTAAACAGAGCCGTCCCAAACTTTTGGGTGGCTGTGTCTTTCTGATTTTAATTTCCCTAAGCTATAGGACCATAAGTGGAAGGGCCCTAGGTTCTGTTGCTTTGGTTTTTCTTTATATGTTTCAGGAAACAGCATACACTTCTCCCCAGTGGCTGTTGGCAATTTACATCCCGCCCATCAGCATAACAAGGCTCCCAGTTCTCCATGGCCTGTCCTGCCTTTCTGGATTTTACCCTTTTTTCAGATGGCCCTTTGGACCGGGGGGAAGTGAGACTTCATTGTAGTGCAGATTTGCTTTGGAAGCTTACTTGGTTGGCCAAAAAGGGCGTATGCATTTTTTCCTGAATATATTCAGGAAAAAACGCATACGCACTTTTTGGCCAAGTGCATCATTGTGGACGTTCTGCCTCTTTTCCTATGCTTTAAATGCAATTCCAGTGTACCTCCTGAAATCGGTTTCCTGCAATTCTGCCCCGCTTTCAAGTCCTCTTGGCAGCCTTACTACAGTATATTTTTGGACGATAGCTGTCATTTATAACTCTGTAGGTTTGTGAATTACAGTGCCCCTGAGCTCCTTTCTTCAACTCGCTTTCTTGTGAGCTGGCCACAACACCGCAGGATTGCTTCAGGCCCTACTCTGGTTCCGGCATGGCATGCTGATCCTTTGGTTAATTCCTCTTCCTGGTGGGAAATGAGAGTTAAATTTGCCCGTCCAGACACCTCCAGCTAGTCTCTCATTGGTTCTCCCTATTCCTGTTCATCTTCCGCGGAATTTGCAAACTGGGCCAAACAGGAAGTTAAAGGCTCTGACTCTCCAAGTCGGGAGAGTGTTAGTAAAGTCTCTGGAATGTTGCACCCGAGTACCAGGGGACGAAAACTGAGACATATTTGAACACGTCTCCCGATCACACGGTTGATCATACTCTGGGTTCCACATGCATGTTTCAGCTGAAAGAAGAATCACTTAAACCTGGAGAGTTGAGACCCGTGGAATGGGTACCATGCAATATGACTTCAAAGGGTCTTCATTTGCTCACCAGAGATCTCCAATCCTATCACTGCTGCGTTTATGCCCCTGTACTCACGCTTGATTCTCTTTCAGAGACATAGCAATCCATAGGTTTTAAGATACCTACTAGTCAGGTACATTATTAGGCGTTTAATATGGGGGTTTGAGTCCATTTCGTTGAGCAAGGAGTAGCTCTTGTCTATTCCATATTTGGCTTAAGGAACTTTATCTGTGCTCATTTCAATCTCTGGTTTTATGCAGCACCCCAACTCACCTTTCCCCTTAAGCAAGCATAAGTTGGTTTTCTACATTTGAGACCCTGTTCTGTTTTGTAATTCAGTTCCTGTGTAGCCAAGTTGACATTCCGTGTATTAGTGATATCTTATGATGTTTCTTTTTCTGTGTGACTTATTTCAGCTAGAATCATCATACCTGAATCCACTCTATGCTGCTACAGGCCTGATGATATAGATTTCATTGCTGAGTGATATTGCATTGTACGTAAGTACCACAACTTCTTTATCCATTTTTCACTTTCTGAGATATTGAACTTGTACCGTAAACGAGGTTCTTGTAAGCAGAGCCATCCCAAACATTGGGGTGGCTGTGTCTTTTGATTTTAATTTCCCTAAGCTATAGGACCATAAGTGGAAGTGCCCTAGGCTCTGTTGCTTTGTTTTTTAGATGTTTCAGGAAACACCATACACTTCTCTCGAGTAGCTGTTGGCAATTTACATCCCGTCCATCAGCATAACAAGGCTCCCAGTTCTCCATGGCCTGTCCTGCCTTTCTGGATTTTACACTTTTTTCAGATGGCCGTTTTGACCAGGGGGAAGTGAGACTTCATTGTAGTGCAGATTTCCTTTGCAAGCTTGCTTGGTTGGCCAAAAAGGGCGTATGCTTTTTTTCCTGAATATATTCAGGAAAAAACGCATACGCCCTTTTTGGCCAAGTGTATCATTGTCCACGTTCTGCGTCTTTTCCTATGCTTTAAATGCAATTCCAGTCTACCTCCTGAAATCGGTTTCCTGCATTTCTGCCCCACTTTCAAGTCCTCTTGGCAGCCTTACTTCAGTATATTTTTGGATGATAGCTGTCATATATAATTCTGCATGTTTGTGAATTACAGTGCCCCTGAGCCCCTTTCTTCAACTCGCTTTCTTGTGAGCTGGCCGCAACACCGCAGGATTGCTTCAGGCCCTAATCTGGTTCCGGCACGGCACACTGAGCCTTTGGTTCATTTCTCTTCCTGGTGGGAAATGAGAGTTAAATTTGCCCGTCCAGACACCTCCAGCTAGTCTCTCATCAGTTCTCCCTATTCCTGTTCATCTTCCGCAGAAATTGCAAACTGGGCCAAACAGGAGGTTAAAGGCACTGACTCTCCAAGTCGGGCGAGTGTTAATAAAGCGTCTGGAATGTTGCACCCAAGTACTAGGGGACGAGAACTGAGACATATTGGAACACGTCTCCCGATCACACGGTTGATCATACTCTGGGCTCCACATGCATGTTTTAGCTGAAGGTAGAATCCCTTAAACCTGGAGAGTTGAGACCCGTGGAATGGGTACCATGCAATATGACTTCTAAGGGTCTTCATTTGTTCACCGAACCTCTCCAATTCTATCACTGCTGCGTTTATGCCCCTGTACACATGCTTGATTCACTTTCGGAGACATAGCAATCCATAGGTTTTAAGATACTTACTAGTCAGGTACATTCTTAGGCGTTTAATATGGGGTGTTGTGTCCATTTCATTGAGCAAGGAGTAGCTCTTGTCTATTACATATTTGGCTTAAGGAACTTTATCTGTGCTCATTTCAATCCTGCTTTTATGCAGAACCCCAACTCACCTTTCCCCTTAAGCAAGCATAAGTTGGTTTTCTAAATTTGAGACCCTCTTCTGTTTTGTAATTCAGTTCCTGTGTAGCCAAGTTTACATTCCGTGTATTAGTGATATCTTATGATGTTTCTATTTCTGTGGGACTTATTTCTGTTAGAATCATCATACCTGAATCCACTCATTATGCTGCTACGGGCCTGATGACATAGATTTCATTGCTGAGTGATATTGCATTGTACGTAAGTACCACAACTTCTTTATCCATTTTTCACTTTCTGCGATATTGAACTTGTACCGTAAACGAGGTTCTTGTAAACAGAGCCATCCCAAAGTTTGGGGTGGCTGTGCCTTTTTGATTTTAATTTCCCTTAGCTATAGGACCATAAGTGGAAGTGCCCTAGGCTCTGTTGTTGTGTTTTTTAGATGTTTCAGGAAACACATACACTTCTCCCGAGTGGCTGTTGGCAATTTACATCCCGCCCATCAGCATAAATAGGCTCCCAGTTCTCCATGGCCTGTCCAGGCTTTCTGGATTTTACACTTTTTTCCGATGACCCTTTTGACCCGGGGGAAGTGAGACTTCATTGTAGTGCAGATTTCCTTTGCAAGCTTGCTTGGTTGGCCAAAAAGCGCGTATGCGTTTTTCCCTGAATATATTCAGGAGAAAACGCATACGCACTTTTGGCCAAGTGCATCATTGTCCACGTTCTGCCCCTTTTGCTATGCTTTAAATGCAATTCCAGTCTACCTCCTGAAATCGGTTCCTGCAATTCTGCCCCGCATTCAAGTCCTCTTGGCAGCCTTACTTCAGTATATTTTTGGACGATAGCTGTCATTTATAACTCTGCAGGTTTGTGAATTACAGTGCCCCTGAGCTCCTTTCTTCAACTAGCTTTCTTGTGAGCTGGCCGCAACACCGCAGGATTGCTTCAGTCCCTAATCTGGTTCCGGCACGGCACGCTGAGCCTTTGGTTAATTCCTCTTCCTGGTGGGAAATGAGAGTTAAATTTGCCCGTCCAGACACCTCCAGCTAGTCTCTCATTGTTTCTCGCTATTCCTGTTCATCTTCCGCGGAATTTGCAAACTGGGCCAAACAGGAGGTTAAAGGCACTGACTCTCCAAGTCGGGAGAGTGTTAGTGAAGCGTCTGGAAAGTTGCACCCGAGTACCAGGGGACGAGAACTGAGACATATTTGAACATGTCTCCCGATCACACGGTTGATCATAGTCTGGGTTCCACATGCATGTTTTAGCTGAAGGAAGAATCCCTTCAACCTGGAGAGTTGAGACCCGTGGAATGGGTACCATGCAATATGACTTCAAAGGGTCTTCATTTGCTCACCGAACCTCTCCAATCCTATCACTGCTGCGTTTATGCCCCTGTACACATGCTTGATTCTATCTCGGAGACATAGCAATCCATAGGTTTTAAGATACTTACTAGTCAGGTACATTCTTAGGCGTTTAATATGGGGTGTTGAGTCCATTTTGTTGAGCAAGGAGTAGCTCTTGTCTATTACATATTTGGCTTAAGGAACTTTATCTGTGCTCATTTCAATCTCTGGTTTTATGCAGCACCCCAACTCACCTTTCCCCTTAAGCAAGCATAAGTTGGTTTTCTAAATTAGAGACCCTGTTCTGTTTTGTAATCCAGTTCCTGTGTAGCCAAGTTTACATTCCGTGTATTAGTGATATCTTATGATGTTTCTTTTTCTGTGTGACTTATTTCAGTTAGAATCATCATACCTGAATCCACTCATTATGCTGCTATGGGCCTGATGACATAGATTTCATTGCTGAGTGATATTTCATTGTACGTAAGCACCACAACTTCTTTATCCATTTTTCACTTTCTGCGATATTGAACTTGTACCGTAAACGAGGTTCTTCTAAACAGAGCTGTCCCAAACTTTGGAGTGGCTGTGTCCTTTTTATTTTAATTTCCCTAAGCTATAGGACCATAAGTGGAAGTGCCCTAGGCTCTGTTGCTTTGTTTTTTAGATGTTTCAGGAAACACCATACATTTCTCCCCAGAGGCTGTTGGCAACTTACATCCCGCCTATCAGCATAAATAGGCTCCCAGTTCTCCATGGCCTGGCCTGCCTTTCTGGATTTTACACTTTTTTCAGATGGCCCTTTTGACCAGGGGGAAGTGAGACTTCATTGTAGTGCAGATTTCCTTTGCAAGCTTGCTTGATGGCCTAAAAGTGCATATGCGTTTTTTCCTGAATATATTCAGGAGAAAACGCATATGCCCTTTTTGGCCAAGTGCATCATTGTCGACGTTCTGCCTCTTTTCCTATGCTTTAAATGCAATTCCAGTCTACCTCCTGAAATCGGTTTCCTGCAATTCTGCCCCACTTTCCAGTCCTCTTGGCAGCCTTACTTCAGTATATTTTTGGACGATAGCTGTCATTTATAACTCTGCAGGTTTGTGAATTACAGTGCCCCTGAGCTCCTTTCTTCAACTCGCTTTCTTGTGAGCTGGCCGCAACACCGCAGGATTATTTCAGGCCCTAATCTGGTTCCGGCATGGCACGCTGAACCTTTGGTTAATTCCTCTTCCTGGTGGGAAATGAGAGTTAAATTTGCCCGTCCAGACACCTCCAGCTAGTCTCTAACTGGTTCTCCCTGTTCCTGTTCATCTTCCACAGAAATTGCAAACTGGGCCAATCAAGAGGTTTAAGGCACTGAGTCTCCAAGTTGGGAGAGTGTTAGTAAAGCATCTGGAATGTTGCACCCGAGTACCAGGGGAGGAAAACTGAGACATATTTGAACACGTCTCCCGATCACACGGTAGATCATACTCTGGGTTCCACATGCATGTTTTACCTGAAGGAAGAATCCCTTAAACCTGGAGAGTTGAGACCCGTGGAATGGGTACCATGCAATATGACTTCAAAGGGTCTTCATTTGCTCACCGAACCTCTCCAATCCTATCACTGCTGTGTTTATGCCCCTGTACACACGCTTGATTCTCTTTCGGAGACATAGCAATCCATAGGTTTTAAGATACTTACTAGTCAGGTACATTCTTAGGCGTTTAATATCGGGTGTTGAGTCCATTTCGTTGAGCAAGGAGTAGCTCTTGTCTATTCCATATTTGGCTTAAGGAACTTTATCTGTGCTCATTTTAATCTCTGGTTTTATGCAGCACCCCAACTCACCTTTCCCCTTAAGCAAGCATAAGTTGGTTTTCTACATTTGAGACCCTGTTCTGTTTTGTAATTCAGTTCCTGTGTAGCCAAGTTGACATTCCGTGTATTAGTGATATCTTATGATGTTTCTTTTTCTGTGTGACTTATTTCAGCTAGAATCATCATACCTGAATCCACTCTATGCTGCTACAGGCCTGATGATATAGATTTCATTGCTGAGTGATATTGCATTGTACGTAAGTACCACAACTTCTTTATCCATTTTTCACTTTCTGAGATATTGAACTTGTACCGTAAACGAGGTTCTTGTAAGCAGAGCCATCCCAAACATTGGGGTGGCTGTGTCTTTTGATTTTAATTTCCCTAAGCTATAGGACCATAAGTGGAAGTGCCCTAGGCTCTGTTGCTTTGTTTTTTAGATGTTTCAGGAAACACCATACACTTCTCTCGAGTAGCTGTTGGCAATTTACATCCCGTCCATCAGCATAACAAGGCTCCCAGTTCTCCATGGCCTGTCCTGCCTTTCTGGATTTTACACTTTTTTCAGATGGCCGTTTTGACCAGGGGGAAGTGAGACTTCATTGTAGTGCAGATTTCCTTTGCAAGCTTGCTTGGTTGGCCAAAAAGGGCGTATGCTTTTTTTCCTGAATATATTCAGGAAAAAACGCATACGCCCTTTTTGGCCAAGTGTATCATTGTCCACGTTCTGCGTCTTTTCCTATGCTTTAAATGCAATTCCAGTCTACCTCCTGAAATCGGTTTCCTGCATTTCTGCCCCACTTTCAAGTCCTCTTGGCAGCCTTACTTCAGTATATTTTTGGATGATAGCTGTCATATATAATTCTGCATGTTTGTGAATTACAGTGCCCCTGAGCCCCTTTCTTCAACTCGCTTTCTTGTGAGCTGGCCGCAACACTGCAGGATTGCTTCAGGCCCTAATCTGGTTCCGGCACGGCACACTGAGCCTTTGGTTCATTTCTCTTCCTGGTGGGAAATGAGAGTTAAATTTGCCCGTCCAGACACCTCCAGCTAGTCTCTCATCGGTTCTCCCTATTCCTGTTCATCTTCCGCAGAAATTGCAAACTGGGCCAAACAGGAGGTTAAAGGCACTGACTCTCCAAGTCGGGCGAGTGTTAATAAAGCGTCTGGAATGTTGCACCCAAGTACTAGGGGACGAGAACTGAGACATATTGGAACACGTCTCCCGATCACACGGTTGATCATACTCTGGGCTCCACATGCATGTTTTAGCTGAAGGTAGAATCCCTTAAACCTGGAGAGTTGAGACCCGTGGAATGGGTACCATGCAATATGACTTCTAAGGGTCTTCATTTGTTCACCGAACCTCTCCAATTCTATCACTGCTGCGTTTATGCCCCTGTACACATGCTTGATTCACTTTCGGAGACATAGCAATCCATAGGTTTTAAGATACTTACTAGTCAGGTACATTCTTAGGCGTTTAATATGGGGTGTTGTGTCCATTTCATTGAGCAAGGAGTAGCTCTTGTCTATTACATATTTGGCTTAAGGAACTTTATCTGTGCTCATTTCAATCCTGCTTTTATGCAGAACCCCAACTCACCTTTCCCCTTAAGCAAGCATAAGTTGGTTTTCTAAATTTGAGACCCTCTTCTGTTTTGTAATTCAGTTCCTGTGTAGCCAAGTTTACATTCCGTGTATTAGTGATATCTTATGATGTTTCTATTTCTGTGGGACTTATTTCTGTTAGAATCATCATACCTGAATCCACTCATTATGCTGCTACGGGCCTGATGACATAGATTTCATTGCTGAGTGATATTGCATTGTACGTAAGTACCACAACTTCTTTATCCATTTTTCACTTTCTGCGATATTGAACTTGTACCGTAAACGAGGTTCTTGTAAACAGAGCCATCCCAAAGTTTGGGGTGGCTGTGCCTTTTTGATTTTAATTTCCCTTAGCTATAGGACCATAAGTGGAAGTGCCCTAGGCTCTGTTGTTGTGTTTTTTAGATGTTTCAGGAAACACATACACTTCTCCCGAGTGGCTGTTGGCAATTTACATCCCGCCCATCAGCATAAATAGGCTCCCAGTTCTCCATGGCCTGTCCAGGCTTTCTGGATTTTACACTTTTTTCCGATGACCCTTTTGACCCGGGGGAAGTGAGACTTCATTGTAGTGCAGATTTCCTTTGCAAGCTTGCTTGGTTGGCCAAAAAGCGCGTATGCGTTTTTCCCTGAATATATTCAGGAGAAAACGCATACGCACTTTTGGCCAAGTGCATCATTGTCCACGTTCTGCCCCTTTTGCTATGCTTTAAATGCAATTCCAGTCTACCTCCTGAAATCGGTTCCTGCAATTCTGCCCCGCATTCAAGTCCTCTTGGCAGCCTTACTTCAGTATATTTTTGGACGATAGCTGTCATTTATAACTCTGCAGGTTTGTGAATTACAGTGCCCCTGAGCTCCTTTCTTCAACTAGCTTTCTTGTGAGCTGGCCGCAACACCGCAGGATTGCTTCAGTCCCTAATCTGGTTCTGGCACGGCACGCTGAGCCTTTGGTTAATTCCTCTTCCTGGTGGGAAATGAGAGTTAAATTTGCCCGTCCAGACACCTCCAGCTAGTCTCTCATTGTTTCTCGCTATTCCTGTTCATCTTCCGCGGAATTTGCAAACTGGGCCAAACAGGAGGTTAAAGGCACTGACTCTCCAAGTCGGGAGAGTGTTAGTGAAGCGTCTGGAAAGTTGCACCCGAGTACCAGGGGACGAGAACTGAGACATATTTGAACATGTCTCCCGATCACACGGTTGATCATAGTCTGGGTTCCACATGCATGTTTTAGCTGAAGGAAGAATCCCTTCAACCTGGAGAGTTGAGACCCGTGGAATGGGTACCATGCAATATGACTTCAAAGGGTCTTCATTTGCTCACCGAACCTCTCCAATCCTATCACTGCTGCGTTTATGCCCCTGTACACATGCTTGATTCTCTCTCGGAGACATAGCAATCCATAGGTTTTAAGATACTTACTAGTCAGGTACATTCTTAGGCGTTTAATATGGGGTGTTGAGTCCATTTTGTTGAGCAAGGAGTAGCTCTTGTCTATTACATATTTGGCTTAAGGAACTTTATCTGTGCTCATTTCAATCTCTGGTTTTATGCAGCACCCCAACTCACCTTTCCCCTTAAGCAAGCATAAGTTGGTTTTCTAAATTAGAGACCCTGTTCTGTTTTGTAATCCAGTTCCTGTGTAGCCAAGTTTACATTCCGTGTATTAGTGATATCTTATGATGTTTCTTTTTCTGTGTGACTTATTTCAGTTAGAATCATCATACCTGAATCCACTCATTATGCTGCTATGGGCCTGATGACATAGATTTCATTGCTGAGTGATATTTCATTGTACGTAAGCACCACAACTTCTTTATCCATTTTTCACTTTCTGCGATATTGAACTTGTACCGTAAACGAGGTTCTTCTAAACAGAGCTGTCCCAAACTTTGGAGTGGCTGTGTCCTTTTTATTTTAATTTCCCTAAGCTATAGGACCATAAGTGGAAGTGCCCTAGGCTCTGTTGCTTTGTTTTTTAGATGTTTCAGGAAACACCATACATTTCTCCCCAGAGGCTGTTGGCAACTTACATCCCGCCTATCAGCATAAATAGGCTCCCAGTTCTCCATGGCCTGGCCTGCCTTTCTGGATTTTACACTTTTTTCAGATGGCCCTTTTGACCAGGGGGAAGTGAGACTTCATTGTAGTGCAGATTTCCTTTGCAAGCTTGCTTGATGGCCTAAAAGTGCATATGCGTTTTTTCCTGAATATATTCAGGAGAAAACGCATATGCCCTTTTTGGCCAAGTGCATCATTGTCGACGTTCTGCCTCTTTTCCTATGCTTTAAATGCAATTCCAGTCTACCTCCTGAAATCGGTTTCCTGCAATTCTGCCCCACTTTCCAGTCCTCTTGGCAGCCTTACTTCAGTATATTTTTGGACGATAGCTGTCATTTATAACTCTGCAGGTTTGTGAATTACAGTGCCCCTGAGCTCCTTTCTTCAACTCGCTTTCTTGTGAGCTGGCCGCAACACCGCAGGATTATTTCAGGCCCTAATCTGGTTCCGGCATGGCACGCTGAACCTTTGGTTAATTCCTCTTCCTGGTGGGAAATGAGAGTTAAATTTGCCCGTCCAGACACCTCCAGCTAGTCTCTAACTGGTTCTCCCTGTTCCTGTTCATCTTCCACAGAAATTGCAAACTGGGCCAATCAAGAGGTTTAAGGCACTGAGTCTCCAAGTTGGGAGAGTGTTAGTAAAGCATCTGGAATGTTGCACCCGAGTACCAGGGGAGGAAAACTGAGACATATTTGAACACGTCTCCCGATCACACGGTAGATCATACTCTGGGTTCCACATGCATGTTTTACCTGAAGGAAGAATCCCTTAAACCTGGAGAGTTGAGACCCGTGGAATGGGTACCATGCAATATGACTTCAAAGGGTCTTCATTTGCTCACCGAACCTCTCCAATCCTATCACTGCTGTGTTTATGCCCCTGTACACACGCTTGATTCTCTTTCGGAGACATAGCAATCCATAGGTTTTAAGATACTTACTAGTCAGGTACATTCTTAGGCGTTTAATATCGGGTGTTGAGTCCATTTTGTTGAGCAAGGAGTAGCTCTTGTCTATTCCATATTTGGCTTAAGGAACTTTATCTGTGCTCATTTCAATCTCTGGTTTTATGCAGCACCCCAACTCACCTTTCCCCTTAAGCAAGCATAAGTTGGTTTTCTACATTTGAGACCCTGTTCTGTTTTGTAATTCAGTTCCTGTGTAGCCAAGTTGACATTCCGTGTATTAGTGATATCTTATGATGTTTCTTTTTCTGTGTGACTTATTTCAGCTAGAATCATCATACCTGAATCCACTCTATGCTGCTACAGGCCTGATGATATAGATTTCATTGCTGAGTGATATTGCATTGTACGTAAGTACCACAACTTCTTTATCCATTTTTCACTTTCTGAGATATTGAACTTGTACCGTAAACGAGGTTCTTGTAAGCAGAGCCATCCCAAACATTGGGGTGGCTGTGTCTTTTGATTTTAATTTCCCTAAGCTATAGGACCATAAGTGGAAGTGCCCTAGGCTCTGTTGCTTTGTTTTTTAGATGTTTCAGGAAACACCATACACTTCTCTCGAGTAGCTGTTGGCAATTTACATCCCGTCCATCAGCATAACAAGGCTCCCAGTTCTCCATGGCCTGTCCTGCCTTTCTGGATTTTACAGTTTTTTCAGATGGCCGTTTTGACCAGGGGGAAGTGAGACTTCATTGTAGTGCAGATTTCCTTTGCAAGCTTGCTTGGTTGGCCAAAAAGGGCGTATGCTTTTTTTCCTGAATATATTCAGGAAAAAACGCATACGCCCTTTTTGGCCAAGTGTATCATTGTCCACGTTCTGCGTCTTTTCCTATGCTTTAAATGCAATTCCAGTCTACCTCCTGAAATCGGTTTCCTGCATTTCTGCCCCACTTTCAAGTCCTCTTGGCAGCCTTACTTCAGTATATTTTTGGATGATAGCTGTCATATATAATTCTGCATGTTTGTGAATTACAGTGCCCCTGAGCCCCTTTCTTCAACTCGCTTTCTTGTGAGCTGGCCGCAACACCGCAGGATTGCTTCAGGCCCTAATCTGGTTCCGGCACGGCACACTGAGCCTTTGGTTCATTTCTCTTCCTGGTGGGAAATGAGAGTTAAATTTGCCCGTCCAGACACCTCCAGCTAGTCTCTCATCGGTTCTCCCTATTCCTGTTCATCTTCCGCAGAAATTGCAAACTGGGCCAAACAGGAGGTTAAAGGCACTGACTCTCCAAGTCGGGCGAGTGTTAATAAAGCGTCTGGAATGTTGCACCCAAGTACTAGGGGACGAGAACTGAGACATATTGGAACACGTCTCCCGATCACACGGTTGATCATACTCTGGGCTCCACATGCATGTTTTAGCTGAAGGTAGAATCCCTTAAACCTGGAGAGTTGAGACCCGTGGAATGGGTACCATGCAATATGACTTCTAAGGGTCTTCATTTGTTCACCGAACCTCTCCAATTCTATCACTGCTGCGTTTATGCCCCTGTACACATGCTTGATTCACTTTCGGAGACATAGCAATCCATAGGTTTTAAGATACTTACTAGTCAGGTACATTCTTAGGCGTTTAATATGGGGTGTTGTGTCCATTTCATTGAGCAAGGAGTAGCTCTTGTCTATTACATATTTGGCTTAAGGAACTTTATCTGTGCTCATTTCAATCCTGCTTTTATGCAGAACCCCAACTCACCTTTCCCCTTAAGCAAGCATAAGTTGGTTTTCTAAATTTGAGACCCTCTTCTGTTTTGTAATTCAGTTCCTGTGTAGCCAAGTTTACATTCCGTGTATTAGTGATATCTTATGATGTTTCTATTTCTGTGGGACTTATTTCTGTTAGAATCATCATACCTGAATCCACTCATTATGCTGCTACGGGCCTGATGACATAGATTTCATTGCTGAGTGATATTGCATTGTACGTAAGTACCACAACTTCTTTATCCATTTTTCACTTTCTGCGATATTGAACTTGTACCGTAAACGAGGTTCTTGTAAACAGAGCCATCCCAAAGTTTGGGGTGGCTGTGCCTTTTTTATTTTAATTTCCCTTAGCTATAGGACCATAAGTGGAAGTGCCCTAGGCTCTGTTGTTGTGTTTTTTAGATGTTTCAGGAAACACATACACTTCTCCCGAGTGGCTGTTGGCAATTTACATCCCGCCCATCAGCATAAATAGGCTCCCAGTTCTCCATGGCCTGTCCAGGCTTTCTGGATTTTACACTTTTTTCCGATGACCCTTTTGACCCGGGGGAAGTGAGACTTCATTGTAGTGCAGATTTCCTTTGCAAGCTTGCTTGGTTGGCCAAAAAGCGCGTATGCGTTTTTCCCTGAATATATTCAGGAGAAAACGCATACGCACTTTTGGCCAAGTGCATCATTGTCCACGTTCTGCCCCTTTTGCTATGCTTTAAATGCAATTCCAGTCTACCTCCTGAAATCGGTTCCTGCAATTCTGCCCCACATTCAAGTCCTCTTGGCAGCCTTACTTCAGTATATTTTTGGACGATAGCTGTCATTTATAACTCTGCAGGTTTGTGAATTACAGTGCCCCTGAGCTCCTTTCTTCAACTAGCTTTCTTGTGAGCTGGCCGCAACACCGCAGGATTGCTTCAGTCCCTAATCTGGTTCCGGCACGGCACGCTGAGCCTTTGGTTAATTCCTCTTCCTGGTGGGAAATGAGAGTTAAATTTGCCCGTCCAGACACCTCCAGCTAGTCTCTCATTGTTTCTCGCTATTCCTGTTCATCTTCCGCGGAATTTGCAAACTGGGCCAAACAGGAGGTTAAAGGCACTGACTCTCCAAGTCGGGAGAGTGTTAGTGAAGCGTCTGGAAAGTTGCACCCGAGTACCAGGGGACGAGAACTGAGACATATTTGAACATGTCTCCCGATCACACGGTTGATCATAGTCTGGGTTCCACATGCATGTTTTAGCTGAAGGAAGAATCCCTTCAACCTGGAGAGTTGAGACCCGTGGAATGGGTACCATGCAATATGACTTCAAAGGGTCTTCATTTGCTCACCGAACCTCTCCAATCCTATCACTGCTGCGTTTATGCCCCTGTACACATGCTTGATTCTCTCTCGGAGACATAGCAATCCATAGGTTTTAAGATACTTACTAGTCAGGTACATTCTTAGGCGTTTAATATGGGGTGTTGAGTCCATTTTGTTGAGCAAGGAGTAGCTCTTGTCTATTACATATTTGGCTTAAGGAACTTTATCTGTGGTCATTTCAATCTCTGGTTTTATGCAGCACCCCAACTCACCTTTCCCCTTAAGCAAGCATAAGTTGGTTTTCTAAATTAGAGACCCTGTTCTGTTTTGTAATCCAGTTCCTGTGTAGCCAAGTTTACATTCCGTGTATTAGTGATATCTTATGATGTTTCTTTTTCTGTGTGACTTATTTCAGTTAGAATCATCATACCTGAATCCACTCATTATGCTGCTATGGGCCTGATGACATAGATTTCATTGCTGAGTGATATTTCATTGTACGTAAGCACCACAACTTCTTTATCCATTTTTCACTTTCTGCGATATTGAACTTGTACCGTAAACGAGGTTCTTCTAAACAGAGCTGTCCCAAACTTTGGAGTGGCTGTGTCCTTTTTATTTTAATTTCCCTAAGCTATAGGACCATAAGTGGAAGTGCCCTAGGCTCTGTTGCTTTGTTTTTTAGATGTTTCAGGAAACACCATACATTTCTCCCCAGAGGCTGTTTGCAACTTACATCCCGCCTATCAGCATAAATAGGCTCCCAGTTCTCCATGGCCTGGCCTGCCTTTCTGGATTTTACACTTTTTTCAGATGGCCCTTTTGACCGGGGGGAAGTGAGACTTCACTGTAGTGCAGATTTCCTTTGCAAGCTTGCTTGGTTGGCCAAAAAGTGCGTATGCGTTTTTTCCTGAACATATTCAGGAAAAAACGCATACGCCCTTTTTGGCCAAGTGCATCATTGTGGACGTTCTGCCTCTTTTCCTATGCTTTAAATGCAATTCCAGTCTACCTCCTGAAATCGGTTTCCTGCAATTCTGCCCCACTTTCAAGTCCTCTTGGCAGCCTTACTTCAGTATATTTTTGGACGATAGCTGTCATTTATAACTCTGCAGCTTTGTGAAATACAGTGCCCCTTAGCTCCTTTCTTCAACTCGCTTTCTTGTGAGCTGGCCGCAACACCGCAGGATTGCTTCAGGCCCTAATATGATTCCGGCACGGCACGCTGAGCCTTTGGTTAATTCCTCTTCCTGGTGGGAAATGAGAGTTAAATTTGCCCGTCCAGACACCTCCAGCTAGTCTCTCATTGGTTCTCCCTATTCCTGTTCATCTTCCGCAGAAATTGCAAACTGGGCCAAACAGGAAGTTAAAGGCACTGACTCTCCAAGTCGGGAGAGTGTTAGTAAAGCGTCTGGAATGTTGCACCAAAGTACCAGGGGACGAGAATGCAGACATATTTGAACACGTCTCCCGATCACACGGTTGATCATACTCTGGATTCCACATGCATGTTTTAGCTGAAGGAAGAATCCCTTAAACCTGGAGAGTTGAGACCCGTGGAAAGGGTACCATGCAATATGACTTCAAAGGGTCTTCATTTGCTCACCGAACCTCTCCAATCCTATCACTGCTGCGTTTATGCCCCTGTACACATGCCTGATTCTCTTTCGGAGACATAGCAATCCATAGGTTTTAAGATACTTACTAGTCAGGTACATTCTTAGGCGTTTAATATGGGGTGTTGAGTCCATTTCGTTGAGCAAGGAGTAGCTCTTGTCTATTCCACATTTGGCTTAAGGAACTTTATCTGTGCTCATTTCAATCTCTGGTTTTATGCAGCACCCCAACTCACCTTTCCCCTTAAGCAAGCATAAGTTGGTTTTCTAAATTTGAGACACTGTTCTGTTTTGTAATACAGTTCCTGTGTAGCCAAGTTTACATTCCGTGTATTAGTGATATCTTATGATGTTTCTTTTTCTTTGTGACTTATTTCAGTTAGAATCATCATACCTGAATCCACTCATTATGCTGCTACGGGCCTGATGACATAGATGTCATTGCTGAGTGATATTGCATTGTACGTAAGTACCACAACTTCTTTATCCATTTTTCACTTTCTCCGATATTGAACTTGTACCGTAAACGAGGTTCTTGTAAACAGAGCCGTCCCAAACTTTGGGGTGGCTGTGTCTTTTGGATTTTAATTTCCGTAAGCTATAGGATCATAAGTGGAAGTGCCGTAGGCTCTGTTGCTTTGTTTTTTAGATTTTTCAGGAAACACCATACACTTCTCCCGAGTGGCTGTTGCCAATTTACATCCCGCCCATCAGCATAACAAAGCTCCCAGTTCTCCATGGCCTGTCTTGCCTTTCTGGATTTTACACTTTTTTCAGATGGCCCTTTTGATCAGGGAGAAGTGAGACTTCATTATAGTGCAGATTTCTTTGCAAGCTTGCTTGGCTGGCCTAAAAGGGTGTATGTGCTTTTTCCTGAATATATTCAGGAAAAAATGCATACGCCCTTTTTGGCCAAGTGCATCATTGTCGACGTTCTGCCTCTTTTCCTATGCTTTAAATGCAATTCCAGTCTACCTCCTGAAATCGGTTTCCTGCAGTTCTGCCCCGCTTTCCAGTCCTCTTGGCAGCCTTACTTCAGTATATTTTTGGATGATAGCTGTCATTTATAACTCTGCAGGTTTGTGAATTACAGTGCCCCTGAGCTCCTTTCTTCAACTCGCTTTCTTGTGAGCTGGCCGCAACACCGCAGGATTATTTCAGGCCCTAATCTGGTTCCGGCATGGCACGCTGAGCCTTTGGTTAATTCCTCTTCCTGGTGGGAAATGAGAGTTAAATTTGCCCGTCCAGACACCTCCAGCTAGTCTCTAACTGGTTCTCCCTGTTCCTGTTCATCTTCCACAGAAATTGCAAACTGGGGCAATCAAGAGGTTTAAGGCACTGAGTCTCCAAGTTGGGAGAATGTTAGTAAAGCATCTGGAATGTTGCACCCGAGTACCAGGGGAGGAAAACTGAGACATATTTGAACACGTCTCCCGATCACACGGTAGATCATACTCTGGGTTCCACATGCATGTTTTAGCTGAAGGAAGAATCCCTTAAACCTGGAGAGTTGAGACCCGTGGAATGGGTACCATGCAATATGACTTCAAAGGGTCTTCATTTGCTCACCGAACCTCTCCAATCCTATCACTGCTGTGTTTATGCCCCTGTACACACGCTTGATTCTCTTTCAGAGACATAGCAATCCATAGGTTTTAAGATACTTACTAGTCAGGTACATTCTTAGGCGTTTAATATCGGTTGTTGAGTCCATTTTGTTGAGCAAGGAGTAGCTCTTGTCTATTCCATATTTGGCTTAAGGAACTTTATCTGTGCTCATTTCAATCTCCCATTTTATGCAGCACCCCAACTCACCTTTCCCCTTAAGCAAGCATATGTTGGTTTTCTACATTTGAGACACTGTTCTTCTTTGTAATCCAGTTCCTGTGTAGCCAAGTTTACATTCCGTGTATTAGTGATATCTTATGATGTTTCCTTTTCTGTGTGACTTGTTTCAGTTTGGATCATCATAGCTGAATCCACTCATTATGCTGCTATTGGCCTGATGACATAGATTTCATTGCTGAGTGATATTGCATTGTACGTAAGTACCACAACTTCTTTATCCATTTTTCACTTTCTGTGATATTGAACTTGTACCGTAAACGAGTTTCTTGTAAACAGAGCCGTCCCAAACTTTGGGGTGGCTGTGTCTTTTTGATTTTAATTTCCCTAAGCTATAGGACCATAAGTGGAAGTGCCCTAGACTCTGTTGCTTTGTTTATAGATGTTTCAGGAAACACCATACACTTCTCCCCAGTGGCTGTTGGCAATTTACATCCCACCCATCAGCATAATAAGGCTCCCAGTTCTCCATGGCCTGTCCTGCCTTGCTGGATTTTACACTTTTTTCAGATGGCCCTTTTGACCAGGGGGAAGTGAGACTTCATTGTAGTGCAGATTTCCTTTGCAAGCTTGCTTGATGGCCTAAAAGTGCATATGCGTTTTTTCCTGAATATATTCAGGAGAAAACGCATATGCCCTTTTTGGCCAAGTGCATCATTGTCGACGTTCTGCCTCTTTTCCTATGCTTTAAATGCAATTCCAGTCTACCTCCTGAAATCGGTTTCCTGCAATTCTGCCCCACTTTCCAGTCCTCTTGGCAGCCTTACTTCAGTATATTTTTGGACGATAGCTGTCATTTATAACTCTGCAGGTTTGTGAATTACAGTGCCCCTGAGCTCCTTTCTTCAACTCGCTTTCTTGTGAGCTGGCCGCAACACCGCAGGATTATTTCAGGCCCTAATCTGGTTCCGGCATGGCACGCTGAACCTTTGGTTAATTCCTCTTCCTGGTGGGAAATGAGAGTTAAATTTGCCCGTCCAGACACCTCCAGCTAGTCTCTAACTGGTTCTCCCTGTTCCTGTTCATCTTCCACAGAAATTGCAAACTGGGCCAATCAAGAGGTTTAAGGCACTGAGTCTCCAAGTTGGGAGAGTGTTAGTAAAGCATCTGGAATGTTGCACCCGAGTACCAGGGGAGGAAAACTGAGACATATTTGAACACGTCTCCCGATCACACGGTAGATCATACTCTGGGTTCCACATGCATGTTTTAGCTGAAGGAAGAATCCCTTAAACCTGGAGAGTTGAGACCCGTGGAATGGGTACCATGCAATATGACTTCAAAGGGTCTTCATTTGCTCACCGAACCTCTCCAATCCTATCACTGCTGTGTTTATGCCCCTGTACACATGCCTGATTCTCTTTCGGAGACATAGCAATCCATAGGTTTTAAGATACTTACTAGTCAGGTACATTCTTAGGCGTTTAATATGGGGTGTTGAGTCCATTTCGTTGAGCAAGGAGTAGCTCTTGTCTATTCCACATTTGGCTTAAGGAACTTTATCTGTGCTCATTTCAATCTCTGGTTTTATGCAGCACCCCAACTCACCTTTCCCCTTAAGCAAGCATAAGTTGGTTTTCTAAATTTGAGACACTGTTCTGTTTTGTAATACAGTTCCTGTGTAGCCAAGTTTACATTCCGTGTATTAGTGATATCTTATGATGTTTCTTTTTCTTTGTGACTTATTTCAGTTAGAATCATCATACCTGAATCCACTCATTATGCTGCTACGGGCCTGATGACATAGATGTCATTGCTGAGTGATATTGCATTGTACGTAAGTACCACAACTTCTTTATCCATTTTTCACTTTCTCCGATATTGAACTTGTACCGTAAACGAGGTTCTTGTAAACAGAGCCGTCCCAAACTTTGGGGTGGCTGTGTCTTTTGGATTTTAATTTCCGTAAGCTATAGGATCATAAGTGGAAGTGCCGTAGGCTCTGTTGCTTTGTTTTTTAGATTTTTCAGGAAACACCATACACTTCTCCCGAGTGGCTGTTGCCAATTTACATCCCGCCCATCAGCATAACAAAGCTCCCAGTTCTCCATGGCCTGTCTTGCCTTTCTGGATTTTACACTTTTTTCAGATGGCCCTTTTGATCAGGGAGAAGTGAGACTTCATTATAGTGCAGATTTCTTTGCAAGCTTGCTTGGCTGGCCTAAAAGGGTGTATGTGCTTTTTCCTGAATATATTCAGGAAAAAATGCATACGCCCTTTTTGGCCAAGTGCATCATTGTCGACGTTCTGCCTCTTTTCCTATGCTTTAAATGCAATTCCAGTCTACCTCCTGAAATCGGTTTCCTGCAGTTCTGCCCCGCTTTCCAGTCCTCTTGGCAGCCTTACTTCAGTATATTTTTGGATGATAGCTGTCATTTATAACTCTGCAGGTTTGTGAATTACAGTGCCCCTGAGCTCCTTTCTTCAACTCGCTTTCTTGTGAGCTGGCCGCAACACCGCAGGATTATTTCAGGCCCTAATCTGGTTCCGGCATGGCACGCTGAGCCTTTGGTTAATTCCTCTTCCTGGTGGGAAATGAGAGTTAAATTTGCCCGTCCAGACACCTCCAGCTAGTCTCTAACTGGTTCTCCCTGTTCCTGTTCATCTTCCACAGAAATTGCAAACTGGGGCAATCAAGAGGTTTAAGGCACTGAGTCTCCAAGTTGGGAGAATGTTAGTAAAGCATCTGGAATGTTGCACCCGAGTACCAGGGGAGGAAAACTGAGACATATTTGAACACGTCTCCCGATCACACGGTAGATCATACTCTGGGTTCCACATGCATGTTTTAGCTGAAGGAAGAATCCCTTAAACCTGGAGAGTTGAGACCCGTGGAATGGGTACCATGCAATATGACTTCAAAGGGTCTTCATTTGCTCACCGAACCTCTCCAATCCTATCACTGCTGTGTTTATGCCCCTGTACACACGCTTGATTCTCTTTCAGAGACATAGCAATCCATAGGTTTTAAGATACTTACTAGTCAGGTACATTCTTAGGCGTTTAATATCGGTTGTTGAGTCCATTTTGTTGAGCAAGGAGTAGCTCTTGTCTATTCCATATTTGGCTTAAGGAACTTTATCTGTGCTCATTTCAATCTCCCATTTTATGCAGCACCCCAACTCACCTTTCCCCTTAAGCAAGCATATGTTGGTTTTCTACATTTGAGACACTGTTCTTCTTTGTAATCCAGTTCCTGTGTAGCCAAGTTTACATTCCGTGTATTAGTGATATCTTATGATGTTTCCTTTTCTGTGTGACTTGTTTCAGTTTGGATCATCATAGCTGAATCCACTCATTATGCTGCTATTGGCCTGATGACATAGATTTCATTGCTGAGTGATATTGCATTGTACGTAAGTACCACAACTTCTTTATCCATTTTTCACTTTCTGTGATATTGAACTTGTACCGTAAACGAGTTTCTTGTAAACAGAGCCGTCCCAAACTTTGGGGTGGCTGTGTCTTTTTGATTTTAATTTCCCTAAGCTATAGGACCATAAGTGGAAGTGCCCTAGACTCTGTTGCTTTGTTTATAGATGTTTCAGGAAACACCATACACTTCTCCCCAGTGGCTGTTGGCAATTTACATCCCACCCATCAGCATAATAAGGCTCCCAGTTCTCCATGGCCTGTCCTGCCTTGCTGGATTTTACACTTTTTTCAGATGGCCCTTTTGACCAGGGGGAAGTGAGACTTCATTGTAGTGCAGATTTCCTTTGCAAGCTTGCTTGATGGCCTAAAAGTGCATATGCGTTTTTTCCTGAATATATTCAGGAGAAAACGCATATGCCCTTTTTGGCCAAGTGCATCATTGTCGACGTTCTGCCTCTTTTCCTATGCTTTAAATGCAATTCCAGTCTACCTCCTGAAATCGGTTTCCTGCAATTCTGCCCCACTTTCCAGTCCTCTTGGCAGCCTTACTTCAGTATATTTTTGGACGATAGCTGTCATTTATAACTCTGCAGGTTTGTGAATTACAGTGCCCCTGAGCTCCTTTCTTCAACTCGCTTTCTTGTGAGCTGGCCGCAACACCGCAGGATTATTTCAGGCCCTAATCTGGTTCCGGCATGGCACGCTGAACCTTTGGTTAATTCCTCTTCCTGGTGGGAAATGAGAGTTAAATTTGCCCGTCCAGACACCTCCAGCTAGTCTCTAACTGGTTCTCCCTGTTCCTGTTCATCTTCCACAGAAATTGCAAACTGGGCCAATCAAGAGGTTTAAGGCACTGAGTCTCCAAGTTGGGAGAGTGTTAGTAAAGCATCTGGAATGTTGCACCCGAGTACCAGGGGAGGAAAACTGAGACATATTTGAACACGTCTCCCGATCACACGGTAGATCATACTCTGGGTTCCACATGCATGTTTTAGCTGAAGGAAGAATCCCTTAAACCTGGAGAGTTGAGACCCGTGGAATGGGTACCATGCAATATGACTTCAAAGGGTCTTCATTTGCTCACCGAACCTCTCCAATCCTATCACTGCTGTGTTTATGCCCCTGTACACACGCTTGATTCTCTTTCGGAGACATAGCAATCCATAGGTTTTAAGATACTTACTAGACAGGTACATTCTTAGGCGTTTAATATCGGGTGTTGAGTCCATTTTGTTGAGCAAGGAGTAGCTCTTGTCTATTCCATATTTGGCTTAAGGAACTTTATCTGTGCTCATTTCAATCTCTGGTTTTATGCAGCACCCCAACTCACCTTTCCCCTTAAGCAAGCATATGTTGGTTTTCTACATTTGAGACACTGTTCTTCTTTGTAATCCAGTTCCTGTGTAGCCAAGTTTACATTCCGTGTATTAGTGATATCTTATGATGTTTCATTTTCTGTGTGACTTGTTTCAGTTAGGATCATCATAGCTGAATCCACTCATTATGCTGCTATTGGCCTGATGACATAGATTTCATTGCTGAGTGATATTGCATTGTACGTAAGTACCACAACTTCTTTATCCATTTTTCACTTTCTGTGATATTGAACTTGTACCGTAAACGAGTTTCTTGTAAACAGAGCCGTCCCAAACTTTGGGGTGGCTGTGTCTTTTTGATTTTAATTTCCCTAAGCTATAGGACAATAAGTGGAAGTGCCCTAGGCTCTGTTGCTTTGTTTATAGATGTTTCAGGAAACACCATACACTTCTCCCCAGTGGCTGTTGGCAATTTACATCCCACCCATCAGCATAACAAGGCTCCCAGTTCTCCATGGCCTGTCCTGCCTTTCTGGATTTTACACTTTTTTCAGATGGCCCTTTTGACCAGGGGGAAGTGAGACTTCATTGTAGTGCAGATTTCCTTTGCAAGCTTGCTTGATGGCCTAAAAGTGCATATGCGTTTTTTCCTGAATATATTCAGGAAAAAACGCATATGCCCTTTTTGGCCAAGTGCATCATTGTCGACGTTCTGCCTCTTTTCCTATGCTTTAAATGCAATTCCAGTCTACCTCCTGAAATCGGTTTCCTGCAATTCTGCCCCACTTTCCAGTCCTCTTGGCAGCCTTACTTCAGTATATTTTTGGACGATAGCTGTCATTTATAACTCTGCAGGTTTGTGAATTACAGTGCCCCTGAGCTCCTTTCTTCAACTCGCTTTCTTGTGAGCTGGCCGCAACACCGCAGGATTGCTTCAGGCCCTAATCTGGTTCCGGCACGGCATGCTGAGCCTTTGGTTAATTCGTCTTCCTGGTGGGAAATGAGAGTTAAATTTGCCCGTCCAGACACCTCCGGCTAGTCTCTCATTGGTTCTCCCTATACCTGTTCATCCTCCATAGAAATTTCAAACTGGGCCAAACAGGAGGTTAAAGGCACTGACTCTCCATGTCGGGAGAGTGTTAGTTAAACTTCTGGAATGTTGCACCCGAGTACCAGGGGACGAGAACTGAGACATATTGGAACACATCTCCCGATCACACGGTTGATCATACTCTGGGTTCCACATGCATGTTTTAGCTGAAGGAAGAATCCCTTAAACCTGGAGAGTTGAGACCCGTGTAATGGGTACCATACAATACGACTTCAAAGGGTCTTCATTTGCTCACCAAAACTCTCCAATCCTATCACTGCTGCGTTTATGCCCCTGTACTCACGATTGATTCACTTTCAGAGACATAGCAATCCATAGGTTTTAAGATACTTACTACTCAGGTACATTATTAGGCATTTAATATGGGGTTTTGAGTCCATTTCGTTGAGCAAGGAGTAGCTCTTGTCTATTACATATTTGGCTTAAGGAACTTTATCTGTGCTCATTTCAATCTCTGGTTTTATGCGGCACCCCAACTCACCTTTCCCCTTAAGCAAGCATAAGTTGGTTTTCTAAATTTGAGACTCTGTTCTGTTTTGTAATCCAGTTCCTGTGTAGCCATGTTTACATTCCGTGTATTAGTGATATCTTATGATGTTTCTTATTCTGTGTGACTTATTTCAGTTAGAATCATCATACCTGAATCCACTCTATGCTGCTACGGGCCTGATGACATAGATTTCATTGTTGAGTGATATTGCATTGTACGTAAGTACCACAACTTCTTTATCCATTTTTCACTTTCTGTGATATTGAACTTGTACCGTAAACGAGGTTCTTGTAAACAGAGCCGTCCCAAACATTGGGGTGGCTGTGTCTTTTTGATTTTAATTTCCCTAAGCTACAGGACCATAAGTGGAAGTGCCCTAGGCTCTGTTGCTTTGTTTTAGATGTTCCAGGAAACACCATACACTTCTCCCGAGTGGCTGTTGGCAATTTACATCCCGCCCATCAGCATAACAAGGCTCCCAGTTCTCCATGGCCTGTCCTGCCTTTCTGGATTTTACACTTTTTTCAGATGGCCCTTTTGACTGGGGGGAAGTGAGACATCATTGTAGTGCAGATTTCCTTTGCAAGCTTGCTTGGTTGGCCAAAAAGGGCGTATGCTTTTTTTCCTGAATATATTCAGGAAAAAAAGCATACGCCCTTTTTGGCCAAGTGCATCATTGTCGACGTTCTGCCTCTTTTCCTGTGCTTTAAAAGCAAATCCAGTCTACCTGCTGAAATTGGTTTCCTGCAGTTCTGCCCCACTTTCAAGTCCTCTTGGCAGCCTTACTTCAGTATATTTTTGGACAATAGCTGTCATTTATAACTCTGCAGGTTTGTGAATTACAGTGCCCCTGAGCTCCTTTCGTCAACTCGCTTTCTTGTGAGCTGGCCGCAACACCGCAGGATTGCTTCAGGCCCTAATCTGGTTCCGGCACGGCACGCTGAGCCTTTGGTTAATTCCTCTCCCAGGTGGGAAGTGAGAGATAAATTTGCCCGTCCAGACGCCTCCAGCTAGTCTCTCATTTGTTCTCCCTATTCCTGTTCATCTTCCGTGGAATTTGCAAACTGGGCCAAACAGGAGGTTAAAGGCAATGACTCTCCAAGTCGGGAGAGTGTTAGTAAAGCATCTGGAATGTTGCACCCGAGTACCAGGGGAGGAAAACTGAGACATATTTGAACACGTCTCCCGATCACACGGTTGATCATACTCTGGGTTCCACATGCATGTTTTAGCTGAAGGAAGAATCCCTTAAACCTGGAGAGTTGAGACCCGTGGAATGGGTACCATGCAATATGACATCAAAGGGTCTTCGTTTGCTCACCGAACTTCTCCAATCCTATCACTGCTGCCTTTATGCCCCTCTACACATGCTTGATTCTCTTTCGGAGACATAGCAATCCATAGATTTTAAGATATTACTAGTCAGGTACATTATTAGGCGTTTAATATGGGGTTTTGAGTCCATTTCGTTGAGCAAGGAGTAGCTCTTGTCTATTACATATTTGGCTTAAGGAATTTTATTTGTGCTCATTTCAATCTCTGGTTTTATGCAGCACCCCAACTCACCTTTCCCCTTAAGCAAGCATAAGTTGATTTTCTAAATTTGGGACAATGTTCTGTTTTGAAATTCAGTTCCTGTGTAGCCAAGTTTACATTCCGTGTATTAGTGATATCTTATGATGTTTCTTTTTCTGTATGACTTATTTCAGTTAGAATCATCATACCTGAATCCACTCATTATGCTGCTACGGGCCTGATGACATAGATTTCATTGCTGAGTGATATTGCATTGTACGTAAGTACCACAACTTCTTTATCCATTTTTCACTTTCTGCGATATTGATTATGTACCGTAAACGAGGTTCTTGTAAACAGAGCCATCCCAAACTTTGGGGTGGCTGTGTCTTTTTGATTTTAATTTCCCTAAGCTATAGGACCATAAGTGGAAGTGCCCTAGGCTCTGTTGCTTTGTTTTTTAGATGTTTCAGGAAACACCATCCACTTCTCCCGAGTGGCTGTTGGCAATTTACATCCCGCCCATCAGCATAACAAGGCTCCCAGTTCTCCATGGCCTGTCCTGCCTTTCTGGATTTTACACTTATTTCAGATGGCCCTTTTGACCCAGGGGAAGTGAGACTTCATTGTAGTGCAGATTTCCTTTGCAAGCTTGCTTGATGGCCTAAAAGTGCATATGCGTTTTTTCCTGAATATATTCAGGAAAAAACGCATATGCCCTTTTTGGCCAAGTGCATCATTGTCGACGTTCTGCCTCTTTTCCTATGCTTTAAATGCAATTCCAGTCTACCTCCTGAAATCGGTTTCCTGCAATTCTGCCCGGCTTTCAAGTCCTCTTGGCAGCCTTACTTCAGTATATTTTTGGACGATAGCTGTCATTTATAACTCTGCAGGTTTGTGAATTACAGTGCCCCTGAGCTCCTTTCTTCAACTCGCTTTCTTGTGAGCTGGCCGCAACACCGCAGGATTGCTTCAGGCCATAATCTGGTTCCGGCATGGCACGCTGAGCCTTTGGTTAATTCCTCTTCCTGGTGGGAAATGAGAGTTAAATTTGCCCGTCCAGACACCTCCGGCTAGTCTCTCATTGGTTCTCCCTATACCTGTTCATCCTCCACAGAAATTTCAAACTGGGCCAAACAGGAGGTTAAAGGCACTGACTCTCCATGTCGGGAGAGTGTTAGTTAAACTTCTAGAATGTTGCACCCGAGTACCAGGGGACGAGAACTGAGACATATTGGAACACATCTCCCGATCACACGGTTGATCATACTCTGGGTTCCACATGCATGTTTTAGCTGAAGGAAGAGTCCCTTAAACCGGGAGAGTAGTGACCCGTGGAATGGGTACCATGCAATATGACTTCAAAGGGTCTTCGTTTGCTCACCGAACCTCTCCAATCCTATCACGGCTGCGTTTATGCCCCTCTACACATGCTTGATTCTCTTTCTGAGACATAGCAATCCATAGATTTTAAGATATTACTAGTCAGGTACATTCTTATGCGTTTTATATGGGGTTTTGAGTCCATTTCGTTGAGCAAGGAGTAGCTCTTGTCTATTACATATTTGGCTTAAGGAACTTTATCTGTGCTCATTTCAATCTCTGGTTTTATGCAGCACCCCAACTCACCTTTCCCCTTAAGAAAGCATAAGTTGATTTTCTAAATTTGGGACCATGTTCTTTTTTGAAATTCAGTTCCTGTGTAGCCAAGTTTACATTCCGTGTATTAGTGATATCTTATGATGTTTCTTTTTCTGTGTGACTTATTTCAGTTAGAATCATCATACCTGAATCCACTCATTATGCTGCTATGGGCCTGATGACATAGATTTCATTGCTGAGTGATATTGCATTGTACGTAAGTAAAACAACTTCGTTATTCATTTTTCGCTTTATGCGATATTGAACTTGTACCGTAAACGAGGTTCTTGTAAACAGAGCCATCCCAAACTTTGGGGTGGCTTTGTCTTTTTGATTTTAATTTCCCTAAGCTATAGGACCATAAGTGGAAGTGCCCTAGGCTCTGTTGCTTTGTTTTTTAGATGTTTCAGGAAACACCATACACTTCTCCCGAGTGGCTGTTGGCAATTTACATCCCGCCCATCAGCATAACAAGGCTCCCAGTTCTCCATGGCCTGTCCTGCCTTTCTGGATTTTACACTTTTTTCAGATGGCCCTTTTGACCGGGGGGAAGTGAGACTTCATTGTAGTGCAGATTTCCTTTGCAAGCTTGCTTGGTTGGCCAAAAAGGGCGTATGCGTTTTTTCCTGAATATATTCAGGAAAAAACGCATACGCCCTTTTTGGCCAAGTGCATCATTGTCAACGTTCTGCCTCTTTTCCTATGCTTTAAATGCAATTCCAGTCTACCTCCTGAAATCGGTTTCCTGCAATTCTGCCCGGCTTTCAAGTCCTCTTGGCAGCCTTACTTCAGTATATTTTTGGATGATAGCTGTCATTTATAACTCTGCAGGTTTGTGAATTACAGTGACCCTGAGCTCCTTTCTTCAACTCGCTTTCTTGTGAGCTGGCCGCAACACCGCAGGATTGCTTCAGGCCCTAATCTGGTTCCAGCATGGCACGCTGAGCCTTTGGTTAATTCCTCTTCCTGGTGGGAAATGAGAGTTAAATTTGCCCGTCCAGACACCTCCAGCTAGTCTCTCATTGGTTCTCCCTATTCCTGTTCATCTTCCCCGGAATTTGCAAACTGGGCCAAACAGGAGGTTAAAGGCACTGACTCTCCAAGTCGGGAGAGTGTTAGTAAAGCATCTGGAATGTTGCACCCGAGTACCAGGGGATGAGAACTGAGACATATTTCAACACGTCTCCCGATCACACGGTTGATCATACTCTGGGTTCCACATGCATGCTTTAGCTGAAGGAAGAATCCCTTAAACCTGGAGATTTGAGACCCTTGGAATGGGTACCATGCAATATGACTTCAAAGGGTCTTCATTTGCTCACCGAACCTCTCCAATCCTATCACTGCTGCGTTTATGCCCCTGTACACACGCTTGATTCTCTTTCGGAGACATAGCAATCCATAGGTTTTAAGATACTTAATAGTCAGGTACATTCTTAGGCATTTAATATGGGGTGTTGAGTCCATCTAGTTGAGCAAGGAGTAGCTCTTGTCTATTACATATTTGGCTTAAGGAACTTTATCTGTGCTCATTTCAATCTCTGGTTTTATGCAGCACCCCAACTCACCTTTCCCCTTAAGCAAGCATAAGTTGGTTTTCTAAATTTGAGACCCTGTTCTCTTTTGTAATCCAGTTCTGTGTAGCCAAGTTTACATTCCGTGTATTAGTGATATCTTATGATGTTTCTTTTTCTGTGTGACTTATTTCAGTTAGAATCATTATACCTGAATCCACTCATTATGTTGCTACAGGCCTGATGACATAGATGTCAAGGCTGAGTGATATTGCATTGTACGTAAGTACCACAAATTCTTTATCCATTTTTCACTTTCTGCGATATTGAACTTGTACCCTAAACGAGGTTTTTGTAAACAGAGCCGTCCCAAATTTTGGGGTGGCTGTGTCTTTTTGATTTTAATTTCCCTAAGCTATAGGACCATAAGTGGAAGTGCCCTAGGCTCTGTTGCTTTGTTTTGTAGATGTTTCAGGAAACACATACACTTCTCCCGAGTGGCTGTTGGCAATTTACATCCCGCCCATCAGCATAAATAGGCTCCCAGTTCTCCATGGCCTGTCCAGGCTTTCTGGATTTTACACTTTTTTCCGATGACCCTTTTGACCCGGGGGAAGTGAGACTTCATTGTAGTGCAGATTTCCTTTGCAAGCTTGCTTGGTTGGCCAAAAAGCGCGTATGCGTTTTTCCCTGAATATATTCAGGAAAAAACGCATACGCACTTTTGGCCAAGTGCATCATTGTCCACGTTCTGCCCCTTTTGCTATGCTTTAAATGCAATTCCAGTCTACCTCCTGAAATCGGTTTCCTGCAATTCTGCCCCGCATTCAAGTCCTCTTGGCAGCCTTACTTCAGTATATTTTTGGACGATAGCTGTCATTTATAACTCTGCAGGTTTGTGAATTACAGTGCCCCTGAGCTCCTTTCTTCAACTAGCTTTCTTGTGAGCTGGCCGCAACACCGCAGGATTGCTTCAGTCCCTAATCTGGTTCCGGCACGGCACGCTGAGCCTTTGGTTAATTCCTCTTCCTGGTGGGAAATGAGAGTTAAATTTGCCCGTCCAGACACCTCCAGCTAGTCTCTCATTGGTTCTCCCTATTCGTGTTCATCTTCCGCAGAAATTGCAAACTGGGCCAAACAGGAGGTTAAAGGCACTGACTCTCCAAGTCGGGAGAGTGTCAGTAAAGCGTCTGGAATGTTGCACCCGAGTACCAGGGGAAGAAAACTGAGACATATTTGAACACGTCTCCCGATCACACGGTTGATCATACTCTGGGTTCCACATGCATGTTTTAGCTGAAGGAAGAATCCCTTAAACCTGGAGAGTTGAGACCCGTGGAATGGGTACCATGCAATATGACTTCAAAGGGTCTTCATTTGCTCACTGAACCTCACCAATCGTATCACTGCTGCGTTTATGCCCCTGTACACACGCTTGATTCTCTTCCGGAAACATAGCGATCCATAGGTTTTAAGATACTTACTAGTCAGTTACATTCTTAGGCGTTTAATATGGGGTGTTGTGTCCATTTCGTTGAGCAAGGAGTAGCTCTTGTCTATTACGTATTTGGCTTAAGGAACTTTATCTGTGCTCATTTCTATCTCTGGTTTTATGCAGCACCCCAACTCACCTTTCCCCTTAAGCAAGCATAAGTTGATTTTGTACATTTGAGAGCCTGTTCTGTTTTGTAATCCAGTTCCTGTGTAGCCAAGTTTACATTCCGTGTATTAGTGATATCTTATGATGTTTCTTTTTCTGTGCGACTTATTTCAGTTAGAATCATCATACCTGAATCCACTCATTATGGTGCTACGGGCCTGATGACATAGATTTCATTGCTGAGTGATATTACATTCTACGTAAGTACCACAACTTCTTTATCCAGTTTTCACTTTCTGCGATATTGAACTTGCCCCGTAAACGAGGTTCTTGTAAACAGAGCCGTCCCAAACTTTGGGGTGGCTGTGTCTTTTTGACTTTAATTTCCCTAAGCTATAGGACCATAAGTGGAAGTGCCCTAGACTCTGTTGCTTTGTTTTTTAGATGTTTCAGGAAACACCATACACTTCTCCCGAGTGGCTGTTGGCAATTTACATCCCGCCCATCAGCATAACAAGGCTCCCAGTTCTCCATGGCCTGTCCTGCCTTTCTGGATTTTACACTTTTTTCAGATGGCCCTTTTGACCCGGGGGAAGTGAGACTTCATTGTAGTGCAGATTTCCTTTGCAAGCTTGCTTGGTTGGCCAAAAAGGGCATATGCGTTTTTTCCTAAATATATTCAGGACAAAACGCATACGCCCTTTTGGCCAAGTGCATCATTGTCTACGTTCTGCCTCTTTTCCTATGCTTTAAATGCAATTCCACTCTACGTTCTGAAATCGGTTTCCCGCAATTCTGCCCCGCTTTCAAGTCCTCTTGGCAGCCTTACTTCAGTATATTTTTGGACGATAGCTGTCATTTATAACTCTGCAGGTTTGTGAATTACAGTGCCCCTGATCTCCTTTCTTCAACTCACTTTCTTGTGAGCTGGTCGCACACCGCATGATTGTATCAGGCCCTAATCTGTTTCCGACACGGCACGCTGAGCCTTTGGTTAATTCCTCTTCCTGGTGGGAAATGAGAGTTAAATTTGCCCGTCCAGACACCTCCAGCTAGTCTCTCATTGGTTCTCCCTATTCCTGTTCATCTTCCGCGGAATTTGCAAACTGGGCCAAACAGGAAGTTAAAGGCACTGACTCTCCTAGTCGGGAGAGTGTTAGTAAAGCGTCTGGAATGTTGCACCCGAGTACCAGGGGACGAGAACTGGGACATATTGGAACACGTCTCCTGATCACACGGTTGATCATACTCTGGGTTCCACATGCATGTTTTAGCTGAAGGAAGAATCCCTTAAACCTGGAGTGTTGAGACCCGTGGAATGGGTTCCATGCAATGTGACTTCAAAGGGTATTCATTTGCTCACCGAACCTCTCCAATCCTATCACTGCTGCGTTTATGCCCCTGTACACACTCTTGATTCTCTTTTGGAGACATAGCAATCCATAGGTTTTAAGATACTTACTAGTCAGTTACTTTATTAGGCGTTTAATATTGGGTGTTGGGTCTATTTCGTTGAGCAAGGAGTAGCTCTTGTGTATTATATATCTGGCTTAAGGAACTTTATCTGTGCTCATTTCAATCTCTGATTTTATGTAGCACCCCATCTCACCTTTCCCCTTAAGCAAGCATAAGTTGGTTTTCTGAATTTCAGACACTGTTCTGTTTTGTAATTCAGTTCCTTTGTAGACAAGTTTACATTCCGTGTATTAGTGATATCTTTCGATGTTTCTTTTTCTGTGTGACTTATTTCAGTTAGAATCATCATACCTGAATCCACTCATTATGTTGCTACGGGCCTGATGACATAGATTTCATTGCTGAGTGATATTGCATTGTACGTAAGTACCACAACTTCTTTATCCATTTTTCGCTTTCTGCGATATTGAACTTGTACCGTAAACGAGGTTCTTGTAAACAGAGCCGTCCCAAACTTTGGGGTGGCTGTGTCTTTTTGATTTTAATTTCCCTAAGCTATAGGACCATAAGTGGAAGTGCCCTAGGCTCTGTTGCTTTGTTTTTTAGATGTTTCAGGAAACACCATACACTTCTCCTGAGTGGCTGGTGGCAATTTACATCCAGCCCATCAGCATAACAAGGCTCCCAGTTCTCCATGGCCTGTCCTGCCTTTCTGGATTTTACACTTTTTTCAGATGGCCCTTTTGACCGGGGGGAAGTGAGACTTCATTGTAGTGCAGATTTCCTTTGCAAGCTTGCTTGGTTGGCCAAAAAGGGCGTATGCGTTTTTTCCTGAATATATTCAGGAAAAAACGCATACGCCCTTTTTGGCCAAGTGCATCATTGTGGACGTTCTGCCTCTTTTCCTATGCTTTAAATGCAATTCCAGTGTACCTCCTGAAATCGGTTTCCTGCAATTCTGCCCCGCTTTCAAGTCCTCTTGGCAGCCTTACTTCAGTATATTTTTGGACGATAGCTGTCATTTATAACTCTGCAGGTGTGTGAATTACAGTGCCCCTGAGCCCCTTTCTTCAACTCGCTTTCTTGTGAGCTGGCCGCAACACCGCAGGATTGCTTCAGGCCCTAATCTGGTTCCGGCACGGCATGCTGAGCCTTTGGTTAATTCCTCTTCCTGGTGGGAAATGAGAGTTAAATTTGCCCGTCCAGACACCTCCAGCTAGTCTCTCATTGGTTCTCCCTATTCCTGTTCATCTTCCGCAGAAACTGCAAACTGGGCCAAACAGGAGGTTAAAGGCACTGACTCTCCAAGTCGGGAGAGTGTTAGTAAAGCGTCTGGAAAGTTGCACCCGAGTACCAGGGGACGAGAACTGAGACATATTTGAACATGTCTCCCGATCACACGGTTGATCATAGTCTGGGTTCCACATGCATGTTTTAGCTGAAGGAAGAATCCCTTCAACCTGGAGAGTTGAGACCCGTGGAATGGGTACCATGCAATATGACTTCAAAGGGTCTTCATTTGCTCACCGAACCTCTCCAATCCTATCACTGCTGCGTTTATGCCCCTGTACACATGCTTGATTCTCTCTCGGAGACATAGCAATCCATAGGTTTTAAGATACTTACTAGTCAGGTACATTCTTAGGCGTTTAATATGGGGTGTTGAGTCCATTTTGTTGAGCAAGGAGTAGCTCTTGTCTATTACATATTTGGCTTAAGGAACTTTATCTGTGCTCATTTCAATCTCTGGTTTTATGCAGCACCCCAACTCACCTTTCCCCTTAAGCAAGCATAAGTTGGTTTTCTAAATTAGAGACCCTGTTCTGTTTTGTAATCCAGTTCCTGTGTAGCCAAGTTTACATTCCGTGTATTAGTGATATCTTATGATGTTTCTTTTTCTGTGTGACTTATTTCAGTTAGAATCATCATACCTGAATCCACTCATTATGCTGCTATGGGCCTGATGACATAGATTTCATTGCTGAGTGATATTTCATTGTACGTAAGCACCACAACTTCTTTATCTATTTTTCACTTTCTGCGATATTGAACTTGTACCGTAAACGAGGTTCTTCTAAACAGAGCTGTCCCAAACTTTGGAGTGGCTGTGTCCTTTTTATTTTAATTTCCCTAAGCTATAGGACCATAAGTGGAAGTGCCCTAGGCTCTGTTGCTTTGTTTTTTAGATGTTTCAGGAAACACCATACATTTCTCCCCAGAGGCTGTTGGCAACTTACATCCCGCCTATCAGCATAAATAGGCTCCCAGTTCTCCATGGCCTGGCCTGCCTTTCTGGATTTTACACTTTTTTCAGATGGCCCTTTTGACCGGGGGGAAGTGAGACTTCACTGTAGTGCAGATTTCCTTTGCAAGCTTGCTTGGTTGGCCAAAAAGTGCGTATGCGTTTTTTCCTGAACATATTCAGGAAAAAACGCATACGCCCTTTTTGGCCAAGTGCATCATTGTGGACGTTCTGCCTCTTTTCCTATGCTTTAAATGCAATTCCAGTCTACCTCCTGAAATCGGTTTCCTGCAATTCTGCCCCACTTTCAAGTCCTCTTGGCAGCCTTACTTCAGTATATTTTTGGACGATAGCTGTCATTTATAACTCTGCAGCTTTGTGAAATACAGTGCCCCTTAGCTCCTTTCTTCAACTCGCTTTCTTGTGAGCTGGCCGCAACACCGCAGGATTGCTTCAGGCCCTAATATGATTCCGGCACGGCACGCTGAGCCTTTGGTTAATTCCTCTTCCTGGTGGGAATTGAGAGTTAAATTTGCCCGTCCAGACACCTCCAGCTAGTCTCTCATTGGTTCTCCCTATTCCTGTTCATCTTCCGCAGAAATTGCAAACTGGGCCAAACAGGAAGTTAAAGGCACTGACTCTCCAAGTCGGGAGAGTGTTAGTAAAGCGTCTGGAATGTTGCACCAAAGTACCAGGGGACGAGAATGCAGACATATTTGAACACGTCTCCCGATCACACGGTTGATCATACTCTGGATTCCACATGCATGTTTTAGCTGAAGGAAGAATCCCTTAAACCTGGAGAGTTGAGACCCGTGGAATGGGTACCATGCAATATGACTTCAAAGGGTCTTCATTTGCTCACCGAACCTCTCCAATCCTATCACTGCTGCGTTTATGCCCCTGTACACATGCCTGATTCTCTTTCGGAGACATAGCAATCCATAGGTTTTAAGATACTTACTAGTCAGGTACATTCTTAGGCGTTTAATATGGGGTGTTGAGTCCATTTCGTTGAGCAAGGAGTAGCTCTTGTCTATTCCACATTTGGCTTAAGGAACTTTATCTGTGCTCATTTCAATCTCTGGTTTTATGCAGCACCCCAACTCACCTTTCCCCTTAAGCAAGCATAAGTTGGTTTTCTAAATTTGAGACACTGTTCTGTTTTGTAATACAGTTCCTGTGTAGCCAAGTTTACATTCCGTGTATTAGTGATATCTTATGATGTTTCTTTTTCTTTGTGACTTATTTCAGTTAGAATCATCATACCTGAATCCACTCATTATGCTGCTACGGGCCTGATGACATAGATGTCATTGCTGAGTGATATTGCATTGTACGTAAGTACCACAACTTCTTTATCCATTTCTCACTTTCTCCGATATTGAACTTGTACCGTAAACGAGGTTCTTGTAAACAGAGCCGTCCCAAACTTTGGGGTGGCTGTGTCTTTTGGATTTTAATTTCCGTAAGCTATAGGATCATAAGTGGAAGTGCCGTAGGCTCTGTTGCTTTGTTTTTTAGATATTTCAGGAAACACCATACACTTCTCCCGAGTGGCTGTTGCCAATTTACATCCCGCCCATCAGCATAACAAAGCTCCCAGTTCTCCATGGCCTGTCTTGCCTTTCTGGATTTTACACTTTTTTCAGATGGCCCTTTTGATCAGGGAGAAGTGAGACTTCATTATAGTGCAGATTTCTTTGCAAGCTTGCTTGGCTGGCCTAAAAGGGTGTATGTGCTTTTTCCTGAATATATTCAGGAAAAAATGCATACGCCCTTTTTGGCCAAGTGCATCATTGTCGACGTTCTGCCTCTTTTCCTATGCTTTAAATGCAATTCCAGTCTACCTCCTGAAATCGGTTTCCTGCAGTTCTGCCCCGCTTTCCAGTCCTCTTGGCAGCCTTACTTCAGTATATTTTTGGATGATAGCTGTCATTTATAACTCTGCAGGTTTGTGAATTACAGTGCCCCTGAGCTCCTTTCTTCAACTCGCTTTCTTGTGAGCTGGCCGCAACACCGCAGGATTATTTCAGGCCCTAATCTGGTTCCGGCATGGCACGCTGAGCCTTTGGTTAATTCCTCTTCCTGGTGGGAAATGAGAGTTAAATTTGCCCGTCCAGACACCTCCAGCTAGTCTCTAACTGGTTCTCCCTGTTCCTGTTCATCTTCCACAGAAATTGCAAACTGGGCCAATCAAGAGGTTTAAGGCACTGAGTCTCCAAGTTGGGAGAATGTTAGTAAAGCATCTGGAATGTTGCACCCGAGTACCAGGGGAGGAAAACTGAGACATATTTGAACACGTCTCCCGATCACACGGTAGATCATACTCTGGGTTCCACATGCATGTTTTAGCTGAAGGAAGAATCCCTTAAACCTGGAGAGTTGAGACCCGTGGAATGGGTACCATGCAATATGACTTCAAAGGGTCTTCATTTGCTCACCGAACCTCTCCAATCCTATCACTGCTGTGTTTATGCCCCTGTACACACGCTTGATTCTCTTTCAGAGACATAGCAATCCATAGGTTTTAAGATACTTACTAGTCAGGTACATTCTTAGGCGTTTAATATCGGGTGTTGAGTCCATTTTGTTGAGCAAGGAGTAGCTCTTGTCTATTCCATATTTGGCTTAAGGAACTTTATCTGTGTTCATTTCAATCTCCCATTTTATGCAGCACCCCAACTCACCTTTCCACTTAAGCAAGCATATGTTGGTTTTCTACATTTGAGACACTGTTCTTCTTTGTAATCCAGTTCCTGTGTAGCCAAGTTTACATTCCGTGTATTAGTGACATCTTATGATGTTTCCTTTTCTGTGTGACTTGTTTCAGTTTGGATCATCATAGCTGAATCCACTCATTATGCTGCTATTGGCCTGATGACATAGATTTCATTGCTGAGTGATATTGCATTGTACGTAAGTACCACAACTTCTTTATCCATTTTTCACTTTCTGTGATATTGAACTTGTACCGTAAACGAGTTTCTTGTAAACAGAGCCGTCCCAAACTTTGGGGTGGCTGTGTCTTTTTGATTTTAATTTCCCTAAGCTATAGGACCATAAGTGGAAGTGCCCTAGGCTCTGTTGCTTTGTTTATAGATGTTTCAGGAAACACCATACACTTCTCCCCAGTGGCTGTTGGCAATTTACATCCCACCCATCAGCATAACAAGGCTCCCAGTTCTCCATGGCCTGTCCTGCCTTGCTGGATTTTACACTTTTTTCAGATGGCCCTTTTGACCAGGGGGAAGTGAGACTTCATTGTAGTGCAGATTTCCTTTGCAAGCTTGCTTGATGGCCTAAAAGTGCATATGCGTTTTTTCCTGAATATATTCAGGAAAAAACGCATATGCCCTTTTTGGCCAAGTGCATCATTGTCGACGTTCTGCCTCTTTTCCTATGCTTTAAATGCAATTCCAGTCTACCTCCTGAAATCGGTTTCCTGCAATTCTGCCCCACTTTCCAGTCCTCTTGGCAGCCTTACTTCAGTATATTTTTGGACGATAGCTGTCATTTATAACTCTGCAGGTTTGTGAATTACAGTGCCCCTGGGCTCCTTTATTTAACTCACTTTCTTGTGAGCTGGCCGCAACACCGCAGGATTGCTTCCAGCCCTAATCTAGTTCCACCACGGCACGCTGAGCCTTTGGTTAATTCCTCTTCCTGGTGGGAAATGAGAGTTAAATTTGCCCGTCCAGACACCTCCAGCTAGTCTCTCATTGTTTCTCCCTATTCCTGTTCATGTTCCGCAGAAATTGCAAACTGGGCCAAACATGAGGTTAAAGGCACTGACTCTCCAAGTCGGGAGAGTGTTAGTAAAGGGTGTGGAATGTTGCACCCGAGTACCAGGGGACGAGAACTGAGATATAATGGCACACGTCTCCCGATCACATGGTTGATCATACTCTGGGTTCCACATGCATGTTTTAGCTGAAGGAAGAATCCCTTAAACCTGGAGAGTTGAGACCCGTGGAATGGGTACGATGCAATATGATTTCAAAGGGTCTTCGTTTGCCCACCGAACCTCTCCAATCCTATCACTGCTGCCTTTATGCCCCTGTACACACGCTTGATTCTCTTTCGGAGACATAGCAATCCATAGGTTTTAAGATACTTACTACTCAGGTACATTCTTAGGCGTTTAATATGGGGTGTTGAGTCCATTTTGTTGAGCAAGGAGTAGCTCTTGTCTATTACATATTTGGCTTAAGGAAATTTATCTGTGCTCATTTCAATCTCTGGTTTTATGCAGCACCCCAACTCACCTTTCCCCTTAAGCAAGCATAAGCTGGTTTTCTAAATTTGAGACCCTGTTCTGTTTTGGAATTCAGTTCCTGTGTAGCCAAGTTTACATTCCGTGTATTAGTGATATCTTATGATGTTTCTTTTTCTGTGTGACTTATTTCAGTTAGAATCATCATACCTGAATCCACTCATTATGCTGCTACGGGCCTGATGACATAGATGTCATTGCTGAGGGATATTGCATTGTACGTAAATACCACAACTTCTTTATCCATTTTTCGCTTTCTGTGATATTTAACTTGTACCGTAAACGAGGTTCTTGTAAACAGAGCCGTCCCAAACTTTGGGGTGGCTGTGTGTTTTTTATTTTAATTTCCCTAAGCTATAGGACCATAAGTGGAAGTGCCCTAGGCTCTGTTGCTTTGTTTTTTAGATGTTTCAGGAAACACCATACACTTCTCCCGAGTGGCTGTTGGCAATTTACATCCCGCCCATCAGCATAACAAGTCTCCCAGTTCTCCATGGCCTGTCCTGCCTTTCTGGATTTTACACTTTTTTCAGATGGCCCTTTTGACCCGGGTGAAGTGAGACTTCATTGTAGTGCAGATTTCCTTTGCAAGCTTGCTTGGTTGGCCAAAAAGTGCGTATGCATTTTTTCCTGAATATATTCAGGAAAAAACGCATACGCCCTTTTTGGCCAAGTGCATCATTGTCCACGTTCTGCCTCTTTTCCTATGCTTTAAATGCAATTCCAGTCTACCTCCTGAAATCGGTTTCCTGCAATTCTGCCCCGCTTTCAAGTCCTCTTGGCAGCCTTACTTCAGTATATTTTTGGACGATAGCTGTCATTTATAACTCTGCAGGTTTGTGAATTACAGTGCCCCTGAGCTCCTTTCTTCAACTCGCTTTCTTGTGAGCTGTCCACAACACCGCAGGATTGCTTCAGGCCCTAATCTGGTTCCGGCACGGCACGCTGAGCCTTTGGTTAATTCCTCTTCCTGGTGGGAAATGAGAGTTAAATTTGCCCGTCCAGACACCTCCAGCTAGTCTCTCATTGGTTCTCCGTATTCCAGTTCATCTACTGGAGAAATTGCAAACTGGGCCAAACAAGAGGTTAAAGGCACTGACTCTCCAAGTCGGGAGAGTGTTAGTAAACCGTCTGGAATGTTTCACCCGAGTACCAGGGGATGAAAACTGAGACATATTGGAATACGTCTCCCCATCACATGGTTGATCATACTCTGGGTTCCACATGCATGTTTTAGCCGAAGGAAGAATCCCTTAAACCTGGAGAGTTGAGACCCGTGGAAATGGTACCATGCAATATGACTTCAAAGGGTCTTCATTTGCTCACCGAACCTCTCCAATCCTATCACTGCTGCGTTTATGCCCCTGTACACATGCTTGATTCTCTTTCGGAGACATAGCAATCCATAGGTTTTAAGATACTTACAAGTCAGGTACATTCTTAGGCGTTTAATATGGGGTGTTGAGTCCATTTCGTTGAACAAGGAGTAGCTCTTGTCTATTACATATTTGGCTTAAGGAACTTTATCTGTGATCATTTCAATCTCTGGTTTTATGCAGCACCCCAACTCACCTTTCCCCTTAAGCAAGCATAAGTTGGTTTTCTAAATTTGAGACCCTGTTCTGCTTTGTAATCCAGTTCCTGTGTAGCCAAGTTTACATTCCGTGTATTAGTGATATCTTATGATGTTTCTTTTTCTGTGTGACTTATTTCAGTTAGAATCATCATACCTGAATCCACTCATTATGCTGCTACGGGCCTGATGACATAGATGTCATTGCTGAGTGATATTGCATTGTACATAAATACCACAACTTCTTTATCCATTTTTCGCTTTCTGTAATATTGAACTTGTACCGTAAAGGAGGTACTTGTAAACAGAGCCGTCCCAAACTTTGGGGTGGCTGTGTCTTTTTGATTTTAATTTCCCTAAGCTATAGGACCATAAGTGGAAGTGCCCTAGGCTCTGTTACTTTGTTTTTAGATGTTTCAGGAAACACCATACATTTCTCCCGAGTGGCTGTTGGCAATTTACATCCCGCCCATCAGCATAACAAGGCTCCCAGTTCTCCATGGCCTGTCCTGCCTTTCTGGATTTTACACTTTTTTCAGATGGCCCTTTTGACCGGGGGGAAGTGAGACTTCATTGTAGTGCAGATTTCCTTTGCAAGCTTGCTTGGTTGGCCAAAAAGGGCGTATGCGTTTTTTCCTGAATATATTCAGGAAAAAACGCATACGCCCTTTTTGGCCAAGTGCATCATTGTGGACGTTCTGCCTCTTTTCCTATGCTTTAAATGCAATTCCAGTCTACCTCCTGAAATCGGTTTCCTGCAATTGTGCCTTGCTTTCAATGCCTCTTCATAGCCTTATCTCAATATATTTTTTGAAAATAGTTGGCCTTTATAACTCTGCAGGTTTTTGAATTGCAGTGGCCCTTAGCTCCATTTTTCAGCTCTTATTTTTGTGATCTTGCCTCATAACCACAGGATTCCTTCACGCCCTATTCTTCTTCTGGGGCACCTTGCTGTGCCTTTGGTTTATTCTTCTTACTGATGTGAAATTAGAGTGACATGTGCCCATTGAAACTGCTACAGCTAGTTTCTCACTGGTTCCCCCTATTCCCATTCATCCTCCGCACTAACTGCAGACTGTGCGATACCAGAACTTAAAGGCATTGACTCTCCATGTGGGGATATTGTTAGTAAAGCGGCTGGAATGTCGATCTGGAGCCCCAGGAGAGGAAAAATGAGGTGTGTTTTAGAAACCTTTCCCAATCATATGGTATACCAGTCGCTGGGTTTCCCAAGCATGGTTTAGCTGTAGGAAGATTCCCTTCAACCTGGAGTTTTGGGACCCTTGGAATGAGTAGCATGAAGTATTGCATTAAACTTTTGGCAGTTGCTCACCAAAGCTCACCAATCCTCTCAGCCCCAAGTGTGCAGCCTTATGTCTTATCCAGCTGTGGGTTTATATGTGGTCAATCCAGGTTGCATCACAGCCCCTGAGCAAATTTTGTAAGAATTTTTCTCTCTTTCATTGTTTCTGCGTTTTGTTTTTAAAATTTATTTCTATAATGGGGTTTAGCTCATTTTCACTGCTGTGTTTGTCCCGCTCTGCACACACTTGATTCCCTTATGGAGATATATCAATACATGGGTTTTAAGATTCTTATTACTCAGATATATTTCTCTGCGGTGTATAGGGTGTGTTGAGGCCAGTTCATTGAGCAAGGTGTAGATCTTGTCTAATATCTATTTGGTTTATTGAACGGTATCTGTGCTAATTTCAAACTCTGATTTTATGCATCACCCCACCTCTCCTTTCCCCTTAAGCTGACATAAGTGTGTTTTCTAAATGTGAGACACTGTTCTGTTCTGTAATTCATTTCTTGTGCAGCCATATTTACCCTCCCTCTATAAGTGATATCTTATGATATGTTTCTTTTTCTGTTTGACTTATTTCAAGTAGTATTATCGGACCTAAATCCACTCTTTATCCTTCTACTAGCCTTATTACATTGATTTCATGGTGAAGAGATATTCCATTGTACATAAGTACCACATCTTCTTTATCCATTGTTCTCTTTCCTGGGATATTTAAGGTGTACTGAAGTTGAGGTTCTTGTAAACAGAGTAGCCCTAAACTGTGGTGTGCTTGTGTCTTGTTGATTTTTAGACTTCCCTAGATATACTCCCATGATTGGAAGTGTCCTATGCTCTGTAGCTGTTTTTTAGATGATTTGGGAACCACCATACACTTCTCCAGAGTGGCTCTCGGCAGTTCACACACTGCCCATCAGCGTATAAAGGCTCCCTGTTCTCCATGGCCTGTCCTGCATTTCTGGTTTTTACAATTTTTTAGGATGGCCCTTTTGACCGGTGGGAAATGAGACTTCTTTGTTGTGCACATTTGCATTGCTTGCTTGCTTCGTTGCCCATAAAGTGCGTATGCGTTTTTTCCTGGATATAATCAGGAAAAACGCATACGCCCTTTTGGGCCAACTGCATCATTGTCGAAATTCTGCCGCTTTTCATATGCTTTAAAGACGAGTCCAATCTATCTCTTGAAATCTGTTTCTTGCAATTCTGTCTTGCATTCAGATCCTCTTCTTTGCCTTACCTCAACATATTTTTGGATGTTAGTTTTCATTTATAACTCTGCAGGTTTGTGAATTGCAGTGACCCTGAGCTCCATTTTTTAAGTTGCTCTTTTGTGAGCTGGCCTCAAACCCACAGGATTGCTTCAGGCCCTATTTTGGCTCCTGCGAGGCGGGCTGAGCCTTTTTTCAATTCGTATTCTTAATGGGAAATTAGAGTGATATGTGCCCGTCCAAACCCCTACAACTATTCTCTCATTGGTTCCCCCTCTTCCCGTTCATCCTCCTCACAATTTGCAAAATGTGTGAAACAGAAGTTGAAATGTGCTGATTCTCCAAGTGGGGAGATTCTAAGTAACGTGGCTGGAACGGTGAACAGGAGCACCAGGAGAGGATAAATGAGCTGCATTTTAGACACATCTCCCGATCACATGGTGTACAGTCCTCTGGGTTTTCCATGCATGTTTTAGCTGTAGGAAGATCCCTTGAACCTGCAGATTTGGGACCCATTGAATGGGTACCAGGTAGTTTTACTTTAAAGGGTGTGCATTTCCTCACCCAACCTCACATTTCTCTTAGTGCAAACAGTTTCCAGCCTTATGTCTCATCCTGCTGTGGGTCTAGATGTGTTCAATCCATGTTGCATCACCGTCCCTGAGGAAAAGTTGTAAGAGGTTTTCTCTGTCTCTCTGTCGTTTATTTTTTTCAATTTATTACTATATTGGTTACAGCTGATTTTCAAAGCTCTGTTTCTTGCTGCTGTACATCCACTTGATTCACGTACAGAGAGACATCAGTAAATTCTTTTTCAGATTCTTACCAGTCGTATATATTCTTTTCCGTTGACTTGAGTGTGCTGAGTGCAGTTCTTTTAGCTACCGTGTAGGCCTTGTTGATTATCAGTTTGGTATTTGGAATGGTATCTTTGCTAATTTCAACCTCCTGGATGATGCCTCACCCCTCCCCACCTTTCCCGTTTAGCAGCCTTATGCGTGTTTTCTACATATTTGACTATGTTTTTGTTTTGTAATTTATTTCATGTGTAGCCATTTTGGATTCCACCTTTAAGTGATATCTTATGATATGTGTCTTTTTCTTTTTGAATTATGTCACTTAGAAAGATCATACGTAACTCCTCCGGAGTTGTTACAACTGGCCATATTTCATTGATTTCTAGGCTGAATAATATTCCACTCTACCTAAGTACCACATCTCTATCCATTTTTTCTCTCCAGAGACATTTAAGTTATATCCTAGTCGAGGATCTTTTAAACAGAGAGAGGATAAACTTTGGGGTGCCTGTGTCCTCTCAATTTTTGTTTTTCCCAAGATATACGCCCATGAGTGCAAGTGCCCTATGCTCTGTAGCTCATTTTTTAGATGCTTTAGTAAACACAATACACTTCTCCAGAATGGCCGTTGGCAATATACATTTCCACTATAAGTCTCACAGGGCTCCCTCTTCTCCTTGCCCTGTCCTGCATTTCTGTTGTTTACGCTTTATGAGGATGGCTCTTCTGACTGATGCGAAGTGATATCTTTTGTAGTATTGACTTCCAGTGCCCACCTGTTTGGTTGGCTAAAAAAGTGTATGCCCTTTTCTTGAATATATACAGAAAAAAACGCATACACCCTTTTTGGCCAACTGCAATGTTGGCAATGTTCAGCTCCTTTTCTTGTGCTTAATGGCGAGTCCTTTCTACCTCCTCAAATCCCTTTCCTGCCATTCTCCCTTGCTTACAAGTCCTTTTCTCTGACTTTCCTCAAGACATTTTTCAGTGATGGATATTTTCAACTCTGCAGTTTCGTGAATTTTACTGCCCCTGAGTTCCATTGTTCAACTTGTGTTTATGGGAACTGGCCACAAAGCAGCGGGATTTCCTCAAGCCCTATACTGTTTCCATGGGCAATCCTAGCCTTTGGTCAATTCGTCTTCCTGATTGGAAATTAGAGTGACATGTGCCTGTCTGAACACCTAGGACTTGTCTCTCATTGTTCCTCACCCTTCCGCTTCATCCTCTGGACAAATTCCAAACTGTACGCAACAGGATGTTGACAGTGCTGACATCTCCAAGTGGGGAGACTGTTAGTAAAGACGCTGGAGGGGTGAACCCGAGCACCAGGAGATGAGGAGATGAGATGCCTTTTCCAAACTCTTCCCGATCAGATGGTATACCATCCTCTGGGTGTGACAGACATGTTTTAGCAGTAGGAAGAGTCCCATTCATGTAAGGAGAATACCAGGGCTTTTTCAAAATCAGTGTCTACCCGAAACCCAAACTGGGAAATTTTTTAAGCTACGGCTACACATATGTTCATTAAGGGCCTTGGGAAGTAGGCAGAGTCCAAACTTTAGATGATTGAAGTCTTCAGGGTCAGAAGCACTCACCACCAGCTTCCCTTAGGTTACACTTTTACTGTCATTGATAGATGATGTCAATAAAAATATCTATTCTTTTTCAGATTATTTCCCCTTATAGGTTATAGCAAAATGTTGAGTGTAGTTCCCTGTGCTATACAGTAGTTCCTTGTTGATGATCTATTTTATACATAGCAGTGTGTATGTGTTAATCCCAAACTGTTAATTTATCCCTCCTCCCACCTTTCCCCTTTGGTAATAATAAATTATAAGATTTTATACTTCTCAGAAATGGGGGAGCTGAAAGAGAGGTATCATTTTCAATGGAAAAGCATTTAAAACAAGATTGAAGCTTTAACCAAGATTATTAGATGTACATCCTTGGAAAGAAATCACTTCGTTTCTCTAATATTGACCTGACAAATAAGACAAACCTTTTCACTGAACTTGCTTATAATAAAGTGATGGAAATATCAAATGGAAGTGTTAGAAACATCTTATTTTACCCGAGCCTTATACACTGTTCTATGTTAACTACAGTTTGGCTCACACATCTGTTCATTGAGGTTACAATAGTCTCAATTTCTGTTACTGATCCTCCAGAGTGGACCCCAACAAGTGTCCCCCTGCCCAGTGTCATTGGGGCCAACAGATCGAGACTGAGTTTGGTTCACAAGCAAAGGAAACTTTATATTTTGATCAGAGAATGGAGAGGTGAGAGCATGCATTACCCCGTGGGCTGTGGGCTGGGCTGTTGTGTAGAGATCCTGTCAGAGTCAGTGGGAGGGAGGGGGCGGAGCTCTCGAGGGCCGGGTTGGCTGCAGCTCAGGCTCTATATCGCGGAGTCTGCACTGGGCCCCAGGAGCTGAGGTGTCGTCCCAGCCATTCTGCACTAGGAAATCTGGTCTGAAGTGCCGGGTGTGGAACCTCTGCATGCGGGACCCTAGGAGCACATGAAATTAGACAAAGCACAAAGGATAAAAAAGGTTAGACTTGACTTTATTGCCCAGATTCTATTTTTATCTCCCAGGGATTTTTAATGGGCTTTGCTGGGGACAAACCCCTCCTCTGCCTTTTGTCCCATTCCTCATTCTTGGAGTGCTGAGGGTGCAGACCCTTCTTCTGTAACTGCTGAGTGCTGAGTTGGGAGCCCTCATACCCGGGGGCGAGGGTCAGAGCTTCTCCCCAGCAGCCTCCAGGTGACGTTGATTGTCCCCAGGCCCCCTGTCTCCCTGCTCGTCCACCTGAGCACCAGCATTGGAAGTGTTATAGATTCTAATGACCTTTAAGGGTCCAGGAAAGAGATGTGCAGAGATGCTGTGGGGGCCGGTTTCACCCCGCCCCACATTTGTTCAGCCACCTTAGGCTGACCGTTTCTGCCAGCCTAGATGCTCTGACCAGTAGTCTGCGCTTTCTTCAATTAGGCCCCTGAATTAACGTACAAACGGCACCAGGTGTCAGAGCCCTGCCTGCTCAACTCCCAGACAGTCCAGGGTCAGTGGTGATCAAGGACCATGATGGCCACTGAGTCAACAGCCTTTTGAAGTAAACAGGAGTCCAGCTGGTCTTATTGGCCACCATCATCAAGGTGTCTGTAGGCTTTTCTATGGTGACAGTGTGATATACGGTTCCCCCGCCAAGATTATTAGCTCCCCTCTGCGTGCAGTAAGTCCTGCAAGCAGTAGTCTACTCTTTTGGGACACACTCTTGTTGTTTTATGAGAGAAACTCCAGGTCAAGTGATGTTCACACGAGTCGTCATGGTGCCCTGTTGCCCCCGGTTATCTCTCTGGATGTTGGAGTTGGAGGGCCTCCTCACTCGAGGTTGGTGTGCCCACGGAGCGAACCCTGCAACTTCAGGGCATGGTTGGTGGTTAGGATCACCATGTGGGGTCCTTTTCCCTTAGGAGGGAGGTGGCCTTTTGGGCTGCTGATTTCCAGGTTTTTAGATACCGCCAGTATCTTGGCCAGATGTGGCAGTGGGCCAAGCCCCTTGGTGCCCGTAGTTTATCCTACCTGGATGGCATTCTTGCATTGTTCCATTTCAAGTGGTCCCAGTTTTTGCACTAATTCTCCAATGGCGATTCACCTTTCACCGGGAATGTAAAGGTCAAAGGGTTTAGCTAAATTAGGGAGTTCCAGGGCAAGGGTCTGAATTGACTGCTCTTTCCATTCTTGAAAGGCCACTTCTGGATTCTATTCAAAAGGATCATCATCTTTTCCTTTCAGTGTTTCATATAGAGGCCCAGCTAGTGGACTGTAGTTAGGGATCCAGAAGCAGCAAACCCTGGCCTCCCCAGGAACCCCTAAGCTGTCTTGTAGTTTTAGAAAGGGGTAAGGCTGAAAATGGTTTCTTCCCTTTCCTGGGATGGGCTTCTCCGACCTTCTGTGAGAACGAAGCCCAGGCAGGTCACCGCAGTCTGTGATATTTGAGCTTTTTCTTGGACAACTTCTATCCTTTATTGGCTTGGTAGTTCAGAGGCCTCCTTAGTAGGGCTGGTGATCAGAATGTCGTCTGCGTACTGAAGGAGGGTTTCCTTTTCCAGAGGTAGAACTTTTAGGTCTTTAGCTAAGCTTTCCCCAAAGATGGTGTGGGAATTTTTGCACCCTTGGGGCAAGACGGCCCGGAAGTATTGTTTTAGTTGTATGTTGAGTCCTGCCACTCACAAACCAAAATTTCTTGTGACTCTGGGACTAATGGAATACAAAAGAAGGCATCATTGAAGACTAATACAGAATACCATGTCCTGGTGGTTGGTAGAATGACCAGCAGGGTGTAGGAATTAGGAGCAGCTGGAGGTATATCCTCGGTGGCTTCACTGACTGTCCTGACATCCTTTACCAGGTCCCCAGCAGCCCATGGGGCTCTCGTGGTCAGACCAATCCCAGAATATGGAGCTCACCTGGGCAGGTACCCCACCCCCACCCCAGCCCACGGGGCTATCGTGGTCAGGCCCCTCCCAGGATACAGAGCTACCCTTGCAGGTACTGTGGCAGGGCTGGGCACACAGGAACCGTGCACATAGCCCTCATTGCAGAGCACCCCCAGCTCACCTGTCGCTCAGAGCTGACACAGAGCACCTCAGAGCAGGACTTGAACTAACAAACAGCAGCTGCGACAGGTCTGTGACCCTGGGCATCACTCTGTGCAGTCTCCCTCCACCTGGTCTTCCAGAGACTTCCACTGCACCCGGGGCACCAGGCCTCTGTCTCCAACCACCACCCACCCCTCCTCTCCCTGACTCCTGGGTTCCTCTCATTAGGAGAGGGTTTTCTTGAAGTTGTCTCCCACTCATGGGCCAGATAAAATGATTAGAAAACAAGCCAAAGCTGCAGCCCCTTGTCTATCCTGACTCTCAGGAGCCCACACCTGTTCCTTGGACCTGGCCGGTTCAGCAAGTTCCATTTTCTGCAACTGTGAGCCCCTGAGGGGTGATGATTGGCTGACCTGGGCAGCCTTACCGTGCCGGCCAGCCCTCCCCAGGTGTGCCTGGGTTGAGATCAATATAAATACCACTCCAGGCAGCAAGAGGCCCTGCAGCCGTGCCTGACGCCATTTTCTCTGCCCTGTCAGCAGTCTCGGGGCTGGGCTGGTGGGAGGGAGTGAGAGGCCACGGCTTTGTGGGTGGCCCAGTGTGAGTGGGGCTCTGCTGGACTTTCTGCAGCAGTTGCCAGGCTGCCACCTGCTAAAGAAGAGGATGTGTCACCCATACCTGCTGCTGGAATTTCTCCCTGGGCAGAGGTGAGGAAGGAAAAAAGCAGTGGGGGCAGGGACAGGACGGGTATCTCAGGCAGGGAAATGGAAATCTTCCAGAAGAGCACCCAGGGCCAGGACCATCCTGGCTGGCCTGCAGGCACCAAGTCGGCCGGTATGCTGTCACTCGTGTGGCTCTATGGCCCTTCCTCTAGGCTTTCAAGTCCTTGTATATATTCAGGTGTTTTACCTGGGACGGGTGGGAATAGTTCAGCAGCAACTGGCCTGGGGCTCAGCTCACGTTTACTCACAGATGCCTCGGCACGGTGCCCCAGCTTTGCAATGAGGACGCTTGTTGCATGGGGGCTGCTGGCTGAATGGGAGACAATTCCCCACCACTGACCAACTTCAGAATTGTTTACAACTGGAGCAAGTGCCCTGATACGGTTTTCCTCTGTGGAACTGGTGGGTTCTGTGTTTTTTTTCTCTTTTTCGTTTTTGGTTCAAGGTAGATTTTATTCCTCTTTTTTGTATTTACAGATATAAGCATGGAAATAATTTATTCATATAAATACATGTATGTGAAGGGAATAATTGTTTTTTCTGTTTTATTTTTTAAATTTTATTTCTTTTTAATTTTGAATTTTATTTTATATTTTTATACAGCAGGTTCTTATTGGTTATCTATTTTATACATATAAATGTATACATGCCAATCCCAGTCTCACAACTCCTCCCACCACCACCACCGCAACAGCTTTCCCCCCTTGTTGTCCATACGTTTGTTGTCTACATCTGTTGCTCTATTTATGCCTTGCAAAATGGTTAACCTGTACAGTTTTTCTAGGTTCCACATATATGCATGAATATACAAGATTTGTTTTTCTCTTTCTGACTTACTTCACTCTGTATGACACTCTCTAGATCCATCGACGTCTCTACAAATGACCCAATTTCATTCCTTTTCATGGCTTAGTAATATTCCATTTTATATATGTACCACAGCTTTATGCATTCGTCTGTCTGTGGGCATTTAGGTTGCTTCCATTACCTCGATATTGTAAAGAGTGAGGCAATGAACATTGCGGTGAATGTCTCTTTTTGATTTATGGTTTTGTCTGGGTATATGTCCAGAACTGGGATTGCTGTATCATATGGTAATTCTACTGTTAGTTTCTTAAGAAACTCCATATTGTTCTCCATAGTGACTGTATCAATTTATGTTCCCAACAATAGTGGAAGAGGGTTCTTTTTCTCCACACCCTTTCCAGCATTTTTTGTTTGTAGATTTTCTGATGATGCCCATTCTACCAGGTGTGAGGTGATATCTCATTGTTGAGTCCATTTCCTTGAGCAAGGGGTAGGTCTTGTCTACTACATATTTAGCTTATGGAACGGTATCTGTGCTAATTTCAAACTCAGGTTTTGTGCAGCACCCAACTCACCTTCCCCCTTAAGCAAGCATAAGTTGGTTTTCTAAACATGAGACCCTGTTCTGTTTTGTAATTCAGTTCATGTGTAGCCAAGTTCTCATTTCATGTATTAGTGGTACCTTATGATGTTTTTTTTCTGTGTGACATTTTTTACTTAGAATCACCGTGCCTCAATCCACTCATTATGCTGGTACGGGCCTGGTGACATAGTTTTCATTGCTCAGAGGTATTCTGTTGTACGTAAGTACCGCAACTTCTTTATCCATTATTTGCTCTCTGGCATATTTAACTTGTGCTGCAGAAGAGGTTCCTGTAAACAGAGCCGTCCCAAATTTTGGGGTGGCTGTGTCTTTTTGATTTTAATTTCCCTAAGCTATAGAACCATATGTGGAAGTGCCCTAGGCTCTGTTGCTTTGTTTTTTAGATGTTTCAGGAAACACCATACACTTCTCCAGAGTGGCTGTTGGCAATTTACATCCCGCCCATCAGCATAACAAGGCTCCCAGTTCTCCATGGCCTGTCCTGCCTTTCTGGATTTTACACTTTTTTCAGATGGCCCTTTTGACCGGGGGGAAGTGAGACTTCATTGTAGTGCAGATTTCTTTGCAAGCTTGCTTGGTTGGCCAAAAAGGGCGTATGCGTCTTTTCCTGAATATATTCAGGAAAAAACGCATACGCCCTTTTTGGCCAAGTGCATCATTGTCCACGTTCTGCCTCTTTTCCTATGCTTTAAATGCAATTCCAGTCTACCTCCTGAAATCGGTTTCCTGAAATTCTGCTCCGCTTTCAAGTCCTCTTGGCAGCCTTACTTCAGTATATTTTTGGACGATAGCTGTCATTTATAACTCTGCAGGTTTGTGATTACAGTGCCCCTGAGCTCCTTTCTTCAACTCGCTTTCTTGTGAGCTGGCCGCAACACCTCAGGATTGTGTCAGGCCCTAATCTGGTTCAGGCACGGCACGCTGAGCCTTTGGTTAATTCCTCTTCCTGGTGGGAAATGAGAGTTAAATTTGCCCGTCCAGACACCTCCAGCTAGTCTCTCATTGGTTCACCCTATTCCTGTTCATCTTCCGCAGAAATTGCAAACTGGGCCAAACAGGAGGTTAAAGGCACTGACTCTCCAAGTCGGGAGAGAGTTAGTAAAGCGTCTGGAATGTTGCACCCGAGTACCAGGGGACGAGGACGGAGACATATTTGAACACGTCTCCCGATCACACGGTTGATCATACTCTGGGTTCCACATGCATGTTTTAGCTGAAGGAGGAATCCCTTAAACATGGAGAGTTGAGACCCGTGGAATGGGTACCATGCAATATGACTTCAAAGGGTCTTCATTTGCTCACCGAACCTCTCCAATCCTATCACTGCTGCGTTTATGCCCCTGTACACATGATTGATTCTCTTTTGGAGACATAGCAATCCATACCTTTTAAGATCCTTACAAGTCAGGTACATTCTTAAGCGTTTAATATGGGGTATTGAGTCCATTTCGTTGAGTAAGGAGTAGCTCTTGTCTATTACATATTTGGCTTAAGGAACTTTATCTGTGCTCATTTCAATCTCTGGTTTTATGCAGCACCCCAACTCACCTTTCCCCTTAAGCAAGCATAAGTTGGTTTTCTAAATTTGAGACCCTGTTCTGTTTTGTAATCCAGTTCCTGTGTAGCCAAGTTTACATTCAGTGTATTAGTGATATCTTATGATGTTTCTTTTTCTGTGTGACTTATTTCAGTTAGAATCATCATACCTGAATCCACTCATTATGCTGCTATGGGCCTGATGACATAGATTTCATTGCTGAGTGATATTGCATTGTACGTAAGTACCACCACTTCTTTATCCATTTTTCACTTTCTGCGATATTGAACTTGTACCATAAATGAGGTTCTTGTAAACAGAGCCATCCCAAACTTTGGGGTGGCTGTGTCTTTTTGATTTTAATTTCCCTAAGCTATAGGACCATAAGTGGAAGTGCCCTAGGCTCTGTTGCTTTGTTTTTTAGATGTTTCAGGAAGCACCATACACTTCTCCCCAGTGGCTGTTGGCAATTTACATCCCGCCCATCAGCATAACAAGGCTCCCAGTTCTCCATGGCCTGTCCTGCCTTTCTGGATTTTACACTTTTTTCAGATGGCCCTTTTGACCGGGGGGAAGTGAGACTTCATTGTAGTGTAGTGCAGATTTCCTTTGCAGGCTTGCTTGGTTGGCCAAAAAGGGCGTATGCGTTTTTTCCTGAATATATTCAGGAAAAAAGGCATACCCCCTTTTTGGCCAAGTGCATCATTGTGGACGTTCTGCCTCTTTTCCTATGCTTTAAATGCAATTCCAGTCTACCTCCTGAAATCGGTTTCCTGCAATTCTGCCCCGCTTTCAAGTCCTCTTGGCAGCCTAACTTCAGTATATTTTTGGACGATAGCTACCATTTATAACTCTGCAGGTTTGTGAATTACAGTGCCCCTGAGCTCCTTTCTTCAACTCGCTTTCTTGTGAGCTGGCCGCAACACCGCAGGATTGCTTCAGGCCCTAATCTGGTTCCGGCACGGCACGCTGAGCCTTTGGTTAATTCCTCTTCGTGGTGGGAAATGAGAGTGAAATTTGCCCGTCCAGACACCTCCAGCTAGTCTCTCATTGGTTCTCCCTATTCCTATTCATCTTCCGCAGAAATTGCAAACTGGGCCAAACAGGAGGTTAAAGGCACTGACTCTCCAAGTCGGGAGAGTGTTAGTAAAGCGTCTGGAATGTTGCACCCGAGTACCAGGGGACGAGAACTGAGACATATTGGAACACGTCTCCCGATCACATGGTTGATCATATTCTGGGTTCCACATGCATGTTTTAGCTGAAGGAAGAATCCCATAAACCTGGAGAGTTGAGACCCGTGGAATGGGTTCCATGCAATATGACTTCAAAGGGTCTTCATTTGCTCACCGAACCTCTCCAATCCTATCACTGCTGCGTTTATGCCCCTGTACACACGCTTGATTCTCTTTCGGAGACATAGCAATCCATAGCTTTTAAGATACTTACTAATCAGGTACATTCTTAGGCGTTTAATATGGGGTGTTGAGCCCATTTCGTTGAGCAAGGAGTAGCTCTTGTCTATTAATATTTGGCTTAAGGAACTTTATCTGTGCTCATTTCAATCTCTGGTTTTATGCAGCACCCCAACTCACCTTTCCCCTTAAGCAAGCATAAGTTGGTTTTCTACATTTGAGACCCTGTTCTGTTTTGTAATCCAGTTCCTGTGTAGCCAAGTTTACATTCCGTGTATTAGTGATATCTTATGATGTTTCTTTTTCTGTGTGACTTATTTCAGTTAGAATCATCATACCTGAATCCACTCATTATGCTGCTATGGGCCTGATGCCTTAGATTTCATTGCTGAGTGATATTGCATTGTACGTAAGTAGCACAATTTCTTTATCCATTTTTCACTCTCTGCGATATTGAACTTGTACCGTAAACGAGGTTCTTGTAAACAGAACCATCCCAAACTTTGGGGTGGCTGAGTCTTTTTGATTATAATTTCCCTAAGCTATAGGACCATAAGTGGAAGTGCCCTAGGCTCTGTTGCTTTGTTTTTTAGATGTTTCAGGAAACACCATACACTTCTCCCCAGTGTCTGTTGGCAATTTACATCCCACCCATTAGCATAACAAGTCTCACAGTTGTCCATGGCCTGTCCTGCCTTTCTGGATTTTACACTTTTTTCAGATGGCCCTTTTGTCCGGGGGGAAGTGAGACTTCATTGTAGTGCAGATTTCCTTTGCAAGCTTGCTTGGTTGGCCAAAAAGGACGTATGCGTTTTTTCCTGAATATATTCAGGAAAAAACGCATACGCCCTTTTTGGCCAAGTGCATCATTGTCGACGTTCTGCCTCTTTTCCTATGCTTTAAATGCAATTCCAGTCTACCTCCTGAAATCGGTTTCCTGCAATTCTGCCCGGCTTTCAAGTCCTCTTGGCATCCTTACTTCAGTATATTTTTGGACGATAGCTGTCATTTATAACTCTGCAGGTTTGTGAATTACAGTGCCCCTGAGCTCCTTTCTTCAACTCGCTTTCTTGTGAGCTGGCCGCAACACCGCAGGATTGCTTCAGGCCCTAATCTGGTTCCGGCACAGCACGCTGAGCCTTTCATTAATTCCTCTTCCTGGTGGGAAATGGGAGTTAAATTTGCCCGTCCAGACACCTCCAGCTTGTCTCTCATTGGTTCTCCCTATTCCTGTTCATCTTCCACGGAATTTGCAAACTGGGCCAAACAGGAGGTTAAAGGCACTGACTCTCCAAGTCGGGAGAGTGTTAGTAAAGCGTCTGGAATGTTGCACCTGAATACCATGGGACGAGAACTGAGATAAATTTCAACACGTATCCCGATCACACGGTTGATCATACTCTGTGTTCCACATGCATGTTTTAGCTGAAGGAAGAATCCCTTAAACCTGGAGAGTTGAGACCTGTGGAATGGGTACCATGCAATATGACTTCAAAGGGTCTTCATTTGCTCACCGAACCTCTCCAATCCTATCACTGCGGCGTTTATGCTCCTGTACTCATGCTTGATTCTCTTTCAGAGACATAGCAATCCATACGTTTTAAGATACTTACTAGTCAGGTACATTATAAGGCGTTAAACATGGGGTTTTGAGTCCATTACGTTGAGCAAAGAGTAGCTCTTGTCTATTACATATTTGGCTTAAGGAACTTTATCTGTGCTCATTTCAATCTCTGGTTTTATGCAGCACCCCAACTCACCTTTCCCCTTAAGCAAACATAAGTTGCTTTTCTAAATTTGAGACCCTGTTCTCTTTTGTAATCCAGTTCCTGTGTAGTCAAGTTTACATTCCGTGTATTAGTGATATCTTATGATGTTTCTTTTTCTGTGTGACTTATTTCAGTTAGAATCATCATACCTGAATCCATTCATTATGCTGCTACGGGCCTAATGACATAGATGTCATTGCTGAGTGATATTGCATTGTACGTAAGTACCAAAACTTCTTTATCTTTTTTTCACTTTCTGTGATATTGAACTTGTACCGTAAACGAGTTTCTTGTAAACAGAGCTGTCCCAAACTTTGGGGTGGCTGTGTCTTTTTGATTTTAATTTCTCTAAGCTATAGGGCCATAAGTGGAAGTGCCCTAGGCTCTGTTGCTTTGTTTTTTAGATGTTTCAGGAAACACCATACACTTCCCCTGAGTGGCTGTTGGCAATATACATCCCGCCCATCAGCATAACAAGGCTCCCAGTTCTCCATGGCCTGTCCTGCCTTTCTGGATTTTACACTTTTTTCAGTGGCCCTTTTGACCGGGGGGAAGTGAGACTTCATTGTAGTGCAGATTTCCTTTGCAAGCTTGCTTGGTTGGCGAAAAAGGGCGTATGCGTTTTTTTCCTGAATATATTCAGGAAAAAACGCATACGCCCTTTTTGGCCAAGTGCATCATTGTCGACGTTTTGCCTCTTTTCCTATGCTTTAAATGCAATTCCAGTGTACCTCCTGAAATCGGTTTCCTGCAATTCTGCCACGCTTTCACATCCTCTTGGCAGCCTTACTTCAGTATATTTTTGGACGATAGCTGTCATTTATAACTCTGCAGGTTTGTGAATTACAGTGCCCCTGAGCTCCTTTCTTCAACTCGCTTTCTTGTGAGCTGGCTGCAACACTGCAAGATTGCTTGAGGCCCTAATCTGGTTCCGGCAGGGCACGCTGAGCCTTTGGTTAATTCCTCTTCCTGGTGGGAAATGAGAGATAAATTTGCCCGTCCAGACACCTCCAGCTAATCTCTCATTGGTTCTCCCTATTCCTGTTCATCTGCCGCCGAAATTGCAAACTGGGCCAAACAGGAGGTTAAAGGCACTGACTCTCCAAGTAGGGAGAGTGTTAGTAAAGCGTCTGGAATGTTGCACCCGAGTACAAGGGGACGAGTCCTGAGACATATTGGAACACATCTCCCGATCACACTGTTGATCATACTCTGGGTTCCACATGCATGATTTAGCTGAAGGAAGAATCCCTTAAACCTGGAGAGTTGAGACCCGTGGAATGGGTACCATGCAATATGATTTCAAAGGGTCTTCATTTGCTCACCGAATGTCTCCAATCCTATCATTGCTGCATTTATGCCCCTGTACACACGCTTGATTCTCTTTCGGAGACATAGCAATTCATAGGTTTTAAGATACTTACTAGTCAGGTACATTCTTAGGCTTTTAATATGGGGTGTTGAGTCCATTTCGTTGAGCAAGGAGTAGCTCTTGTCTATTACATATTTGGCTTAAGGAAATTTATCTGTGCTCATTTCAATCTCTGGTTTTATGCAGCACCCCAACTCACCTTTCCCCTTAAGCAATCATAAGTTGGTTTTCTAAACTGGATACCCTGTTCTGTTTTGTAATCCAGTTCATGTGTAGCCAAGTTTACATTCCGTGTATTAGTGATATCTTATGATGTTTCTTTTTCTGTGTGACTTATTTCAGTTAGAATCATCATACCTGAATCCACTCATTATGCTGCTACGGGCCTGATGACATAGATTTCATTGCTGAGTGATATTGCATTGTACGTAAGTACCACAACTTCTTTATCCATTTTTCACTTTCTGTGATATTGAACTTGCCCCGTAAACGAGTTTCTTGTAAACAGAGCCGTCCCAAACGTTGGGGTGGCTGTGTCTTTTTGATTTTAATTTCCCTAAGCTATAGGGCCATATGTGGAAGTGCCCTAGGCTCTGTTGCTTTGTTTTTTAGATGTTTCAGGAAACACCATACACTTCTACCGAGTGGCTGTTGGCAGTTTACATCCCGCCCATCAGCATAACAAGGCTCCCAGTTCTCCATGGCCTGTCCTGCCTTTCTGGATTTTACACTTTTTTCAGATGGCCCTTTTGACCCGGGGGAAGTGAGACTTCATTGTAGTGCAGATTTCCTTTGCAAGCTTGCTTGGTTGGCCAAAAAGGGCGTATGCGTTTTTTCCTGAATATATTCAGGAAAAAACGCATACGCCCTTTTTGGCCTAGTGCATCATTCTCGACGTTCTGCCTCTCTTCCTATGCTTTAAATGCAATTCCAGTCTACCTCCTGAAATCGGTTTCCTGCAATTCTGCCCGGCTTTCAAGTCCTCTTGGCAGCCTTACTTCAGTATATTTTTGGACGATAGCTGTCATTTATAACTCTGCAGGTTTGTGAATTACAGTGCCCCTGAACTCCTTTCTTCAAATTGCTTTCTTGTGAGCTGGCAGCAACACCGCAGGATTGCTTCAGGCCCTAATCTGATGCCGACATGGCACGCTGAGCCTTTGGTTAATTCCTCTTCGTGGTGGGAAATGAGAGTTAAATTTGCCCGTCCAGACACCTCCAGCTAGTCTCTCATTGGTTCTCCCTATTCCTGTTAATCTTCCGCGGAATTTGCAACCTGGGCCAAACAGGAGGTTAAAGGCACTGACTCTCCAATTCAGGAGAGTGTTAGTAAAGCGTCTGGAATGTTGCACCCGAGTACCAGGGGACGAGAACTGAGACATATTGGAACACGTCTCCCGATCACACGGTTGATCATACTCTGGGTTCCACATGCATGTTTTAGCTGAAGGAAGAATCCCTTAAACCTGGAGAGTTGAGACCCGTGGAATGGGTACCATGCAATATGACTTCAAAGGGTCTTCATTTGCTCACCGAACCTCTCCAATCCTATCACTGCTGCGTTTATGCCCCTGTACTCACGCTTGATTCTCTTTCAGAGACATAGCAATCTTTAGGTTTTAAGATACTTACAAGTCAGGTACGTTATAAGGTGTTTAACATGGGGTTTTGAGTCCATTTCGTTGAGGAAGGAGTAGCTCTTGTCTATTACATATTTGGCTTAAGGAACTTTATCTGTGCTCATTTCAATCTCTGGTTTTATGCAGCACCCCAACTCACCTTTCCCCTTAAGCAAGCATAAGTTGGTTTTCTAAATTGGAGACCCTGTTCTGTTTTGTAATCCAGTTCCTGTGTAGCCAAGTTTACATTCCGTGTATTAGTGATATCTTATGATGTTTCTTTTTCTGTGTGACTTATTTCAGTTAGATTCATCATACCTGAACCCACTCATTTTCTGCTACGGGCCTGATGACATAGATTTCATTGCTGAGTGATATTGCATTGTACGTAAGTACCACAACTTCTTTATCCATTTTTCACTTTCTGCGATATTGAACTTGTACCGTAAACGAGGTTCTTGTAAACAGAGCCATCCCAAACTTTGGGGTGGCTGTGTCTTTTTGATTTTAATTTCCCTAAGCTATAGGACCATAAGTGGAAGTGCCCTAGGCTCTGTTGCTTTGTTTTTTAGATGTTTCAGGAAACACCATACACTTCTCCCCAGTGGCTGTTGGGAGTTTACATCCCACCCATCAGCATAACAAGGCTCCCAGTTCTCCATGGCCTGTCCTGCCTTTCTGGATTTTACACTTTTTTCAGATGGCCACTTTGACCGCGGGGAAGTGAGACTTCATTGTAGTGCAGATTTCCTTTGCAAGCTTGCTTGGTTGGCCAAAAAGGGCGTATGCTTTTTTTCCTGAATATATTCAGGAAAACACGCATACGCCCTTTTTGGCCAAGTGCATCATTGTGGACGTTCTGCCTCTTTTCCTATGCTTTAAGTGCAATTCCTGTCTACCTCCTGAAATCGGTTTCCTGCAATTCTGCCCCGCTTTCAAGTCCTCTTGGCAGCCTTACTTCAGTATATTTTTGGACGATAGCTGTCATTTATAACTCTGCAGCTTTGTGAATTACAGTGCCCCTGAGCTGCTTTATTAAACTCGCTTTCTTGTGAGCTGGCCGCAACACCGCAGGATTCCTTCAGGCCCTAATCTGGTTCCGGCACGGCACGCTGAGCCTTTGGTTAATTCCTCTTCCTGGTGGGAAATGGGAGTTAAATTTGCCCGTCCAGACACCTCCAGCTAGTCTCTCATTGGTTCTCCCTATTCCTGTTCATCTTCCGCGGAATTTGCAAACTGGGCCAAACAGGAGGTTAAAGGCACTGACTCTCCAAGTCGGGAAAGTGTTAGTAAAGCGTCTGGAATGTTGCACCCGAGTACCAGGGGACGAGAACTGAGACATATTGGAACACGTCTCCCGATCACACGGTTGATCATACTCTGGGTTCCACATGCATGTTTTAGCTGAAGGAAGAATCCCTTGAACCTGGAGAGTTGAGACCCGTGGAATGGGTACCATGCAATATGACTTCAAAGGGTCTTCATTTGCTCACCGAACCTCTCCAATCCTATCACTGCTGCGTTTATGCCCCTGTACTCACGCTTGATTCTCTTTCAGAGACATAGCAATCTTTAGGTTTTAAGATACTTACTAGTCAGGTACATTCTTAGGCGTTTAATATCGGGTGTTGAGTCCATTTTGTTGAGCAAGGAGTAGCTCTTGTCTATTACATATTTGCCTTAAGGAACTTTATCTGTTCTCATTTCAATCTCTGGTTTTATGCAGCACCCCAACTCACCTTTCCCCTTAAGCAAGCATAAGTTGGTTTTCTAAATTTGAGACCCTGTTCTCTTTTGTAATCCAGTTCCTGTGTAGCCATGTTTACATTCCGTGTATTAGTGATATCTTATGATGTTTCTTTTTCTGTGTGACTTATTTCAGTTAGAATAATCATAACTGAATCCACTCATTATGCTGCTACGGGCCTGATGACATAGATTTCATTGCTGAGTGATATTGCATTGTACGTAAGTACCACAACTTCTTTATCCATTTTTCACTTTCTGTGATATTGAACTTGTCCCGTAAACGAGTTTCTTGTAAACAGAGCTGTCCCAAACGTTGGGGTGGCTGTGTCTTTTTGATTTTAATTTCTCTAAGCTATAGGGCCATAAGTGGAAGTGCCCTAGGCTCTGTTGCTTTGTTTTTTAGATGTTTCAGGAAACACCATACACTTCCCCTGAGTGGCTGTTGGCAATATACATCCCGCCCATCAGCATAACAAGGCTCCCAGTTCTCCATGGCCTGTCCTGCCTTTCTGGATTTTACACTTTTTTCAGTGGCCCTTTTGACCGGGGGGAAGTGAGACTTCATTGTAGTGCAGATTTCCTTTGCAAGCTTGCTTGGTTGGCGAAAAAGGGCGTATGCGTTTTTTCCTGAATATATTCAGGAAAAAACGCATACGCCCTTTTTGGCCAAGTGCATCATTGTCGACGTTTTGCCTCTTTTCCTATGCTTTAAATGCAATTCCAGTGTACCTCCTGAAATCGGTTTCCTGCAATTCTGCCACGCTTTCACATCCTCTTGGCAGCCTTACTTCAGTATATTTTTGGACGATAGCTGTCATTTATAACTCTGCAGGTTTGTGAATTACAGTGCCCCTGAGCTCCTTTCTTCAACTCGCTTTCTTGTGAGCTGGCTGCAACACTGCAAGATTGCTTGAGGCCCTAATCTGGTTCCGGCAGGGCACGCTGAGCCTTTGGTTAATTCCTCTTCCTGGTGGGAAATGAGAGATAAATTTGCCCGTCCAGACACCTCCAGCTAGTCTCTCATTGGTTCTCCCTATTCCTGTTCATCTGCCGCCGAAATTGCAAACTGGGCCAAACAGGAGGTTAAAGGCACTGACTCTCCAAGTAGGGAGAGTGTTAGTAAAGCGTCTGGAATGTTGCACCGGAGTACAAGGGGACGAGTCCTGAGACATATTGGAACACATCTCCCGATCACACTGTTGATCATACTCTGGGTTCCACATGCATGATTTAGCTGAAGGAAGAATCCCTTAAACCTGGAGAGTTGAGACCCGTGGAATGGGTACCATGCAATATGATTTCAAAGGGTCTTCATTTGCTCACCGAATGTCTCCAATCCTATCATTGCTGCATTTATGCCCCTGTACACACGCTTGATTCTCTTTCGGAGACATAGCAATTCATAGGTTTTAAGATACTTACTAGTCAGGTACATTCTTAGGCTTTTAATATGGGGTGTTGAGTCCATTTCGTTGAGCAAGGAGTAGCTCTTGTCTATTACATATTTGGCTTAAGGAACTTTATCTGTGCTCATTTCAATCTCTGGTTTTATGCAGCACCCCAACTCACCTTTCCCCTTAAGCAATCATAAGTTGGTTTTCTAAATTGGAGACCCTGTTCTCTTTTGTAATCCAGTTCCTGTGTAGCCAAGTTTACATTCCGTGTATTAGTGATATCTTACGATGTTTCTTTTTCTGTGTGACTTATTTCAGTTAGAATCATCATACCTGAATCCACTCATTATGCTGCTACGGGCCTGATGACATAGATTTCATTGCTGAGTGATATTGCATTGTACGTAAGTACCACAACTTCTTTATCCATTTTTCACTTTCTGTGATATTGAACTTGTCCCGTAAACGAGTTTCTTGTAAACAGAGCCGTCCCAAACGTTGGGGTGGCTGTGTCTTTTTGATTTTAATTTCCCTAAGCTATAGGGCCATAAGTGGAAGTGCCCTAGGCTCTGTTGCTTTGTTTTTTAGATGTTTCAGGAAACACCATACACTTCTCCCAAGTGGCTGTTGGCAATATACATCCCGCCCATCAGCATAACAAGGCTCCCAGTTCTCCATGGCCTGTCCTGCCTTTCTGGATTTTACACTTTTTTCAGTGTTCCTTTTGACTGGGGGGAAGTGAGACTTCATTGTAGTGCAGATTTCCTTTGCAAGCTTGCTTGGTTGGCCAAAAAGGGCGTATGCGTTTTTTCCTGAATATATTCAGGAAAAAATGCATACGCCCTTTTTGACCAAGTGCATCATTGTCGACGTTCTGCCTCTTTTCCTATGCTTTAAGTGCAATTCCAGTCTACCTCCTGAAATCGGTTTCCTGCAATTCTGCCCCGCTTTCAAGTCCTCTTGGCAGCCTTACTTCAGTATATTTTTGGACGATAGCTGTCATTTATAACTCTGCAGGTTTGTGAATTACAGTGCCCCTGAGCTCCTTTCTTCAACTCACTTTCTTGTGAGCTGGCCGCAACACCGCAGGATTGCTTCAGGCCCTAATCTGCTTCCGGCACGGCATGCTGAGCCTTTGGTTAATTCCTCTTCCTGGTGGGAAATGAGAGTTAAATTTGCCCGTCCAGACACCTCCAGCTAGTCTCTCATTGGTTCTCCCTATTCCTGTTCATCTTCCGCAGAAATTGCAAACTGGGCCAAACAGGAGGTTAAAGGCACTGACTCTCCAAGTCGGGAGAGTGTCAGTTAAGCGTCTGTAATGTTGCACCCAAGTACCAGGAGAATAGAACTGAGACATATTGTAACACCTCTCCTGATTACACGGTTGATCATACTCTGGGTTCCACATGCATGATTTAGCTGAAGGAAGAATCCCTTAAACCTGGAGAGTTGAGACCCGTGGAATGGGTACCATGCAATATGACTTCAAAGGGTCTTTGTTTGCTCACCGAACCTCTCCAATCCTATCACTGCTGCGTTTATGCCCCTGTACACATGCTTGATTCTCTTTCGGAGACATAGCAATCCATAGGTTTTAAGATAATTAGTAGTCAGGTACATTCTTAGGCGTTTAATATGGGGTGTTGAGTCCATTTCGTTGAGCAAGGAGTAGCTCTTGTCTATTACATATTTGGCTTAAGGAACTTTATCTGTGCTCATTTCAATCTCTAGTTTTATGCAGCACCCCAACTCACCTTTCCCCTTAAGCAAGCATAAGTTGGTTTTCTAAATTTGAGACCCTGTTCTGTTTTGTAATTCAGTTCCTGTGTAGCCAAGTTTACATTCCGTGTATTAGTGATATCTTATGATGTTTCTTTTTCTGTGTGACTTATTTCAGTTAGAATCATCATACCTGAATCCACTCATTATGCTGCTACGGGCCTGATGACATAGGTTTCATTGCTGAGTGATATTGCATTGTACGTAAGTACCACAACTACTTTATCCATTTTTCACTTTCTGTGATATTGAACTTGTCCCGTAAACGAGTTTCTTGTAAACAGAGCCGTCCCAAACGTTGGGGTGGCTGTGTCTTTTTGATTTTAATTTCCCTAAGCTATAGGACCATAAGTGGTAGTGCCCTAGGCTCTGTTGCTTTGTTTTTTAGATGTTTCAGGAAACACCATACACTTCTCCTGAGTGGCTGTTGGCAATATACATCCCGCCCATCAGCATAACAAGGCTCCCAGTTCTCCATGGCCTGTCCTGCCTTTCTGGATTTTACACTTTTTTCAGTGGTCCTTTTGACCGGGGGGAAGTGAGACTTCATTGTAGTGCAGATTTCCTTTGCAAGCTTGCTTGGTTGGCCAAAAAGGGCGTATGCACTTTTTCCTGAATATATTCAGGAAAAAACGCATACGCCCTTTTTGGCCAAGTGCATCATTGTCGACGTTCTGCCTCTTTTCCTATGCTTTAAATGCAATTCCAGTCTACCTCCTGAAATCGGTTTCCTGCAATTCTGCCCCGCTTTCAAGTCCTCTTGGCAGCCTTACTTCAGTATATTTTTGGACGATAGCTGTCATTTATAACTCTGCAGGTTTGTGAATTACAGTGCCCCTGAACTCCTTTCTTCAACTTGCTTTCTTGTGAGCTGGCCGCAACACCGCAGGATTGCTTCAGGCCCTAATCTTGTTCCGGCACGGCACGCTGAGCCTTTGCTTAATTCCTCTTCCTGGTGGGAAATGAGAGTTAAATTTGCCCGTCCAGACACCTCCAGCTAGTCTCTCATTGGTTCTCCCTATTCCTGTTCATCATCCGCGGAATTTGCAAACTGGGCCAAACAGGAGGTTAAAGGCACTGACTCTCCAAGTCGGGAGAGTGTTAGTAAAGTGTCTGGAATGTTGCACCCGAGTACCAGGGGATGAGAACTGAGACATATTTGAACATGACTCACGATCACACGGTTGATCATAGTCTGGGTTCCAAATGCATGTTTAGCTGAAGGAAGAATCCCTTAAACCTGGAGAGTTGAGACCCGTGGAATGGGTACCATGCAATATGACTTCAAAGGGTCTTCATTTGCTCACCGAACCTCTCCAATCCTATCACTGCTGCGTTTATGGCGCTGTACTCACGCTTGATTCTCTTTCGGAGACATAGCAATCCATAGGTTTTAAGATACTTATTGTCAGGTACATTATTAGAGGTTTAATATGGGGTTTTGAGTCCATTTCGTTGAGCAAGGAGTAGCTCTTGTCTATTACATATTTGGCTTAAGGTACCTTATCTGTGCTCATTTCAATCTCTGGTTTTATGCAGCACCCGAACTCACCTTTCCCCTTAAGCAAGCATAAGTTGGTTTTCTAAATTTGAGACCCTGTTCTGTTTTGTAATTCAGTTCTGTGTAGCCAAGTTTACATTCCGTGTATTAGTGATATCTTATGATGTTTCTTTTTCTGTGTGACTTATTTCAGTTAGAATCATCATACCTGAATTCACTCATTATGCTGCTACGGGCCTGATGACATAGATTTCATTGCTGAGTGATATTGCATTGTACGTAAGTACCACAACTTCTTTATGCATTTTTCACTTTCTGCGATATTGAACTTGTACTGTAAACGCGGTTCTTGTAAACAGAGCCGTCCCAAACATTTGGGTGGCTGTGTCTTTTTGATTTTAATTTCCCTAAGCTGTAGGACCATAAGTGGAAGTGCCCTAGGCTCTGTTGCTTTGTTTTTTAGATGTTTCAGGAAACACCATACAATTTTCCCAAGTGGCTGTTGGAAATTTACATCCCGCCCATCAGCATAACAAGGCTCCCAGTTCTCCATGGCCTGTCCTGCCTTTCTGGATTTTACACTTTTTACAGATGGCCCTTTTGACCCGGGGGAAGTGCGACTTCATTGTAGTGCAGATTTCCTTTCCAAGCTTGCCTGGTTGGCCAAAAAGTGCGTATGCTTTTTTTCCTGAATATATTCAGGAAAAAACGCATATACCCTTTTTGGCCTAGTGCATCATTGTCGACGTTCTGCCTCTTTTCCTATGCTTTAAATGCAATTCCAGTCTACCTCCTGAAATCGGTTTCCTGCAATTCTGCCCGGCTTTCAAGTCCTCTTGGCAGCCTTACTTCAGTATATTTTTGGACGATAGCTGTCATTTATAACTCTGCAGGTTTGTGAATTACAGTGCCCCTGAGCTCCTTTCTTCAACTTGCTTTCTTGTGAGCTGGCCGCAACACCGCAGGATTGCTTCAGGCCCTAATCTGGTTCCGGCACGGCACACTGAGCCTTTGCTTAATTCCTCTTCCTGGTGGGAAATGAGAGTTAAATTTGCCCGTCCAGACACCTCCAGCTAGTCTCTCATTGGTTCTCCCTATTCCTGTTCATCATCCGCGGAATTTGCAAACTAGGCCAAACAGGAGGTTAAAGGCACTGACTCTCCAAGTCGGGAGAGTGTTAGTAAAGTGTCTGGAATGTTGCACCCGAGTACCAGGGGATGAGAACTGAGACATATTTGAACATGACTCACGATCACACGGTTGATCATAGTCTGGGTTTCAAATGCATGTTTAGCTGAAGGAAGAATCCCTTAAACCTGGAGAGTTGAGACCCGTGGAATGGGTACCATGCAATATGACTTCAAAGGGTCTTCATTTGCTCACCAAACCTCTCCAATCCTATCACTGCTGCGTTTATGGCGCTGTACTCACGCTTGATTCTCTTTCGGAGACATAGCAATCCATAGGTTTTAAGATACTTATTGTCAGGTACATTATTAGAGGTTTAATATGGGGTTTTGAGTCCATTTCGTTGAGCAAGGAGTAGCTCTTGTCTATTACATATTTGGCTTAAGGTACGTTATCTGTGCTCATTTCAATCTCTGGTTTTATGCAGCACCCGAACTCACCTTTCCCCTTAAGCAAGCATAAGTTGGTTTTCTAAATTTGAGACCCTGTTCTGTTTTGTAATTCAGTTCTGTGTAGCCAAGTTTACATTCCGTGTATTAGTGATATCTTATGATGTTTCTTTTTCTGTGTGACTTATTTCAGTTAGAATCATCATACCTGAATTCACTCATTATGCTGCTACGGGCCTGATGACATAGATTTCATTGCTGAGTGATATTGCATTGTACGTAAGTACCACAACTTCTTTATGCATTTTTCACTTTCTGCGATATTGAACTTGTACTGTAAACGCGGTTCTTGTAAACAGAGCCGTCCCAAACTTTTGGGTGGCTGTGTCTTTTTGATTTTAATTTCCCTAAGCTGTAGGACCATAAGTGGAAGTGCCCTAGGCTCTGTTGCTTTGTTTTTTAGATGTTTCAGGAAACACCATACACTTCTCCCGAGTGGCTGTTGGCAATTTACATCCCGCCCATCAGCATAACAAGGCTCCCAGTTCTCCATGGCCTGTCCTGCCTTGCTGGATTTTACACTTTTTTCAGATGGCCCTTTTGACCGGGGGGATGTGAGACTTCATTGTAGTGCAGATTTCCTTTGCAAGCTTGCTTGGTTGGCCAAAAAGGGCGTATGCGTTTTTTCCTGAATATATTCAGGAAAAAACGCATACGCCCTTTTTGGCCAAGTGCATCATTGTCGACGTTCTGCCTCTTTTCCTATGCTTTAAATGCAATTCCAGTTTACCTCCTGAAATCGGTTTCCTGCAATTCTGCCCCGCTTTCAAGTCCTCTTGGCAGCCTTACTTCAGTATATTTTTAGACGATAGCTGTCATTTATAACTCTGCAGGTTTGTGAGTTACAGTGCCCCTGAGCTCCTTTCTTCAACTCTCTTTCTTGTGAACTGGACGCAACACCGCAGGATTGCTTCAGGCCCTAATCTCGTTCCGGCACGGCACTCTGATCCTTTGGTTAATTCTTCTTCCTGGTGGGAAATGAGAGTTAAATTTGCCCATCCAGACACCTCCAGCTAGTCTCTCATTGGTTCTCCCTATTCCTGTTCATTTTCAGCAGATATTGCAAACTGGGCCAAACAGGAGGTTAAAGGCACTGACTCTCCACGTCGGGAGAGTGTTAGTAAAGTGTCTGGAATGTTGCACCCAAGTACCAGGGGACGAGAACGGAGACATATTGGAACACGTCTCCCGATCACACGGTTGATCATACTCTGGGTTCCACATGCATGTTTTAGCTGAAGGAAGAATCCCTTAAACCTGGAGAGTTGAGACCCGTGGAATGGGTACCATGCAATATTCATTCAAAGGGTCTTCATTTGCTCACCGAACCTCTCCAATCCTATCACTGCTGCGTTTATGCCCCTGTACACATGCTTGATTCTCTTTCGGAGACATAGCAATCCATAGGTTTTAAGATACTTACTAGTCAGGTACATTCTTAGGCGTTTAATATGGGGTGTTGAGTCCATTTCGTTGAGCAAGGAGTAGCTCTTGTCTATTACATATTTGGCTTAAGGAACTTTATCTGTGCTCATTTCAATCTCTGGTTTTATGCAGCACCCCAACTCACCTTTCCCCTTAAGCAAGCATAAGTTGGTTTTCTAAATTTGAGACCCTCTTCTCTTTTGTAATCCAGTTCCTGTGTAGCCAAGTTTACATTCCGTGTATTAGTGATATCTTATGATGTTTCTTTTTCTGTGTGACTTATTTCAGTTAGAATCATCATACCTGAATCCACTCATTATGCTGCTACGGGCCTGATGACGTAGATTTCATTGCTGAGTGATATTGCATTGTACGTAAGTACCACAACTTCTTTATCCATTTTTCGCTTTCTGCGATATTGAACTTGTACCGTAAAGGAGGTTCTTGTAAACAGAGCCATCCCAAACTTTGCGGTGGCTGTGTCTTTTCGATTTTAATATCCCTAAGCTATAGGACCATAAGTAGAAGTGCCCTAAGCTCTGTTGCTTTGTTTTTTAGATCTTTCTGGAAACAGCATACACTTCTCCGGAGTGGCTGTTGGCAATATACATACCGCCCATCAGCATAACAAGGCTCCCAGTTCTCCATGGCCTGTCCTGCCTTCTGGATTTTACACATTTTTCAGATGGCCCTTTTGACCAGGTGAAAGTGAGACTTCATTGTAGTGCAGATTTCCTTTGCAAGCTTGCTTGGTTTGCCAAAAAGTGCGTATGCGTTTTGTCCTGAATACATTCAGGAAAAAACGCATACGCCCTTTTTTGCCAAGTGTATCAGGGTCGACGTTCTGCCTCTTTTCCTATGCTTTAAATGCAATTCCAGTCTACCTCCTGAAATTGGTTTCCTGCAACTCTTCCCTGCTTTCAAGTCCTCTTGGCAGGCTTACTTCAGTATATTTTTGGACGATAGCTGTCATTTATAACTCTGCAGGTTTGTGAATTACAGTGCCCCTGAGCTCCTTTCTTAAACTCGCTTTCTTGTGAGCTGGCCGCAACACCACAGGATTGCTTCAGGCCCTAATCTGGTTCCGGCACGGCACGCTGAGCCTTTGCTTAATTGCTATTCCTGGTGGGAAATGAGAGTTAAATTTGCCCGTCCAGACACCTCCAGCTAGTCTCTCATGGGTTCTCCCTATTCCTGTTCATCTTCCGCAGAAATTGCAAACTGGGCCAAACAGGAGGTTAAAGGCACTGACTCTCCAAGTCGGGAGAGTGTTAGTAAAGCGTCTGGAATGTTGCACACGAGTACCAGGGGTTGAAAACTGAGACATATTTGAACACGTCTCCCGATCACACGGTTGATCATACTCTGGGTTCCACATGCATGTTTTAGCTGAAGGAAGAATCCCTTAAACCTGGAGAGTTGAGACCCGTGGAATGGGTACCATGCAATATGACTTCAAAGGGTCTTCATTTGCTCACCGAACATCTCCAATCCTATCACTGCTGCGTTTATGCCCCTGTACACATGCTTGATTCTCTTTCGGAGACATAGCAATCCATAGGTTTTAAGATACTTACAAGTCAGCTACATTTTTAGTCGTTTATTATGGGGTGTTCATCCCATTTCTTTGAGCAAGGAGTAGCTCTTGTCTATTACATGTTTGGCTTAAGGAACTTTATCTGTGCTCATTTCAATCTCTGGTTTTATGCAGCACCCCAACTCACCTTTCCCCTTAAGCAAGCATAAGTTGTTTTCTAAATTTGAGACCCTGTTCTGCTTTGTAATCCAGTTCCTGTGTAGCCAAGTTTACATTCCGTGTATTAGTGATATCTTATGATGTTTCTTTTTCTGTGTGACTTATTTCAGTTAGAATCATCATACCTGAATCCACTCATTATGCTGCTATGGGCCTGATGACATAGATTTCATTGCTGTGTGATATTGCATTGTACATAAGTACCACAACTTCTTTATCCATTTTTCGCTTTCTGCGATATTGAACTTGTACCGTAAATGACGTTATTGTAAACAGAGCCATCTCAAACTTTGGGGTGGCTGTGTCTTTTTGATTTTAATTTCCCTAAGCTATAGGACCATAAGTGGAAGTGCCTTATGCTCTGTTGCTTTGTTTTTTAGATGTTTCAGGAAACAGCATACACTTCTCCCCAGTGGCTGTTGGCAATTTACATCCGGCCCATCAGCATAACAAGTCTCCCAGTTCTCCATGGCCTGTCCTGCCTTTCTGGATTTTACACTTTTTTCAGATGGCCCTTTTGACTGGGGGAAAGTGAGACTTCATTGTAGTGCAGATTTCCTTTTCAAGCTTGCTTGGTTGGCCAAAAAGTGCGTAGACGTTTTTTCCTGAATACATTCAGGAAAAAACGCATACGCCCTTTTTTGCCAAGTGTATCATTGTCGACGTTCTGCCTCTTTTCCTATGCTTTAAATGCAATTCCAATCTACCTCCTGAAATCGGTTTCCTGCAATTCTGCCCTGCTTTCAAGTACTTTTGGCAGGCTTACTTCAGTATATTTTTGGACGATAGCTGTCATTTATAACTCTGCAGGTTTGTGAATTACAGTGCCCCTGAGCTCCTTTTTTCAACTCGCTTTCTTGTGAGATGGCCGCAACACCGCAGGATTGCTTCAGGCCCTAATCTGGTTCCGGCACGGCACACTGAGCCTTTGTTTAATTCCTCTTCCTGGTGGGAAATGAGAGTTAAATTTGCCCGTCCAGACACCTCCAGCTGGTCTCTCATTGGTTCTCCCTATTCCTGTTCATCTTCCGCAGAAATTGCAAACTGGGCCAAACAGGAGGTTAAAGGCACTGACTCTCCAAGTCGGGAGAGTGTTAGTAAAGCGTCTGGAATGTTGCACACGAGAACCAGGGTTTGAAAACTGAGACATATTTGAACACGTCTACCGTTCACACGGTTGATCATACTCTGGGTTCCACAAGCATGTTTTAGCTGAAGGAAGAATCCCTTAAACCTGGAGCGTTGAGACCCGTGGAATGGGTACCATGCAATATGACTTCAAAGGGTCTTCATTTGCTCACCGAACCTCTCCAATCCTATCACTGCTCTGTTTATGCCCCTGTACACACGCTTGATTCTCTTTTGGAGACATAGCAATGCATAGGTTTTAACATACTTACAAGTCAGGTACATTCTTAGTCGTTTATTATGGGGTGTTCCGCCCATTTCTTTGAGCAAGGAGTAACTCTTGTCTATTACATGTTTGGCTTAAGGAACTTTATCTGTGCTCATTTCAATCTCTGGTTTTATGCAGCACCCCAACTCACCTTTCCCCTTAAGCAAGCATAAGTTGTTTTCTAAATTTGAGACCCTGTTCTGCTTTGTAATCCAGTTCCTGTGTAGCCAAGTTTACATTCCGTGTATTAGTGATATCTTATGATGTTTCTTTTTCTGTGTGACTTATGTCAGTTAGAATCATCATACCTGAATCCACTCTATGCTGCTACGGGCCTGATGACATAGATTTTATTGCTGAGTGATATTGCATTGTACGTAAGTACCACAACTTCTTTATCCATTTTTCACTTTCTGCGATATTGAACTTGTACTGTAAACGAGGTTCTTGTAAACAGAGCCGTCCCGAACTTTGGGGTGGCTGTGTCTTTTTGATTTTAATTTCCCTAAGCTATAGGACCATAAGTGGAAGTGCCCTAGGCTCTGTTCCTCTGTTTTTTAGATGTTTCAGGAAACACCATACACTTCTAACCAGTGGCTGTTGGCAATTTACATCCCGCCCATCAGCATAACAAGGCTCCCAGTTCTCCATGGCCTGTCCTGCCTTTCTGGATTTTACACTTTTTTCAGATGGCCCTTTTGACCGGGGGGAAGTGAGACTTCATTGTAGTGCAGATTTCCTTTGCAGGCTTGCTTGGTTGGCCAAAAAGTGCGTATGCGTTTTTTCCTGAATATATTCAGGAAAAAACGCATACGCCCTTTTTGGCCAAGTGCATCATTGTGGACGTTCTACCTCTTTTCCTATGCTTTAAATGCAATTCCAGTCTACCTCCTGAAATTGGTTTCCTGCAATTCTGCCCCGCTTTCAAGTCCTCTTGGCAGCCTTACTTCAGTATATTTTTGGACGATAGCTGTCATTTATAACTCTGCAGGTTTGTGAATTACAGTGCCCCTGAGCTCCTTTCTTCAACTCGCTTTCTTGTGAGCTGGCCGCAACACCGCAGGATTGCTTCAGGCCCTAATCTAGTTCCGCCACGGCACGCTGAGCCTTTGGTTAATTCCTCTTCCTGGTGGGAAATGAGAGTTAAATTTGCCCGTCCAGACACCTCCAGCTAGTCTCTCATTGGTTCTCCAAATTCCTGTTCATCTTCCGCAGAAATTGCAAACTGGGCCAAACAGGAGGTTAAAGGCACTGACACTCCAAGTCGGGAGAGTGTTAATAAAGCGTCTGGAATGTTGCACCCGAGTACCAGGGGACGAGAACTGAGACATATTTCAACACGTCTCCCGATCACACGGTTGATCATACTCTGGGTTCCACATGCATGTTTTAGCTGAAGGAAGAATCCCTTAAACCTGGAGAGTTGAGACCCGTGGAATGGGTACCATGCAGTATGACATCAAAGGGTCTTCATTTTCTCACCGAACCTCTCCAATCCTATCACTGCTGCGTTTATGCCCCTGCACACATGCTTGATTCTCTTTCGGAGACATAGCAATCCATAGGTTTTAAGATACTTACTTGTCAGGTACATTCTTAGGTGTTTAATATGGGGTGTTCAGTCCATTTCGTTGAGCAAGGAGTAGCTCTTGTCTATTACATATTTGGCTTAAGGAACTTTATCTGTGCTCATTTCAATCTGTGGTTTTATGCAGCACCCCAACTCACCTTTCCCCTTAAGCAAGCATAAGTTGGTTTTCTAAATTTGAGACCCTCTTCGTCTTTGTAAACCAGTTCCTGTGTAGCCAAGTTTACATTCCGTGTATTAGTGATATCTTATGATGTTTCTTTTTCTGTGTGACTTATCTCAGTTAGAATCATCATACCTGAATCCACTCATTATGCTGCTACGGGCCTGATGACGTAGATTTCATTGCTGAGTGATATTGCATTGTACGTAAGTACCACAACTTCTTTATCCATTTTTCGCTTTATGCGATATTGAACTTGTACTGTAAACGAGGTTCTTGTAAACAGAGCCGTCCCAAACTTTGGCGTGGCTGTGCCTATTTGATTTTAATTTTCCTAAGCTATAGGACGATAAGTGGAAGTGCCCTAGGCTCTGTTCCTCTGTTTTTTAGATGTTTCAGGAAGCACCATACACTTCTCCCCAGTGGCTGTTGGCAATTTACATCCCGCCCATCAGCATAACAAGGCTCCCAGTTCTCCATGGCCTGTCCTGCCTTTCTGGATTTTACACTTTTTTCAGATGGCCCTTTTGACCGGGGAGAAGTGAGACTTCATTGCAGTGCAGATTTCCTTTGCAAGCTTGCTTGGTTGGCCAAAAAGGGCGTATGCGTTTTTTCCTGAATATATTCAGGAAGAAACACATACGCCCTTTTTGGCCAAGTGCATCATTGTGGACGTTCTGCCTCTTTTCCTATGCTTTAAATGCAATTCCAGTCTACCTCCTGAAATCGGTTTCCTGCAATTCTGCCCCCTTTCAAGTCCGCTTGGCAGCCTTACTTCAGTATATTTTTGGACGATAGCTGTCATTTATAACTCTGCATGTTTGTGAATTACAGTGCCCCTGAGCTCTTTTCTTCAACTCGCTTTCTTGTGAGCTGGCCGCAACACCGCAGGATTGCTTCAGGCCCTAATCTCGTTCTGGCACGGCCCGCTGAGCCTTTGGTTAATTCCTCTTCCTGGTGGGAAATGAGAGTTAAATTTGCCCGTCCAGACACCTCCAGCTAGTCTCTCATCGGTTCTCCCTATTCCTGTTCATCTTCCGCAGAAATTGCAAACTGGGCCAAACAGGAGGTTAAAGGCACTGACTCTCCAAGTCGGCAGAGCGTTAGTAAAGCATCTGGAATGTTGCACCCGAGTACCAGGGGACGAGAACTGAGACATATTGGAACACGTCTCCCGATCACACGGTTGATCATACTCTGGGTTCCACATGCATGCTTTAGCTGAAGGAAGAATCCCTTAAACCTGGAGAGTTGAGACCCGTGGAACCGTTACCATGCAATATGACTTCAAAGGGTCTTCATTTGCTCACCGCACCTCTCCAATCCTATCACTGCTGCGTTTATGCCCCTGTACACACGCTTGATTCTCTTTCGGAGACATAGCAATCCATAGGTTTTAAGATACTTACTAGTCAGGCACATTCTTAGGCGTTTAATATGGGGTGTTGAGTCCATTTCGTTGAGCAAGGTGTAGCTCTTCTCTATTACATATTTGGCTTAAGGAACTTTATCTGTGCTCATTTCAATCTCTGGTTTTATGCAGCACCCCAACTCACCTTTCCCCTTAAGCAAGCATAAGTTGGTTTTCTAAATTTGAGACCCTGTTCTGTTTTGTAATCCAGTTCCTGTGTAGCCAAGTTTACATTCCGTGTATTAATGATATCTTATGATGTTTCTTTTTCTTGTGACTTATTTCAGTTAGAATCATCATACGTGAATTCACTCATTATGCTGCTACGGGCCTGATGACATAGATTTCATTGCTGAGTGATATTGCATTGTACGTAAGTACCAAAACTTCTTTATCCATTTTTCACTTTCTGCAATATTGAACTTGTCCCGTAAACGAGGTTCTTATAAACAGAGCTGTCCCAAACTTTGGGGTGGCTGTGTCTTTTTGATTTTAATTTCCCTAAGCTATAGGACCATAAGTGGAATTGCCCTAAGCTCTGTTGCTTTGTTTCTCAGATGTTTCAGGAAACACCATACACTTCTCCCAAGTGGCTGTTGGCAATTTACATCCTGCCCATCAGCATAACAAGGCTCCCAGTTCTCCATGGCCTGTCCTGCCTTTCTGGATTTTACACTTTTTTCAGATGGCCCTTTTGACCGGGGAGAAGTGAGACTTCATTGTAGTGTAGTGCAGATTTCCTTTGCAAGCTTGCTTGGTTGGCCAAAAAGGGCGTACGTGTTTTTTTCCTGAATATATTCAGGAAAAAACGCATACGCTCTTTTTGGCCAAGTGCATCATTGTCGACGTTCTACCTCTTTTCCTATGCTTTAAATGCAATTCCAGTCTACATCCTGAAACCGTATTCTTGCAATTCTGCCCCGCTTTGAAGTCCTCTTGGCAGCCTTACTTCAGTATATTTTTGGACGATAGCTGTCATTTATAACTCTGCAGTTTTGTGATTACAGTGCCCCTGAGCTCCTTTCTTCAACTCGCTTTCTTGTGAGCTGGCCGCAACACCGCAGGATTGCTTCAGGCCCTAATCTGGTTCCGGTACGGCACGCTGAGCCTTTTGTTAATTTCTCTTCCTGGTGGGAAATGAGAGTTAAATTTGCCCGTCCAGACACTTCGAGCTAGTCTCTCATTGGTCCTCCCTATTCCTGTTCATCTTCCGCAGAAATTGCAAACTGGGCCAATCAGGAGGTTAAAGGCACTGACTCTCCATGTCGGGAGAGTGTTATTAAAGTGTCTGGAATGTTGCACCCGAGTACCAGGGGACGAGAACTGAGACATATTTGAACACGCCTCCCGATCACACAGTTGATCATACTCTGGGCTCCACATGCATGTTTTAGCTGAAGGAAGAATCCCTTAAACCTGGAGAGTTGAGACCCGTGGAATGGGTACCATGCAATATGACTTCAAAGGGTCTTCATTTGCTCACCGAACCTCTCCAATCCTATCACTGCTGTGTTTATGCCACTGTACACAGGCTTGATTCTCTTTTGGAGACATAGCAAGCCATAGGTTTTAAGATACTTACTAGTCAGGTACATTCTTTGGCGTTTAATATGGGATGTTGAGTCCATTTCGTTGAGCAATGAGTAGCTCTTGTCTATTACATATTTGGCTTAAGGAACTTTATCTGTGCTCATTTCAATCTCTGGTTTTACGCAGCACCCCAACTCACCTTTCCCCTTAAGCAAGCATAAGTTGGTTTTCTAAATTTGAGATCCTGTTCTGTTTTGTAATCCAGTTCCTGTGTAGCCAAATTTACATTCAATGTATTAGTGATATCTTATGATGTTTCTTTTTCTGTGTGGCTTATTTCAGTTAGAATCATCATACCTGAATCCACTCATTATGCTGCTACGGGCCTGATGACATAGATGTCATTGCTGAGTGATATTGCATTGTACGTAAGTACCACAACTTCTTTACCCATTTTTCGCTTTTTGCGATATTGAACTTGTACCGTAAACGAGGTTCTTGTAAACAGAGCTGTCCCAAACTTTGGGGTGGCTGTGTCTTTTTGATTTTAATTTCCCTAAGCTATAGGACCATAAGTGGAAGTGCCCTAGGCTCTGTTGCTTTGTTTTTTAGATGTTTCAGGAAACACCATACAGTTCTCCCAAGTGGCTGTTGGCAATTTACATCCCGCCCATCAGCATAACAAGGCTCCCAGTTCTCCATGGCCTGTCCTGCCTTTCTGGATTGTACACTTTTTTCAGATGGCCCTTTTGACCTGGGGGAAGTGAGACTTCATTGTAGTGCAGATTTCCTTTGCAAGCTTGCTTGGTTGGCCAAATAGTGCGTACGCGTTTTTTCCTGAATATATTCAGGAAAAAACGCATACGCCCTTTTTGGCCAAGTGCATCATTGTGGACGTTCTGCCTCTTTTCCTATGCTTTAAATGCAATTCCAGTCTACCTCCTGAAATCGGTTTCCTGCAATTCTGCCCCGCTTTCAAGTCCTCTTGGCAGCCTTACTTCAGTATATTTTTGGACGAGAGCTGTCATTTATAACTCTGCAGGTTTGTGAATTACAGTGCCCCTGAGCTCCTTTCTTCAACTCGCTTTCTTGTGAGCTGGCCGCAACACCGCAGGATTGCTTCAGGCCCTAATCTGGTTCCGGCACGGCACGCTGAGCCTTTGGTTAATTCCTCTTCCTGGTGGGAAATGATAGTTAAATTTCCCCGTCCAGACACCTCCAGCTAGTCTCTCATTGGTTCTCCCTATTCCTGTTCATCTTCCACAGAAATTGCAAACTGGGCTAAACAAGAGGTTAAAGGCACTGACTCTCCAAGTCGGGAGAGTGTTAGTAAAGCATCTGGAATGTTGCACCCGAGTACCAGGGGAGGAAAACTGAGACATATTTGAACACGTCTCCCGATCACACGGTTGATCATACTCTGGGTTTCATATGCATGCTTTAGCTGAAGGAAGAATCCCTTAAACCTGGAGAGTTGAGACCCGTGGAATGGGTACCATGCAATATGATTTCAAAGGGTCTTCATTTGCTCACCGAACCTCTCCAATCCTATCACTGCTGTGTTTATGCCCCTGTACACACGCTTGATTCTCTTTCGGAGACATAGCAATCCATAGGTTTTAAGATACTTACTAGTCAGGTACATTCTTAGGCGTTTAATATGGGGTGTTGAGTCCATTTCGTTGAGCAAGGAGTAGCTCTTGTCTATTACGTAGTTGGCTTAAGGAACTTTATCTGTGTTCATTTCAATCTCTGGTTTTATGCAGCACCCCAACTCACCTTTCCCCTTAAGCAAGCATAAGTTGATTTTCTAAATTTGAGACCCTGTTCTGTTTTGTAATCCAGTTCCCGTGTAGCCAAGTTTACATTCCGTGTATTAGTGATATCTTATGATGTTTCTTTTTCTGTGTGACTTATTTCAGTTAGAATCATCATACCTGAATCCACTCATTATGCTGCTATGGGCCTGATGACATAGATTTCATTGCTGAGGGATATTGCATTGTACGTAAGTACCACAACTTCTTTATCAAGTTTTCACTTTCTGCGATATTGAACTTGCACCGTAAACGAGGTTCTTGTAAACAGAGCCGTCCCAAACATTGGGGTGGCTGTGTCTTTTTGATTTTAATTTCCCTAAGCTGCAGGACCATAAGTGGAAGTGCCCTAGGCTCTGTTGCTTTGTTTTAGATGTTCCAGGAAACACCATACACTTCTCCTGAGTGGCTGTTGGCAAGTTACATCCCGCCTATAAGCATAACAAGGCTCCCAGTTCTCTATGGCCAGTCCTGCCTTTCTGGATTTTACACTTTTTTCAGATGGCCCTTTTGACTGGGGGGAAGTGAGACTTCATTGTAGTGCAGATTTCCTTTGCAAGCTTGCTTGGTTGGCCCAAAAGGTCGTATGCACTTTTTCCTGAATATATTCAGGAAAAAACCCATACGCCCTTTTTGCCAAGTGCATCATTGTCAACGTTCTGCCTCTTTTCCTATGTTTTAAATGCAATACCAGTCTACCTCCTGAAATCGGTTTCCTGCAATTCTGCCCCGCATTCAAGTCCTCTTGGCAGCCTTACTTCAGTATATTTTTGGACGATAGCTGTCATTTATAACTCTGCAGGTTTGTGAATTACAGTGCCCCTGAGCTCCTTTCTTCAACTCGCTTTCTTGTGAGCTGGCCGCAGCACCGCAAGATTGCTTCAGGCCCTAATCTGGTTCCGGCACGGCACGCTGAGCGTTTGGTTAATTCCTCTTCCTGGTGGGAAATGAGAGTTAAATTTGCCCGTCCAGACACCTCCAGCTAGTCTCTCATTGGTTCTCCCTATTCCTGTTCATCTTCCGCAGAAATTGCAAACTGGGCCAAACAGGAGGTTAAAGGCACTGACTCTCCAAGTCGGGAGAGTGTTAGTAAAGCATCTGGAATGTTGCACCCGAGTACCAGGGGAGGAAAACTGAGACATATTTGAACAAGTCTCCCGATCACACAGTTGATCATACTCTGGGTTCCACATGCATGTTTTAGCTGAAGGAAGAATCCCTTAAACCTGGAGAGTTGAGACCCGTGGAATGGGTACCATTCAATATGACTTCAAAGGGTCTTCGTTTGCTCACCGAACCTCTCCAATCCTATCACTGCTGCGTTTATGCCCCTCTACACATGCTTGATTCTCTTTTGGAGACATAGCAATCCATAGATTTTAAGATATTACTAGTCAGGTACATTCTTAGGCATTTAATATGGGGTTTTGAGTCCATTTCGTTGAGCAAGGAGTAGCTCTTGTCTATTACATATTTGGCTTAAGGAACTTTATTTGTGCTCATTTCAATCTCTGGTTTTATGCAGCACCCCAACTCACCTTTCCCCTTAAGCAAGCATAAGTTGATTTTCTAAATTTGGGACCATGTTCTGTTTTGAAATTCAGTTCCTGTGTAGCCAAGTTTACATTCCGTGTATTAGTGATATCTTATGATGTTTCTTTTTCTGTGTGACTTATTTCAGTTAGAATCATCATACCTGAATCCACTCATTATGCTGCTATGGGCCTGATGACATAGATGTCATTGCTGAGTGATATTGCATTGTACGTAAGTACCACAACTTCTTTATCCATTTTTCGCTTTATGCGATATTGAACTTGTACCGTAAACGAGTTTCTTGTAAACAGAGCCATCCCAAACTTTGGGGTGGCTGTGTCTTTTTGATTTTAATTTCCCTAAGCTATAGGACCATAAGTGGAAGTGCCCTAGGCTCTGTTGCTTTGTTTTTTAGATGTTTCAGGAAACAGCATACACTTCTCCCGAGTGGCTGTTGCCAATTTACATCCCGCCCATCAGCATAACAAGGCTCCCAGTTCTCCATGGCCTGTCCTGCCTTTCTGGATTTTACACTTTTTTCAGATGGCCCTTGTGACCAAGGGGAAGTGAGACTTCATTGTAGTGCAGATTTCCTTTGCAAGCTTGCTTGGTTGGCCAAAAAGGGCGTATGCGTTTTTTCCTGAATATATTCAGGAAAAAACGCATATGCCCTTTTTGGCCAAGTGCATCATTGTCGACCTTCTGTCTCTTTTCCTATGCTTTAAATGCAATTCCAGTCTACCTCCTGAAATCGGTTTCCTGCAATTCTGCCCCGCTTTCAAGTCCTCTTGGCAGCCTTACTTCAGTATATTTTTGGATGATAGCTGTCATTTATAACTCTGCAGGTTTGTGAATTACAGTGCCCCTGAGCTCCTTTCTTCAACTCGCTTTCTTGTGAGCTGGCCGCAACACCGCAGGATTGCTTCAGGCCCTAATCTGGTTCCGGCATGGCACGCTGAGCCTTTGGTTAATTCCTCTTCCTGGTGGGAAATGAGAGTTAAATTTTCCCGTCCAGACACCTCCAGCTAGTCTCTCATTGGTTCTCCCTATTCCTGTTCATCTTCCGTGGAATTTGCAAACTGGGCCAAACAGGAGGTTAAAGGCACTGACTCTCCAAGTCGGGAGAGTGTTAGTAAAGCATCTGGAATGTTGCACCCGAGTACCAGGGGATGAGAACTGAGACATATTTCAACACGTCTCCCGATCACATGGTTGATCATACTCTGGGTTCCACATGCATGTTTTAGCTGAAGGAAGAATCCCTTAAACCTGGAGAGTTGAGACCCGTGGAATGGGTACCATGCAATATGACTTCAAAGGGTCTTCATTTGCTCACCAAAACTCTCCAATCCTATCACTGCTGCGTTTTTGCCCCTGTACTCACAATTGATTCACTTTCAGAGACATAGCAATCCATAGGTTTTAAGATACTTACTAGTCAGGTACATTCTTAGGCGTTTAATATGGGGTGTTGAGTCCATTTCGTTGAGCAAGGAGTAGCTCTTGTCTATTACGTATTTGGCTTAAGGAACTTTATCTGTGTTCATTTCAATCTCTGGTTTTATGCAGCACCCCAACTCACCTTTCCCCTTAAGCAAGCATAAGTTGATTTTCTAAATTTGGGACCATGTTCTGTTTTGAAATTCAGTTCCTGTGTAGCCAAGTTTACATTCCGTGTATTAGTGATATCTTATGATGTTTCTATTTCTGTGTGACTTATTTCAGTTAGAATCATCATACCTGAATCCACTCATTATGCTGCTATGGGCCTGATGACATAGATGTCATTGCTGAGTGATATTGCATTGTACGTAAGTACCACAACTTCTTTATCCATTTTTCGATTTATGCGATATTGAACTTGTACCGTAAACGAGTTTCTTGTAAACAGAGCCATCCCAAACTTTGGGGTGGCTGTGTCTTTTTGATTTTAATTTCCCTAAGCTATAGGACCATAAGTGGAAGTGCCCTAGGCTCTGTTGCTTTGTTTTTTAGATGTTTCAGGAAACAGCATACACTTCTCCCGAGTGGCTGTTGCCAATTTACATCCCGCCCATCAGCATAACAAGGCTCCAAGTTCTCCATGGCCTGTCCTGCCTTTCTGGATTTTACACTTTTTTCAGATGGCCCTTGTGACCAGGGGGAAGTGAGACTTCATTGTAGTGCAGATTTCCTTTGCAAGCTTGCTTGGTTGGCCAAAAATGTCGTATGCACTTTTTCCTGAATATATTCAGGAAAAAACGCATACGCCCTTTTTGGCCAAGTGCATCATTGTCAACCTTCTGCCTCTTTTCCTATGTTTTAAATGCAATTCCAGTCTACCTCCTGAAATCGGTTTCCTGCAATTCTGCCCCGCTTTCAAGTCCTCTTGGCAGCCTTACTTCAGTATATTTTTGGACGATAGCTGTCATTTATAACTCTGCAGGTTTGTGAATTACAGTGCCCCTGAGCTCCTTTCTTCAACTCGCTTTCTTGTGAGCTGGCCGCAACACCGCAGGATTGCTTCAGGCCCTAATCTGGTTCCGGCACGGCACGCTGAGCGTTTGGTTAATTCCTCTTCCTGGTGGGAAATGAGAGTTAAATTTGCCCGTCCAGACACCTCCAGCTAGTCTCTCATTGGTTCTCCCTATTCCTGTTCATCTTCCGCAGAAATTGCAAACTGGGCCAAACAGGAGGTTAAAGGCACTGACTCTCCAAGTCGGGAGAGTGTTAGTAAAGCATCTGGAATGTTGCACCCGAGTACCAGGGGAGGAAAACTGAGACATATTTGAACAAGTCTCCCGATCACACAGTTGATCATACTCTGGGTTCCACATGCATGTTTTAGCTGAAGGAAGAATCCCTTAAACCTGGAGAGTTGAGACCCTTGGAATGGGTACCATTCAATATGACTTCAAAGGGTCTTCGTTTGCTCACCGAACCTCTCCAATCCTATCACTGCTGCGTTTATACCCCTCTACACATGCTTGATTCTCTTTCGTAGACATAGCAATCCATAGATTTTAAGATATTACTACTCAGGTACATTCTTAGGCGTTTAATATGGGGTTTTGAGTCCATTTCGTTGAGCAAGGAGTAGCTCTTGTCTATTACATATTTGGCTTAAGGAACTTTATTTGTGCTCATTTCAATCTCTGGTTTTATGCAGCACCCCAACTCACCTTTCCCCTTAAGCAAGCATAAGATGATTTTCTAAATTTGGGACCATGTTCTGTTTTGAAATTCAGTTCCTGTGTAGCCAAGTTTACATTCCGTGTATTAGTGATATCTTATGATGTTTCTATTTCTGTGTGACTTATTTCAGTTAGAATCATCATACCTGAATCCACTCATTATGCTGCTATGGGCCTGATGACATAGATGTCATTGCTGAGTGATATTGCATTGTACGTAAGTACCACAACTTCTTTATCCATTTTTCGATTTATGCGATATTGAACTTGTACCGTAAACGAGTTTCTTGTAAACAGAGCCATCCCAAACTTTGGGGTGGCTGTGTCTTTTTGATTTTAATTTCCCTAAGCTATAGGACCATAAGTGGAAGTGCCCTAGGCTCTGTTGCTTTGTTTTTTAGATGTTTCAGGAAACAGCATACACTTCTCCCCAGTGGCTGTTGCCAATTTACATCCCGCCCATCAGCATTACAAGGCTCCAAGTTCTCCATGGCCTGTCCTGCCTTTCTGGATTTTACACTTTTTTCAGATGGCCCTTGTGACCAGGGGGAAGTGAGACTTCATTGTAGTGCAGATTTCCTTTGCAAGCTTGCTTGGTTGGCCAAAAATGTCGTATGCACTTTTTCCTGAATATATTCAGGAAAAAACGCATACGCCCTTTTTGGCCAAGTGCATCATTGTCAACCTTCTGCCTCTTTTCCTATGTTTTAAATGCAATTCCAGTCTACCTCCTGAAATCGGTTTCCTGCAATTCTGCCCCGCTTTCAAGTCCTCTTGGCAGCCTTACTTCAGTATATTTTTGGACGATAGCTGTCATTTATAACTCTGCAGGTTTGTGAATTACAGTGCCCCTGAGCTCCTTTCTTCAACTCGCTTTCTTGTGAGCTGGCCGCAACACCGCAGGATTGCTTCAGGCCCTAATCTGGTTCCGGCACGGCACGCTGAGCGTTTGGTTAATTCCTCTTCCTGGTGGGAAATGAGAGTTAAATTTGCCCGTCCAGACACCTCCAGCTAGTCTCTCATTGGTTCTCCCTATTCCTGTTCATCTTCCGCAGAAATTGCAAACTGGGCCAAACAGGAGGTTAAAGGCACTGACTCTCCAAGTCGGGAGAGTGTTAGTAAAGCATCTGGAATGTTGCACCCGAGTACCAGGGGAGGAAAACTGAGACATATTTGAACAAGTCTCCCGATCACACAGTTGATCATACTCTGGGTTCCACATGCATGTTTTAGCTGAAGGAAGAATCCCTTAAACCTGGAGAGTTGAGACCCGTGGAATGGGTACCATTCAATATGACTTCAAAGGGTCTTCGTTTGCTCACCGAACCTCTCCAATCCTATCACTGCTGCGTTTATACCCCTCTACACATGCTTGATTCTCTTTCGGAGACATAGCAATCCATAGATTTTAAGATATTACTACTCAGGTACATTCTTAGGCGTTTAATATGGGGTTTTGAGTCCATTTCGTTGAGCAAGGAGTAGCTCTTGTCTATTACATATTTGGCTTAAGGAACTTTATTTGTGCTCATTTCAATCTCTGGTTTTATGCAGCACCCCAACTCACCTTTCCCCTTAAGCAAGCATAAGATGATTTTCTAAATTTGGGACCATGTTCTGTTTTGAAATTCAGTTCCTGTGTAGCCAAGTTTACATTCCGTGTATTAGTGATATCTTATGATGTTTCTTTTTCTGTGTGACTTATTTCAGTTAGAATCATCATACCTGAATCCACTCATTATGCTGCTATGGGCCTGATGACATAGATGTCATTGCTGAGTGATATTGCATTGTACGTAAGTACCACAACTTCTTTATCCATTTTTCGATTTATGCGATATTGAACTTGTACCGTAAACGAGTTTCTTGTAAACAGAGCCATCCCAAACTTTGGGGTGGCTGTGTCTTTTTTATTTTAATTTCCCTAAGCTATAGGACCATAAGTGGAAGTGCCCTAGGCTCTGTTGCTTTGTTTTTTAGATGTTTCAGGAAACAGCATACACTTCTCCCCAGTGGCTGTTGCCAATTTACATCCCGCCCATCAGCATAACAAGGCTCCAAGTTCTCCATGGCCTGTCCTGCCTTTATGGATTTTACACTTTTTTCAGATGGCCCTTGTGACCAGGGGGAAGTGAGACTTCATTGTAGTGCAGATTTCCTTTGCAAGCTTGCTTGGTTGGCCAAAAAGGGCGTATGCGTTTTATCCTGAATATATTCAGGAAAAAACGCATATGCCCTTTTTGGCCAAGTGCATCATTGTCGACCTTCTGTCTCTTTTCCTATGCTTTAAATGCAATTCCAGTCTACCTCCTGAAATCGGTTTCCTGCAATTCTGCCCCGCTTTCAAGTCCTCTTGGTAGCCTTACTTCAGTATATTTTTGGATGATAGCTGTCATTTATAACTCTGCAGGTTTGTGAATTACAGTGCCCCTGAGCTCCTTTCTTCAACTCGCTTTCTTGTGAGCTGGCCGCAACACCGCAGGATTGCTTCAGGCCCTAATCTGGTTCCGGCATGGCACGCTGAGCCTTTGGTTAATTCCTCTTCCTGGTGGGAAATGAGAGTTAAATTTTCCCGTCCAGACACCTCCAGCTAGTCTCTCATTGGTTCTCCCTATTCCTGTACATCTTCCGTGGAATTTGCAAACTGGGCCAAACAGGAGGTTAAAGGCACTGACTCTCCAAGTCGGGAGAGTGTTAGTAAAGCATCTGGAATGTTGCACCCGAGTACCAGGGGACGAGAACTGAGATATATTTCAACACGTCTCCCGATCACATGGTTGATCATACTCTGGGTTCCACATGCATGGTTTAGCTGAAGGAAGAATCCCTTAAACCTGGAGAGTTGAGACCCGTGGAATGGGTACCATGCAATATGACTTCAAAGGGTCTTCATTTGCTCACCAAAACTCTCCAATCCTATCACTGCTGAATTTTTGCCCCTGTACTCACGATTGATTCACTTTCAGAGACATAGCAATCCATAGGTTTTAAGATACTTACTAGTCAGGTACATTCTTAGGCGTTTAATATGGGGTGTTGAGTCCATTTCGTTGAGCAAGGAGTAGCTCTTGTCTATTACGTATTTGGCTTAAGGAACTTTATCTGTGCTCATTTCAATCTCTGGTTTTATGCAGCACCCCAACTCACCTTTCCCCTTAAGCAAGCATAAGTTGATTTTCTGAATTTGATACCCTATTCTGTTTTGTAATCCAGTTCCCGTGTAGCCCAGTTTACATTCCGTGTATTAGGGATATCTTATGATGTTTCTTTTTCTGTGTGACTTATTTCAGTTAGAATCATCATACCTGAATCCACTCATTATGCTGCTATGGGCCTGATGACATAGATTTCATTGCTGAGGGATATTGCATTGTACGTAAGTACCACAACTTCTTTATCCATTTTTCACTTTCTACGATATTGAACTTGCACCGTAAACGAGGTTCTTGTAAACAGAGCCATCCCAAACTTTGGGGTGGCTGTGTCTTTTTGATTTTAATTTCCCTAAGCTATAGGACTATAAGTGGAAGTGCCCTAGGCTCTGTTGCTTTGTTTTTTAGATGTTTCAGGAAACACCATACACTTCTCCCGAGTGGCTGTTGGCAATTTTCATCCCGCCCATCAGCATAACACGGCTCCCAGTTCTCCATGGCCTGTCCTGCCTTTCTGGATTTTACACTTTTTTCACATGGCCCTTTTGACTAGGGGGAAGTGAGACTTCATTGTAGTGCAGATTTCCTTTGCAAGCTTGCTTGGTTGGCCAAAAACGGCGTATGCGTTTTTTCCTGAATATATGCAGGAAAAAACGCATACGCCCTTTTTGGCCAAGTGCATCATTGTCGACGTTCTGCCTCTTTTCCTATGCTTAAATGAAATTCCAGTCTACCTCCTGAAATCGGATTCCTGCAATTCTGCCCCGCTTTCAAGTCCTCTTGGGAGCCTTACTTCAGTATATTTTTGGATGATAGCTGTCATTTATAACTCTGCAGGTTTGTGATAACAGTGCCCCTGAGCTCCTTTCTTCAACTCGCTTTCTTGTGAGCTGGCCGCAACACCGCAGGATTGCTTCAGGCCCTAATCTGGTTCCGGCACGGCACGCTGAGCCTTTGCTTAATTCCTCTTCCTGGTGGGAAATGAGAGTTAAATTTGCCCGTCCAGACACCTCCAGCTAGTCTCTCATTGGTTCTCCCTATTCCTGTTCATCTTCCGCGGAATTTGCAAACTGGGCCAAACAGGAGGTTAAAGGCACTGACTCTCCAAGTTGGGAGAGTGTTAGTAAAGCATCTGGAATGTTGCACCCGAGTACCAGGGGACGAGAACTGAGACATATTTGAACACGTCTCCCGATCACATGGTTGATCATACTCTGGGTTCCACATGCATGTTTTAGCTGAAGGAAGAATCCTTTAAATTGGAGAGTTGAGACCCGTGGAATGGGTACCATGCAATATGACTTCAAAGGGTCTTCATTTGCTCACCGAACCTCTCCAATCCTATCACTGCTGCGTTTATGTCCCTGTACTCGCGCATGATTCTCTTTCAGAGACATAGCAATCCATAGGTTTTAAGATACTTACTAGTCAGCTACATTATTAGGCATTTAATATGGTGTTTTGAGTCCATTTCGTTGAGCAAGGAGTAGCTCTTGTCTATTCCATATTTGGCTTAAGGAACTTTATCTGTGCTCATTTCTATCTCTGGTTTTATGCAGCACCCCAACTCAACTTTCCCCTTAAGCAAGCATACGTTGCTTTTCTACATTTGAGACACTGTTCTGTTTTGTAATCCAGTTCCTGTGTAGCCATGTTTACATTCCGTGTATTAGTTATATCTTATGATGTTTCTTTTTCTGTGTGACTTATTTCAGTTAGAATCATCATACCTGAATCCACTCATTATGCTGCTACGGGCCTGATGACATAGATTTCATTGCTGAGTGATATTGCATTGTACGTAAGTACCACAACTTCTTTATCCATTTTTCACTTTCTGCGATATTGAACTGGTACCGTAAACGAGGTTCTTGTAAACAGAGCCGTCCCAAACTTTGGGGTGGCTGTGTCTTTTTTATTTTAATTTCCCTAAGCTATAGGACCATAAGTGGAAGTGTCCTAGGCTCTGTTGCTTTTTTTTTAGATGTTTCAGGAAACACCATACATTTCTCCCGAGTGGCTGTTGGCAATTTACATCCCGCACATCAGCATAACAAGGCTCCCAGTTCTCCATGGCCTGTCCTGCCTTTCTGGATTTTACACTTTTTTCAGATGGCCCTTTTGACTGGGGGGGAAGTGAGACTTCATTGTAGTGCAGATTTCCTTTGCAAGCTTGCTTGGTTGGCCAAAAAGGGCGTATGCGTTTTTTCCTGAATATATTCAGGAAAAAACGCATACGCCCTTTTAGGCCAAGTGCATCATTTTGGACGTTCTGCCTCTTTTCCTATGCTTTAAATGCAATTCCAGTCTACCTCCTGAAATCGGTTTACTGCATTTCTGGCCCGCTTTCAAGTCCTCTTGGCACCCTTGCTTCAGAATACTTTTGGACGATAGCTGTCATTTATAACTCTGCATGTTTGTGAATTACAGTGCCCCTGAGCTCCTTTCCTCAACTCGCTTTCTTGTGAGCTGGCCACAACACCACAGGATTGCTTCAGGCCCTAATCTGGTTCCGGCACGGCACACTGAGCCTTTGGTTAATTCCTCTTCCTGGTGGGAAATGAGAGTTAAATTTGCCCGTCCAGACACCTCCAGCTAGTCTCTCATTGGTTCTCCCTATTCCTGTTCATCTTCCGCGGAAATTGCAAACTGGGCCAAACAGGAGGTTAAAGGCACTGACTCTCCAAATCGGGAGTGTGTTACTAAAGCGTGTGGAATGTTGCACCCGAGTACCAGCGGAGGAGAACTGAGACATATTTGAACACGTCTTCCGATCACACGGTTGATCATACTCTGGGTTTCACATGCATGTTTTAGCTGAAGGAAGAATCCCTTAAACCTGGAGAATTGAGACCCGTGGAATGGGTACCATGCAATATGACTTCATAGGGTCTTCATTTGCTCACCGAACCTCTCCAATCCTATCACTGCTGCGTTTATGCCCCTGTACACACGCTTGTTCCTCTTTCGGAGACATAGCAATCCATAGGTTTTAAGATACTTACTAGTCAGGTACATTCTTAGGCGTTTAATATGGGGTGTTGAGTCCATTTCGTTGAGCAAGGAGTAGCTCTTGTCTATTACATTTTTGGCTTAAGGAACTTTATCTGTGCTCATTTCAATCTCTGGTTTTATGCAGCACCCCAACTCACCTTTCCCCTTAAGCAAGCATAAGTTGGGTTTCTAAATTTGAGACACTGTTCTCTTTTGTAATCCAGTTCCTGTGTAGCCAAGTTTACATTCCGTGTATTAGTGATATCTTATGATGTTTCTTTTTCTGTGTGACTTATTTCAGTTAGAATCATCATACCTGAATCCACTCATTATGCTGTTACGGGCCTGATGACATAGATTTCATTGCTGAGTGATATTGAATTGTACGTAAGTACCACAACTTCTTTATCCAATTTTCGCTTTCTGCGATATTGAACTTGTACTGTAAAGGAGGTTCTTGTAAACACAGCCGTCCCAAACTTTGGGTTGGCTGTGTCTTTTTGATTTTAATTTCCCTAAGCTATAGTACTATAAGTGGAAGTGCCCTAGGCTCTGTTGCTTTGTTTTTTAGATGTTTCAGGAAACACCATACACTTCTCCAGAGTGGCTGTTGGTAATTTACATCCCGCCCATCAGCATAACAAGGCTCCCAGTTCTCCATGGCCTGTCCTGCCTTTCTGGATTTTACACTTTTTTCAGATGGCCCTTTTGACTGGGGGGGAAGTGAGACTTCATTGTAGTGCAGATTTCCTTTGCAAGCTTGCTTGGTTGGCCAAAAAGGGCGTATGCGTTTTTTCCTGAATATATTCAGGAAAAAACGCATACGCCCTTTTTGGCCAAGTGCATCATTGTCTACGTTCTGCCTCTTTTCCTATGCTTAAATGCAATTCCAGTCTACCTCCTGAAATCGGGTTCTTGCCATTCTGCCCCGCTTTCTAGTCCTCTTGGCATCCTTACTTCTGTATATTTTTGGAGGATAGCTGTCATTTATAACTCTGCAGGTTTGTGAATTACAGTGCCCCTGAGCTCCTTTCTTCAACTCGCTTTCTTGTGAGCTGGCCGCAACACCGCTGGATTGCTTCAGGCCCTAATCTGGATCCAGCACGGAACACTGAGCCTTTGGTTAATTCCTCTTTCTGGTGGGAAATGAGAGTTAAATTTGCCCGTCCAGACACCTTCAGCTTGTCTCTCATCGGTTCTCCCTATTCCTGTTCATCTTTTGCAGAAATTTCAAACTGGGCCAAACAGGAGGTTAAAGGCACTGACTCTCCAAGTCGGCAGAGTGTTAGTAAAGCGTCTGGAATGTTGCACCCGAGTACCAGGGGACGAGAACTGAGACATATTTGAACACGTCTCCCGATCACATGGTTGATCATACTCTGGGATCCACATGCATGTTTTAGCTGAAGGAAGAATCCCTTAAACCTTGAGAGTTGAGACCCGTGGAATGGGTACCATGCAATATGCCTTCAAAGGGTCTTCATTTGCTTACCAAAATTCTCCAATTTTATCACTGCTGCGTTTATGCCCCTGTACACACGCTTGTTTCTCTTTCGTAGACATAGCAATCCATAGGTTTTAAGATACTTACTAGTCAGATACATTCTTAGGTGTTTAATATGGGGTGTTGAGTCCATTTCGTTGAGCAAGGAGTAGCTCTTGTCTATTACATATTTGGCTTAAGGAACTTTATCTGTGCTCATTTCAATCTCTGGTTTTATGCAGCACCCCAACTCACCTTTCCCCTTAAGCAAGCATAAGTTGGTTTTCTAAATTTGAGACCCTGTTCTGTTTTGTAATTCAGTTCCTGTGTAGCCAAGTTTACATTCCGTGTATTGGTGATATCTTAAGATGTTTCTTTTTCTGTGTTACATATTGTAGTTAGAATCATCATACCTGAATCCACTCATTATGCTGCTACGGGCCTGATGACATAGATTTCATTGCTGAGTGATATTGCATTGTACATAAGTACCACAACTTCTTTATCCATTTTTCACTTTCTGCGATATTAAACTTGCCCCGTAAACGAGTTTCTTGTAAACAGAGCCATCCCAAACTTTGGGGTGGTTCTGACTTTTTTATTTTAATTTCCCTAAGCTATAGGAGCATAAGTGGAAGTGCCCTAGGCTCTGTTCCTCTGTTTTTTAGATGTTTCAGGAAACACCATACACTTCTCCCGAGTGGCTGTTGGCAATTTACATCCCGCCCATCAGCATAACAAGGCTCCCAGTTCTCCATGGCCTGTCCAGGCTTTCTGGATTTTACACTTTTTTCCGATGACCCTTTTGACCCGGGGGAAGTGAGACTTCATTGTAGTGCAGATTTCCTTTGCAAGCTTGCTTGGTTGGCCAAAAAGCGCGTATGCGTTTTTCCCTGAATATATTCAGGAGAAAACGCATACGCACTTTTGGCCAAGTGCATCATTGTCCACGTTCTGCCCCTTTTGCTATGCTTTAAATGCAATTCCAGTCTACCTCCTGAAATCGGTTTCCTGCAATTCTGCCCCGCATTCAAGTCCTCTTGGCAGCCTTACTTCAGTATATTTTTGGACGATAGCTGTCATTTATAACTCTGCAGGTTTGTGAATTACAGTGCCCCTGAGCTCCTTTCTTCAACTAGCTTTCTTGTGAGCTGGCCGCAACACCGCAGGATTGCTTCAGTCCCTAATCTGGTTCCGGCACGGCACGCTGAGCCTTTGGTTAATTCCTCTTCCTTGTGGGAAATGAGAGTTAAATTTGCCCGTCCAGACACCTCCAGGTAGTCTCTCATTGGTCCTCCCTATTCCTGTTCATCGTCCGCAGAAATTGCAAACTGGGGCAAACAGGAGGTTAAAGGCACTGACTCTCCAAGTCGGGAGAGTGTTAGTAAAGCGTCTGGAATGTTGCACCCGAGTACCAGGGGATGAAAACTGAGACATATTTGAACACGTCTCCCGATCACATGGTTGATCATACCCTGCTTTCCACATGCATGTTTTAGCTGAAGGAAGAATCCCTTAAACCTGGAGATTTGAGACCCGTGGAATGGGTACCATGCAATATGACTTCAAAGGGTCTTTATTTGCTCACCGAACCTCTCCAATCCTATCACAGCTGCGTTTATGCCCCTGTACACACGCTTGTTTATCTTTCGGAGACATAGCAATCCATAGGTTTTAAGATACTTACTAGTCAGGTACATTTTTAGGCGTTTAATATGGGGTGTTGAGTCCATTTCGTTGAGCAAGGAGTAGCTCTTCTCTGTTACATATTTGGCTTAAGGAACTTTATCTGTGCTCATTTCAATCTCTGGTTTTATGCAACACCCCAGCTCACCTTTCCCCTTAAGCAAGCATAACTTGGTTTTCTAAATTTGAGACCCTGTTCTGTTTTGTAATCCAGTTCCTGTGTAGCCAAGTTTACATTCCGTGTATTAGTGATATCTTATGATGTTTCTTTTTTTGTGTGACTTATTTCAGTTAGAATCATCATACCTGAACCCAGTCATTTTCTGCTACAGGCCTGATGACATAGATTTCATTGCTGAGTGATATTGCATTGTATGTAAGTACCACAACTTCTTTATCCATTTTTCACTTTCTGTGATATTGAACTTGTACCATAAACGAGGTTCTTGTAAACAGAGCCGTTCCAAACTTTGGGGTGGCTGTGTGTTTTTGATTTTAATTTCCCTAAGCTATAGGAACATAAGTGTAAGTGCCCTAGGCTCTGTTGCTTTGTTTTTTAGATGTTTCAGGAAACACCATACACTTCTCCCTAGTGGCTGTTGGCAATTTACATCCCGCCCATCAGCATAAGAAGGCTCCCAGTTCTCCATTGCCTTTCCTGCCTTTCTGGATTTTACACTTTTTTCAGATGGTCCTTTTGACCAGAGGGGAAGTGAGACTTCAATGTAGTACAGATTTCCTTTGCAAGCTTGCTTGGTTGGCCAAAAAGTGCGTATGCGTTTTTTCCTGAATATATTCAGGAAACAACGCATACGCCCTTTTTGGCCAAGTGCATCATTGTCGAAGTTCTGCCTCTTTTCCTATGCTTTAAATGCAATTCCAGTCTACCTCCTGAAATCGGTTTCCTGCAATTCTGCCCCGCTTTCAAGTCCTCTTAGCAGCGTTACTTCAGTATATTTTTGGATGATAGCTGTCATTTATAACTCTGCAGGTTTGTGAATTACAGTGCCACTGAGCTCCTATCTTCAACTCGCTTTCTTGTGAGCTGGCCGCAACACCGCAGGATTGTTCGGGCACTAATCTGGTTCCGGTCCGGCATACTGAGCCTTTGGTTAATTCCTCTTCCTGGTGGGAAATGAGAGTTAAATTTGCCCGTCCAGACACCTCCAGCTAGTCTCTCATTGGTGCTCCCTAACCCTGTTCATCTTCCGCAGAAATTGCAAACTGGTCCAAACAGGAGGTTAAAGGCACTGACTCTCCAAGTCGGGAGAGTCTTAGTAAAGCGTGTGGAATGTTGCACCTGAGTACCAGGGGACAAGAACTGAGACATATTTGAACCCGTCTCCCAATCACATGGTTGATCATACTCTGGGTTTCATATGCATGCTTTAGCTGAAGGAAGAATCCCTTAAACCTGGAGAGTTGAGACCCGTGGAATGGGTACCATGCAATATGACTTCAAAGGGTCTTCATTTGCTCACCGAACCTCTCCAATCCTATCACTGCTGCGTTTATGCCCCGGTACTCACGCTTGATTCTCTTTCGGAGGCATAGCAATCCATAGGTTTTAAGATACTTACTACTCAGGTACATTCCTAGGCGTTTAATATGGGGTGTTGAGTCCATTTCATTGAGCAAGGAGTAGCTCTTGTCTATACCATATTTGGCTTAAGGAAATTTATCTGTGCTCATTTCAATCTCTGGTTTTATGTAGCACCCCAACTCACCTTTCCCCTTAAGCAAGCATAAGTTGGTTTTCTAAATTTGAGACCCTTTTCTGTTTTGTAATCCAGTTCCTGTGTAGCCAAGTTTACATTCCGTGTATTAGTGATATCTTATGTTTCTTTTTCTGTGTGACTTATTTCAGTTAGAATCATCATACCTGAATCCACTCATTATGCTGCTATGGGCCTGATGACATAGATTTCATTGCTGAGTGATATTGCATTGTACGTAAGTACCACAACTTCTTTATCCATTTTTCACTTTCTGCGATATTGAACTTGTACCGTAAACGAGGTTCTTGTAAACAGAGCCGTCCCAAACTTTGGGGTGGCTGTGTCTTTTTGATTTTAATTTCCCTAAGCTATAGGACCATAAGTGGAATTGACCTAGGCTCTGTTGCTTTGTTTTTTAGATGTTTCAGGAAACACCATACATTTCTCCCGAGTGGCTGTTGGCAATTTATATCCTGCCCATCAGCTTACAAGTCTCCCAGTTCTCCATGGCCTGTCCTGCCTTTCTGGATTTTACACTTTTTTCAGATGGCCCTTTTGACCGGGGGGAAGTGAGACTTCATTGTAGTGCAGCTTTCCTTTGCAAGCTTGCTTGGTTGGCCAAAAAGGGCATATGCGTTTTTTTCCTGAATATAATCAGGAAAAAACGCATACGCCCTTTTTGGCCAAGTGCATCATTGTCGACGTTCTGCCTCTTTTCCTATGCTTTAAATGCAATTCCAGTCTATGTCCTGAAATCGGTTTCCTGCAATTCTGTCCCGCTTTCAAGTCCTCTTGGCAGCCTTACTTCAGTATATTTTTGGACGAGAGCTGTCATTTATAACTCTGCAGGTTTGTGAATTACAGTGCCCCTGAGCTCCTTTCTTCACCTCGCTTTCTTGTGAGCTGGCCGCAAAACCGCAGGATTGCTTCAGGCCCTAATCTGGTTCCGGCACGGCACGCTAAGCCTTTGCTTAATTCCTCTTCCTGGTGGGAAATGAGAGATAAATTTGCCCGTCCAGACATCTCCAGCTAGTCTCTCATTGGTTCTCCCTATTCCTGTTCATCATCCGCGGAATTTGCAAACTGGGCCAAAGAGGAGGTTAAAGGCACTGACTCTCCACGTCGGGAGAGTGTTATTAAAGCGTCTAGAATGTTGCACCCGAGTACCAAGGGATGAGAAGTGAGACATATTTAAACATGACTCATGATCACACGGTTGATCATAGTCTGGGTTCCAAATGCATGTTTAGCTGAAGGAAGAATCCCTTAAACCTGGAGAGTTGAGACCCGTGGAATGGGTACCATGCAATATGACTTCAAAGGGTCTTCATTTGCTCACCGAACCTCTCCAATCCTATCACTGCTGTGTTTATGGCGCTGTACTCACGCTTGATTCTCTTTCAGAGACATAGCAATCCATAGGTTTTAAGATACTTATTGTCAGGTACATTATTAGGCGTTTAATATGGGGTTTTGAGTCCATTTCGTTGAGCAAGGAGTAGCTCTTGTCTATTACATATTTGGCTTAAGGAACCTTATCTGTGCTCATTTCAATCTCTGGTTTTATGCAGCACCCCAACTCACCTTTCCCCTTAAGCAAGCATAAGTTGCTTTTCTACATTTGAGACCCTGTTCTGTTTTGTAATCCAGTTCCTGTGTAGCTAAGTTTACATTCCGTGTATTAGTGATATCTTATGATGTTTCATTTTCTGTGTGACTTATTTCAGTTAGAATCATCATACCTGAATCCACTCATTATGCTGCTACGGGCCTGATGACATAGATTTCATTGCTGAGTGATATTGCATTGTACGTAAGTACCACAACTTCTTTATCCATTTTTCACTTTCTGCGATATTGAACTTGTACTGTAAACGAGGTTCTTATAAACAGAGCCGTCCCAAACTTTTGGGTGGTTGTGTCTTTTTGATTTTAATTTCCCTAAGCTGTAGGACCATAAGTGGAAGTGCTCTAGGCTCTGTTGCTTTGTTTTTTAGATGTTTCAGGAAACACCATACAATTTTCCCGAGTGGCTGTTGGAAATTTACATCCCGCCCATCAGCATAACAAGGCTCCCAGTTCTCCATGGCCTGTCCTGCCTTTCTGGATTTTACACTTTTTACAGATGGCCCTTTTGACCCGGGGGAAGTGAGACTTCATTGTAGTGCAGATTTCCTTTGCAAGCTTGCCTGGTTGGCCAAAAAGTGCGTATGCTTTTTTTCCTGAATATATTCAGGAAAAAACTCATATGCCCTTTTTGGCCTAGTGCATCATTGTCGACGTTCTGCCTCTTTTCCTATGCTTTAAATGCAATTCCTGTCTACGTCCTGAAATTGGTTTCCTGCAATTCTGTCCCGCTTTCAAGTCCTCTTGGCAGCCTTACTTCAGTATATTTTTGGACGAGAGCTGTCATTTATAACTCTGCAGGTTTGTGAATTACAGTGCCCCTGAGCTCCTTTCTTCAACTCGCTTTCTTGTGAGCTGGCCGCAACACCGCAGGATTGTTTCAGGCCCTAATCTGGTTCTGGCACGGCACGCTGAGCCTTTGGTTAATTCCTCTTCCTGGTGGGAAATGAGAGTTAAATTTGCCCGTCCAGACACCTCCAGCTAGTCTCTCATTGGTTCTCCCTATTCCTGTTCATCTTCCGCGGAATTTGCAAACTGGGCCAAACAGGATGTTAAAGGCACTGACTCTCCAAGTCGGGAGAGTGTTAGTAAAGCGTCTAGAATGTTGCACCCGAGTACCAGGGGATGAGAACTGAGACATATTTGAACACGTCTCCCGATCACACGGTTGATCATACTCTGGGTTCCACATGCATGTTTCAGCTGAAGGAAGAATCCCTTAAAGCTGGAGAGTTGAGACCGGTGGAATGGGTACCATGCAATATGACTTCAAAGGGTCTTCATTTGCTCACCGAGCCTCTCCAATCCTATCACTGCTGCGTTTATGCCCCTGTACACACGCTTGATTCTCTTTTGGAGACATAGCAATCCGTAGGTTTTAAGATACTTACTAGTCAGGTACATTCTTAGGCGTTTAATATGGGGTGTTGAGTCCATTTCGTTGAGCAAGGAGTAGCTCTTGTCTATTCCATATTTGGCTTAAGGAAATTTATCTGTGCTCATTTCAATCTCTGGTTTTATGTAGCACCCCAACTCACCTTTCCCCTTAAGCAAGCATAAGTTGGTTTTCTAAATTTGAGACCCTGTTCTGTTTTGTAATCCAGCTCCTGTGTAGCCAGGTTTACATTCCGTGTATTAGTGATATCTTATGATGTTTCTTTTTCTGTGTGACTTATTTCAGTGAGAATCATCATACCTGAATCCAGTCTATGCTGCTACGGGCCTGATGACATAGATTTCATTGCTGAGTGATATTGAATTGTACGTAAGTACCACAACTTCTTTATCCATTTTTTGCTTTCTGCGATATTGAACTTGTACTGTAAAGGAGGTTCTTGTAAACACAGCCGTCCCAAACTTTGGGTTGGCTGTGTCTTTTTGATTTTAAATTCCCTAAGCTATAGGGCCATAAGTGGAAGTGCCCTAGGCTCTTTTGCTTTGTTTTTTAGATGTTTCAGGAAACACCATACACTTCTCCCGAGTGGCTGTTGGCAATATACATCCCACCCATCAGCATAACAAGGCTCCCAGTTCTCCATGGCCTGTCCTGGCTTTCTGGATTTTACACTTTTTTCAGTTGGCCCTTTTGACCGGGGGGAAGTGAGACTTCATTGTAGTGCAGATTTCCTTTGCAAGCTTGCTTGGTTGGCCAAAAAGCGCGTATGCGTTTTTTTCCTGAATATATTCAGGAAAAAACGCATACGCCCTTTTTGGCCAAGTGCATCATTGTCGACGTTCTGCCTCTTTTGCTATGCTTTAAATGCAATTCCTGTCTACCTCCTGAAACAGGTTTCCTGCAATTCTGCCTTGCTTTCAATGCCTCTTCATAGCCTTACCTCAATATAGTTTTTGAAAATAGTTGGCCTTTATAACTCTGCACGTTTTTGAATTGCAGTGGCCCTTAGCTCCATTTTTCAGCTCATATTTTTGTGATCTTGCCTCATAACCACAGGATTCCTTCAGGCCCTATTCTTCTTCTGGGGCACCTTGCTGTGCCTTTGGTTTATTCTTCTTACTGATGTGAAATTAGAGTGACATGTGCCCATTGAAACCGCTACAGCTTGTTTCTCACTGGTTCCCCCTATTCTCATTCATCCTCCGCACTAACTGCAGACTGTGCGATACCAGAACTTAAAGGCATTGACTCTCCATGTGGGGATGTTGTTAGTAAAGCGGCTGGAATGTCGATCCGGAGCCCCAGGAGAGGAAAAATGAGGTGCGTTTTAGAAACCTTTCCCGATCATATGGTATACCAGTCGCTGGGTTTCCCAAGCATGGTTTAGCTGTAGGAAGATTCCCTTCAACCTGGATTGTTGGGACCCTTGGAATGAGTAGCATGAAGTATTGCATTAAACTTTTGGCAGTTGCTCACCAAAACTCACCAATCCTCTCAGCCCCAAGTGTCCAGCCTTATGTCTTATCCAGCTGTGGGTTTATATGTGGTCAATCCAGGTTGCATCACAGCCCCTGAGCAAATTTTGTAAGAATTTTTCTCTCTTTCATTGTTTCTGCGTTTTGTTTTTAAAATTTATTTCTATAATGGGGTTTAGCTCATTTTCACTGCTGTGTTTGTGCCGCTCTGCACACACTTGATTCCCTTATGGAGATATATCAATACATGGATTTTAAGATTCTTATTACTCAGATATATTTCTCTGTGGTTTATAAGGTGTGTTGAGGCCAGTTCATTGAGCAAGGTGTAGATCTTGTCTAATATCTATTTGGTTTATTGAACGGTATCTGTGCTAATTTCAAACTCTGGTTTTATGCATCACCCCACCTCTCCTTTCCCCTTAAGCTGACATAAGTGTGTTTTCTAAATGTGAGACACTGTTCTGTTCTGTAATTCATTTCTTGTGCAGCCATATTTACCCTCCCTCTATAAGTGATATCTTATGATATGTTTCTTTTTCTGTTTGACTTATTTCAAGTAGTATTATCGGACCTAAATCCACTCTTTATCCTTCTACTAGCCTTATTACATTGATTTCATGGTGAAGAGATATTCCATTGTACATAAGTACCACATCTTCTTTATCCATTGTTCTCTTTCCTGGGATATTTAAGGTGTACTGAAGTTGAGGTTCTTGTAAACAGAGTAGCCCTAAACTGTGGTGTGCTTGTGTCTTGTTGAATTTAGACTTCCCTAGATATATTCCCATGATTGGAAGTGTCCTATGCTCTGTAGCTCTGTTTTTTAGATGATTTAGGAACCACCATACACTTCTCCAGAGTGGCTCTCGGCAGTTCACACACTGCCCATCAGCGTATAAAGGCTCCCTGTTCTCCATGGCCTGTCCTGCATTTCTGGTTTTTACAATTTTTTAGGATGGCCCTTTTGACCGGTGGGAAATGAGACTTCTTTGTTGTGCACATTTGCATTGCTTGCTTGCTTCGTTGCCCATAAAGTGCGTATGCGTTTTTTCCTGGATATAATCAGGAAAAACGCATACGCCCTTTCGGGCCAACTGCATCATTGTCGAAATTCTGCCGCTTTTCATGTGCTTTAAAGACGAGTCCAATCTATCTCTTGAAATCTGTTTCTTGCAATTCTGTCTTGCATTCAGATCCTCTTCTTTGCCTTACCTCAACATAGTTTTGGACGTTAGTTTTCATTTATAACTCTGCAGGTTTGTGAATTGCAGTGACCCTGAGCTCCATTTTTTAAGTTGCTCTTTTGTGAGCTGGCCTCAAACCCGCAGGATTGCTTCAGGCCCTATTTTGGCTCCGGCGAGGCGGGCTGAGCCTTTTTTCAATTCTTATTCTTAATGGGAAATTAGAGTGATATGTGCCCGTCCAAACCCCTACAACTATTCTCTCATTGGTTCCCCCTCTTCCCGTTCATCCTCCTCACAATTTGCAAAATGTGTGAAACAGAAGTTTAAATGTGCTGATTCTCCAAGTGGGGAGATTCTAAGTAACGTGGCTGGAATGGTGAACAGGAGCACCAGGAGAGGATAAATGAGCTGCATTTTAGACACATCTCCCGATCACATGGTGTACAGTCCTCTGGGTTTTCCATGCATGTTTTAGCTGTAGGAAGATCCCTTGAACCTGCAGATTGGGGACCCATTGAATGGGTACCAGGTAGTATTACTTTAAAGGGTGTGCATTTCCTCACCCAACCTCACATTTCTCTTAGTGCAAACAGTTTCCAGCCTTATGTCTCATCCTGCTGTGGGTCTAGATGTGTTCAATCCATGTTGCATCACCGTCCCTGAGGAAAAGTTGTAAGAGGTTTTCTCTGTCTCTCTGTCGTTTATTTTTTTCAATTTATTACTATATTGGTTACAGCTGATTTTCAAAGCTCTGTTTCTTGCTGCTGTACATCCACTTGATTCACATACAGAGAGACATCAGTAAATTCTTTTTCAGATTCTTACCAGTCGTATATATTCTTTTCCGGTGACTTGAGTGTGCTGAGTGCAGTTCTTTTAGCTACCGTGTAGGCCTTGTTGATTATCAGTTTGGTATTTGGAATGGTATCTTTGCTAATTTCAACCTCCTGGATGATGCCTCACCCCTCCCCACCTTTCCCGTTTAGCAGCCTTATGCGTGTTTCCTACATATTTGACTATGTTTTTGTTTTGTAATTTATTTCATGTGTAGCCATTTTGGATTCCACCTTTAAGTGATATCTTATGACATGTGTCTTTTTCTTTTTGAATTATGTCACTTAGAATGATCATACGTAACTCTTCCGGAGTTGTTACAACTGGCCATATTTCATTGATTTCCAGGCTGAATAATATTCCACTCTACCTAAGTACCACATCTCTATCCATTTTTTCTCTCCAGAGACATTTAAGTTATATCCTAGTCGAGGATCTTTTAAACAGAGAGGGGGTAAACATTGGGGTGCCTGTGTCCTCTCGATTTTTGTTTTTCCCAAGATATACGCCCATGAGTGCAAGTGCCCTATGCTCTGTAGCTCATTTTTTAGATGCTTTAGTAAACACAATACACTTCTCCAGAATGGCCGTTGGCAATATACATTTCCACTATAAGTCTCACAGGGCTCCCTCTTCTCCTTGCCCTGTCCTGCATTTCTGTTGTTTACGCTTTATGAGGATGGCTCTTCTGACTGATGCGAAGTGATATCTTTTGTAGTATTGACTTCCAGTGCCCACCTGTTTGCTTGGCTAAAAAAGTGTATGCCCTTTTCTTGAATATATACAGAAAAAAACGCATACACCCTTTTTGGCCAACTGCAATGTTGGCAATGTTCAGCTCCTTTTCTCGTGCTTAATGGCGAGTCCTTTCTACCTCCTCAGATCCCTTTCCTGACATTCTCCCTTGCTTACAAGTCCTTTTCTCTGACTTTCCTCAAGACATTTTTCAGTGATGGATATTTTCAACTCTGCAGTTTCGTGAATTTTACTGCCCCTGAGTTCCATTGTTCAACTTGCGTTTATGGGAACTGGCCACAAAGCAGCGGGATTTCCTCAAGCCCTATACTGTTTCCATGGGCAACCCTAGCCTTTGGTCAATTCGTCTTCCTGATTGGAAATTAGAGTGACATGTGCCTGTCTGAACACCTAGGACTTGTCTCTCATTGTTCCTCATCCTTCCGCTTCATCCTCTGGACAAATTCCAAACTGTACACAACAGGATGTTGACAGTGCTGACATCTCCAAGTGGGGAGACTGTTAGTAAAGACGCTGGAGGGGTGAACCCGAGCACCAGGAGATGAGGAGATGAGATGCCTTTTCCAAACTCTTCCCGATCAGACGGTATACCATCCTCTGGGTGTGACAGACATGTTTTAGCAGTAGGAAGAGTCCCATTCATGTAAGGAGAACACCAGGGCTTTTTCAAAATCAGTGTCTGCCCGAAACCCAAACTGGGGAATTTTTTAAGCTACGGCTACACATATGTTCATTAAGGGCCTGGGGAAGTAGGCAGAGTCCAAACTTTAGATGATTGAAGTCTTCAGGGTCAGAAGCACTCACCACCAGCTTCCCTTAGGTTACACTTTAACTGTCATTGATAGATGACAATGACAATAAAAATATCTATTCTTTTCCAGATTATTTCCCCTTATAGCTTATTGCAAAATGTTGAGTGTAGTTCCCTGTGCTATACAGTAGTTCCTTGTTGATGATCTATTTTATACATAGCAGTGTGTATGTGTTAATCCCAAACTGTTAATTTATCCCTCCTCCCACCTTTCCCCTTTGGTAATAATAAATTATAAGATTTTATACTTCTCAGAAATGGGGGAGCTGAAAGAGAGGTATCATTTTCAATGGAAAAGCATTTAAAACAAGATTGAAGCTTTAACCAAGATTATTAGATGTACATCCTTGGAAAGAAATCACTTCGTTTCTCTAATATTGACCTGACAAATAAGACAAACCTTTTCACTGAACTTGCTTATAATAAAGTGATGGAAATATCAAATGGAAGTGTTAGAAACATCTTATTTTACCCGAGCCTTATACACTGTTCTATGTTAACTACAGTTTGGCTCACACATCTGTTCATTGAGGTTACAATAGTCTCAATTTCTGTTACTGATCCTCCAGAGTGGACCCCAACAAGTGTCCCCCTGCCCAGTGTCATTGGGGCCAACAGATCGAGACTGAGTTTGGTTCACAAGCAAAGGAAACTTTATATTTTGATCAGAGAATGGAGAGGTGAGAGCATGCACTACCCCGTGGGCTGTGGGCTGGGCTGGGCTGTTGTGTAGAGATCCTGTCAGAGTCAGTGGGAGGGAGGGGGCGGAGCTCTCGAGGGCCGGGTTGGCTGCAGCTCAGGCTCTATATCGCGGAGTCTGCACTGGGCCCCAGGAGCTGAGGTGTCGTCCCAGCCATTCTGCACTAGGAAATCTGGTCTGAAGTGCCGGGTGTGGAACCTCTGCATGCGGGACCCTAGGAGCACATGAAATTAGACAAAGCACAAAGGATAAAAAAGGTTAGACTTGACTTTATTGCCCAGATTCTATTTTTATCTCCCAGGGATTTTTAATGGGCTTTGCTGGGGACAAACCCCTCCTCTGCCTTTTGTCCCGTTCCTCATTCTTGGAGTGCTGAGGGTGCAGACCCTTCTTCTGTAACTGCTGAGTGCTGAGTTGGGAGCCCTCATACCCGGGGGCGAGGGTCAGAGCTTCTCCCCAGCAGCCTCCAGGTGACGTTGATTGTCCCCAGGCCCCCTGCCTCCCTGCTCGTCCACCTGAGCACCAGCATTGGAAGTGTTATAGATTCTAATGACCTTTAAGGGTCCAGGAAAGAGATGTGCAGAGACGCTGTGGGGGCCGGTTTCACCCCGCCCCACATTTGTTCGGCCACCTTAGGCTGACCGTTTCTGCCAGCCTAGATGCTCTGACCAGTAGTCTGCGCTTTCTTCAATTAAGCCCCTGAATTAACGTACAAACAGCACCAGGTGTCAGAGCCCTGCCTGCTCAACTCCCAGACAGTCCAGGGTCAGTGGTGATCAAGGACCATGATGGCCACTGAGTCAACAGCCTTTTGAAGTAAACAGGAGTCCAGCTGGTCTTATTGGCCACCATCATCATGGTGTCTGTAGGCTTTTCTATGGTGACAGTGTGATATACGGTTCCCCCGCCAAGATTATTAGCTCCCCTCTGCGTGCAGTAAGTCCTGCAAGCAGTAGTCTGCTCTTTTGGGACACACTCTTGTTGTTTTATGAGAGAAACTCCAGGTCAAGTGATGTTCACACGAGTCGTCATGGTGCCCTGTTGCCCCCGGTTATCTCTCTGGATGTTGGAGTTGGAGGGCCTCCTCACTCGAGGTTGGTGTGCCCACGGAGCGAACCCTGCAACTTCAGGGCATGGTTGGTGGTTAGGATCACCACGTGGGGTCCTTTTCCCTTAGGAGGGAGGTGGCCTTTTGGGCTGCTGATTTCCAGGTTTTTAGATACCGCCAGTATCTTGGCCAGATGTGGCAGTGGGCCAAGCCCCTTGGTGTCCGTAGTTTATCCTACCTGGATGGCATTCTTGCATTGTTCCATTTCAAGTGGTCCCAGTTTTTGCACTAATTCTCCAATGGCGATTCACCTTTCACCGGGAATGTAAAGGTCAAAGGGTTTAGCTAAATTAGGGAGTTCCAGGGCAAGGGTCTGAATTGACTGCTCTTTCCATTCTTGAAAGGCCACTTCTGGATTCTATTCAAAAGGATCATCATCTTTTCCTTTCAGTGTTTCATATAGAGGCCCAGCTAGTAGACTGTAGTTAGGGATCCAGAAGCAGCAAACCCTGGCCTCCCCAGGAACCCCTAAGCTGTCTTCTAGTTTTAGAAAGGGGTAAGGCTGAAAATGGTTTCTTCCCTTTCCTGGGATGGGCTTCTCCGACCTTCTGTGAGAACGAAGCCCAGGCAGGTCACTGCAGTCTGTGATATTTGAGCTTTTTCTTGGACAACTTCTATCCTTTATTGGCTTGGTAGTTCAGAGGCCTCCTTAGTAGGGCTGGCGATCAGAATGTCGTCTGCGTACTGAAGGAGGGTTTCCTTTTCCAGAGGTAGAACTTTTAGGTCTTTAGCTAAGCTTTCCCCAAAGATGGTGTGGGAATTTTTGCACCCTTGGGGCAAGACGGCCCGGAAGTATTGTTTTAGTTGTATGTTGAGTCCTGCCACTCACAAGCCAAAATTTCTTGTGACTCTGGGACTAATGGAATACAAAAGAAGGCATCATTGAAGACTAATACAGAATACCATGTCCTGGTGGTTGGTAGAATGACCAGCAGCGTGTAGGAATTAGGAGCAGCTGGAGGTATATCCTCGGTGGCTTCACTGACTGTCCTGACATCCTTTACCAGGTCCCCAGCAGCCCATGGGGCTCTCGTGGTCAGACCAATCCCAGAATATGGAGCTCACCTGGGCAGGTACCCCACCCCCACCCCAGCCCACGGGGCTCTCGTGGTCAGGCCCCTCCCAGGATACAGAGCTACCCTTGCAGGTACCGTGGCAGGGCTGGGCACACAGGAACCGTGCACATAGCCCTCATTGCAGAGCACCCCTAGCTCACCTGTCGCTCAGAGCTGACACAGAGCACCTCAGAGCAGGACTTGAACTAACAAACAGCAGCTGCGACAGGTCTGTGACCCTGGGCATCACTCTGTGCGGCCTCCCTCCACCTGGTCTTCCAGAGACTTCCACTGCACCCGGGGCACCAGGCCTCTGTCTCCAACCACCACCCACCCCTCCTCTCCCTGACTCCTGGGTTCCTCTCATTAGGAGAGGGTTTTCTTGAAGTTGTCTCCCACTCATGGGCCAGATAAAATGATTAGAAAACAAGCCAAAGCTGCAGCCCCTTGTCTATCCTGACTCTCAGGAGCCCACACCTGTTCCTTGGACCTGGCCGGTTCAGCAAGTTCCATTTTCTGCAACTGTGAGCCCCTGAGGGGTGATGATTGGCTGACCTGGGCAGCCTTACCGTGCCGGCCAGCCCTCCCCAGGTGTGCCTGGGTTGAGATCAATATAAATACCACTCCAGGCAGCAAGAGGCCCTGCAGCCGTGCCTGACGCCATTTTCTCTGCCCTGTCAGCAGTCTCGGGGCTGGGCTGGTGGGAGGGAGTGAGAGGCCATGGCTTTGTGGGTGGCCCAGTGTGAGTGGGTCTCTGCTGGACTTTCTGCAGCAGTTGCCAGGCTGCCACCTGCTAAAGAAGAGGATGTGTCACCCATACCTGCTGCTGGAATTTCTCCCTGGGCAGAGGTGAGGAAGGAGAAAAGCAGTGGGGGCAGGGACAGGACGGGTATCTCAGGCAGGGAAATGGAAATCTTCCAGAAGAGCACCCAGGGCCAGGACCATCCTGGCTGGCCTGCAGGCACCAAGTCGGCCGGTATGCTGTCACTCGTGTGGCTCTATGGCCCTTCCTCTAGGCTTTCAAGTCCTTGTATATATTCAGGTGTTTTACCTGGGACGGGTGGGAATAGTTCAGCAGCAACTGGCCTGGGGCTCAGCTCACGTTTACTCACAGATGCCTCGGCACGGTGCCCCAGCTTTGCAATGAGGACGCTTGTTGCATGGGGGCTGCTGGCTGAATGGGAGACGATTCCCCACCACTGACCAACTTCAGAATTGTTTACAACTGGAGCAAGTGCCCTGATACTGTTTTCCTCTGTGGAACTGGTGGGTTCTGTGTTTTTTTTTCTCTTTTTCGTTTTTGGTTCAAGGTAGATTTTATTCCTCTTTTTTGTATTTACAGATATAAGCATGGAAATAATTTATTCATATAAATACATGTATGTGAAGGGAATAATTGTTTTTTCTGTTTTATTTTTTAAATTTTATTTCTTTTTAATTTTGAATTTTATTTTATATTTTTATACAGCAGGTTCTTATTGGTTATCTATTTTATACATATAAATGTATACATGCCAATCCCAGTCTCTCAACTCCTCCCACCACCAACCCCCCCAACAGCTTTCCCCCCTTGTTGTCCATACGTTTGTTGTCTACATCTGTTGCTCTATTTATGCCTTGCAAAATGGTTAATCTGTACAGTTTTTCTAGGTTCCACATATATGCATGAATATACAAGATTTGTTTTTCTCTTTCTGACTTACTTCACTCTGTATGACAGTCTCTAGATCCATCGACGTCTCTACAAATGACCTAATTTCATTCCTTTTCATGGCTTAGTAATATTCCATTTTATATATTTACCACAGCTTTATGCATTCGTCTGTCTGTGGGCATTTAGGTTGCTTCCATTACCTCGATATTGTAAAGAGTGATACAATGAACATTGCGGTGAATGTCTCTTTTTGATTTATGGTTTTGTCTGGGTATATGTCCAGAACTGGGATTGCTGTATCATATGGTAATTCTACTGTTAGTTTCTTAAGAAACTCCATATTGTTCTCCATAGTGACTGTATCAATTTATATTCCCAACAATAGTGGAAGAGGGTTCCTTTTCTCCACACATTTCCAGCATTTTTTGTTTGTAGATTTTCTGATGATGCCCATTCTACCAGGTGTGAGGTGATACCTCATTGTTGAGTCCATTTTGTTGAGCAAGGGGTAGGTCTTGTCTATTACATATTTAGCTTATGGAACGGTATCTGTGCTAATTTCAAACTCTGCTTTTATGCAGCACCACAACTCACCTTCCCCCTTAAGCAAGCATAAGTTGGTTTTCTAAACATGAGACCCTGTTCTGTTTTGTAATTCAGTTCATGTGTAACCAAGTTCTCATTCCATGTATTAGTGATACCTTATGATGTTTCTCTTTCTGTGTGACTTTTTTCACTTAGAATCACCGTGCCTCAATCCACTCATTATGCTGGTACGGGCCTGGTGACATAGTTTTCATTGCTGAGAGGTATTCTGTTGTACGTAAGTACCACAACTTCTTTATCCATTATTTGCTCTCTGGCATATTTAACTTGTGCTGAAGAAGAGGTTCCTGTAAAAGAGCCGTCCCAAATTTTGGGGTGGCTGTGTCTTTTTGATTTTAATTTCCCTAAGCTATAGGACCATAAGTGGAAGTGCCCTAGGCTCTGTTGCTTTGTTTTTTAGATGTTTCAGGAAACACCATACACTTCTCCCGAGTGGCTGTTGGCAAGTTACATCCCGCCCATCAGCATAACAGGGCTCCCAGTTCTCCATGGCCTGTCCTGACTTTCTGGATTTTACACTTTTTTCAGATGGCCCTTTTGACGTGGGGGGAAGTGAGACTTCATTGTAGTGCAGATTTCCTTTGCAAGCTTGCTTGGTTGGCCAGAAAGGGCGTATGCGTTTTTTCCTGAATATATTCAGGAAAAAACGCATACGCCCTTTTTGGCCAAGTGCATCATTGTCGACCTTCTGCCTCTCTTCCTATGCTTTAAATGCAATTCCAGTCTGCCTCCTGAAATCGGTTTCCTGCAATTCTGCCCGGCTTTCAAGTCCTCTTGGCAGCCTTACTTCAGTATATTTTTGGATGATAGCTGTCATTTATAACTCTGCAGGTTTGTGAATTACAGTGCCCCTGAGCTCCTTTCTTCAACTCGCTTTCTTGTGAGCTGGCTGCAACACCGCAGGATTGCTTCAGGCCCTAATCTGGTTCTGGCATGGCACGCTGAGCCTTTGGTTAATTCCTCTTCCTGGTGGGAAATGAGAGTTAAATTTTCCCGTCCAGACACCTCCAGCTAGTCTCTCATTGGTTCTCCCTATTCCTGTTCATCTTCCGCGGAATTTGCAAACTGGGCCAAACAGGAGGTTAAAGGCACTGACTCTCCAAGTCGGGAGAGTGTTAGTAAAGCATCTGGAATGTTGCACCCGAGTACCAGGGGACGAGAACTGAGACATATTTCAACACGTCTCCCGATCACACGGTTGATCATACTCTGGGTTCCACATGCATGTTTTAGCTGAAGGAAGAATCCCTTAAACCTGGAGAGTTGAGACCCGTGGAATGGGTACCATGCAATATGACTTCAAAGGGTCTTCATTTGCTCACCAAAACTCTCCAATCCTATCACTGCTGCGTTTTTGCCCCTGTACTCACGATTGATTCACTTTCAGAGACATAGCAATCCATAGGTTTTAAGATACTTACTAGTCAGGTACATTATTAGGCGTTTAATATGGGGTTTTGAGTCCATTTCGTTGAGCAAGGAGTAGCTCTTTTCTATTACATATTTGGCTTAAGGAAATTTATCTGTGCTCATTTCAATCTCTGGTTTTATGCAGCACCCCAACTCACCTTTCCCCTTAAGCAAGCATAAGTTGGTTTTCTAAATTTGGGACCATGTTCTGTTTTGAAATTCAGTTCCTGTGTAGCCAAGTTTACAATCCGTGTATTAGTGATATCATATGATGTTTCTTTTTCTGTGTGACTTATTTCAGTTAGAATCATCATACCTGAATCCACTCATTATGCTGCTATGGGCCTGATGACATAGATGTCATTGCTGAGTGATATTGCATTGTACGTAAGTACCACAACTTCTTTATCCATTTTTCGCTTTATGCGATATTGAACTTGTCCCGTAAACGAGGTTCTTGTAAACAGAGCCGTCCCAAACTTTGGGGTGGCTGTGTCTTTTTGATTTTAATTTCCCTAAGCTATAGGACCATAAGTGGAAGTGCCCTAGGCTCTGTTGCTTTGTTTTTTAGATGTTTCAGGAAACACCATACACTTCTCCCGAGTGGCTGTTGGCAAGTTACATCCCGCCCATCAGCATAACAAGGCTCCCAGTTCTCCATGGCCTGTCCTGCCTTTCTGGATTTTACACTTTTTTCAGATGGCCCTTTTTACGGGGGGGGAAGTGAGACTTCATTGTAGTGCAGATTTCCTTTGCAAGCTTGCTTGGTTGGCCAAAAAGGGCGTATGCGTTTTTTCCTGAATATATTCAGGAAAAAACGCATACGCCCTTTTTGGCCAAGTGCATCATTGTCGACCTTCTGCCTCTTTTCCTATGCTTTAAATGCAATTCCAGTCTACCTCCTGAAATCGGTTTCCTGCAATTCTGCCCGGCTTTCAAGTCCTCTTGGCAGCCTTACTTCAGTATATTTTTGGATGATAGCTGTCATTTATAACTCTGCAGGTTTGTGAATTACAGTGCCCCTGAGCTCCTTTCTTCAACTCGCTTTCTTGTGAGCTGGCCGCAACACCGCAGGATTGCTTCAGGCCCTAATCTGGTTCCGGCATGGCACGCTGAGCCTTTGGTTAATTCCTCTTCCTGGTGGGAAATGAGAGTTAAATTTTCCCGTCCAGACACCTCCAGCTAGTCTCTCATTGGTTCTCCCTATTCCTGTTCATCTTCCGCGGAATTTGCAAACTGGGCCAAACAGGAGGTTAAAGGCACTGACTCTCCAAGTCGGGAGAGTGTTAGTAAAGCATCTGGAATGTTGCACCCGAGTACCAGGGGACGAGAACTGAGACATATTTCAACACGTCTCCCGATCACACGGTTGATCATACTCTGGGTTCCTCATGCATGTTTTAGCTGAAGGAAGAATCCCTTAAACCTGGAGAGTTGAGACCCGTGGAATGGGTACCATGCAATATGACTTCAAAGGGTCTTCATTTGCTCACCAAAACTCTCCAATCCTATCACTGCTGCGTTTTTGCCCCTGTACTCACGATTGATTCACTTTCAGAGACATAGCAATCCATAGGTTTTAAGATACTTACTAGTCAGGTACATTATTAGGCGTTTAATATGGGGTTTTGAGTCCATTTCGTTGAGCAAGGAGTAGCTCTTTTCTATTACATATTTGGCTTAAGGAAATTTATCTGTGCTCATTTCAATCTCTGGTTTTATGCAGCACCCCAACTCACCTTTCCCCTTAAGCAAGCATAAGTTGGTTTTCTAAATTTGGGACCATGTTCTGTTTTGAAATTCAGTTCCTGTGTAGCCAAGTTTACAATCCGTGTATTAGTGATATCATATGATGTTTCTTTTTCTGTGTGACTTATTTCAGTTAGAATCATCATACCTGAATCCACTCATTATGCTGCTATGGGCCTGATGACATAGATGTCATTGCTGAGTGATATTGCATTGTACGTAAGTACCACAACTTCTTTATCCATTTTTCGCTTTATGCGATATTGAACTTGTCCCGTAAACGAGGTTCTTGTAAACAGAGCCGTCCCAAACTTTGGGGTGGCTGTGTCTTTTTGATTTTAATTTCCCTAAGCTATAGGACCATAAGTGGAAGTGCCCTAGGCTCTGTTGCTTTGTTTTTTAGATGTTTCAGGAAACACCATACACTTCTCCCGAGTGGCTGTTGGCAAGTTACATCCCGCCCATCAGCATAACAAGGCTCCCAGTTCTCCATGGCCTGTCCTGCCTTTCTGGATTTTACACTTTTTTCAGATGGCCCTTTTTACGGGGGGGGAAGTGAGACTTCATTGTAGTGCAGATTTCCTTTGCAAGCTTGCTTGGTTGGCCAAAAAGGGCGTATGCGTTTTTTCCTGAATATATTCAGGAAAAAACGCATACGCCCTTTTTGGCCAAGTGCATCATTGTCGACCTTCTGCCTCTTTTCCTATGCTTTAAATGCAATTCCAGTCTACCTCCTGAAATCGGTTTCCTGCAATTCTGCCCGGCTTTCAAGTCCTCTTGGCAGCCTTACTTCAGTATATTTTTGGATGATAGCTGTCATTTATAACTCTGCAGGTTTGTGAATTACAGTGCCCCTGAGCTCCTTTCTTCAACTCGCTTTCTTGTGAGCTGGCCGCAACACCGCAGGATTGCTTCAGGCCCTAATCTGGTTCCGGCATGGCACGCTGAGCCTTTGGTTAATTCCTCTTCCTGGTGGGAAATGAGAGTTAAATTTTCCCGTCCAGACACCTCCAGCTAGTCTCTCATTGGTTCTCCCTATTCCTGTTCATCTTCCGCGGAATTTGCAAACTGGGCCAAACAGGAGGTTAAAGGCACTGACTCTCCAAGTCGGGAGAGTGTTAGTAAAGCATCTGGAATGTTGCACCCGAGTACCAGGGGACGAGAACTGAGACATATTTCAACACGTCTCCCGATCACACGGTTGATCATACTCTGGGTTCCTCATGCATGTTTTAGCTGAAGGAAGAATCCCTTAAACCTGGAGAGTTGAGACCCGTGGAATGGGTACCATGCAATATGACTTCAAAGGGTCTTCATTTGCTCACCAAAACTCTCCAATCCTATCACTGCTGCGTTTTTGCCCCTGTACTCACAATTGATTCACTTTCAGAGACATAGCAATCCATAGGTTTTAAGATACTTACTAGTCAGGTACATTATTAGGCGTTTAATATGGGGTTTTGAGTCCATTTCGTTGAGCAAGGAGTAGCTCTTGTCTATTACATATTTGGCTTAAGGAACTTTATCTGTGCTCATTTCAATCTCTGGTTTTATGCAGCACCCCAACTCACCTTTCCCCTTAAGCAAGCATAAGTTGGTTTTCTAAATTTGGGACCATGTTCTGTTTTGAAATTCAGTTCCTGTGTAGCCAAGTTTACATTCCGTGTATTAGTGATATCTTATGATGTTTCTTTTTCTGTGTGACTTATTTCAGTTAGAATCATCATACCTGAATCCACTCATTATGCTGCTATGGGCCTGATGACATAGATGTCATTGCTGAGTGATATTGCATTGTACGTAAGTACCACAACTTCTTTATCCATTTTTCGCTTTATGCGATATTGAACTTGTACCGTAAACGAGTTTCTTGTAAACAGAGCCATCCCAAACTTTGGGGTGGCTGTGTCTTTTTGATTTTAATTTCCCTAAGCTATAGGACCATAAGTGGAAGTGCCCTAGGCTCTGTTGCTTTGTTTTTTAGATGTTTCAGGAAACACCATACACTTCTCCCGAGTGGCGGTTGGCAAGTTACATCCCGCCCATCAGCATAACAAGGCTCCCAGTTCTCCATGGCCTGTCCTGCCTTCTGGATTTTACACTTTTTTCAGATGGCCCTTTTGACGGGGGGGAAGTGAGACTTCATTGTAGTGCAGATTTCCTTTGCAAGCTTGCTTGGTTGGCCAAAAAGGGCGTATGCGTTTTTTCCTGAATATATTCAGGAAAAAACGCATACGCCCTTTTTGGCCAAGTGCATCATTGTCGACCTTCTGCCTCTTTTCCTATGCTTTAAATGCAATTCCAGTCTACCTCCTGAAATCGGTTTCCTGCAATTCTGCCCGGCTTTCAAGTCCTCTTGGCAGCCTTACTTCAGTATATTTTTGGATGATAGCTGTCATTTATAACTCTGCAGGTTTGTGAATTACAGTGCCCCTGAGCTCCTTTCTTCAACTCGCTTTCTTGTGAGCTGGCCGCAACACCGCAGGATTGCTTCAGGCCCTAATCTGGTTCCGGCATGGCACGCTGAGCCTTTGGTTAATTCCTCTTCCTGGTGGGAAATGAGAGTTAAATTTTCCCGTCCAGACACCTCCAGCTAGTCTCTCATTGGTTCTCCCTATTCCTGTTCATCTTCCGTGGAATTTGCAAACTGGGCCAAAGAGGAGGTTAAAGGCACTGACTCTCCAAGTCGGGAGAGTGTTAGTAAAGCATCTGGAATGTTGCACTCGAGTACCAGGGGACGAGAACTGAGACATATTTCAACACGTCTCCCGATAACACGGTTGATCATACTCTGGGTTCCACATGCATGTTTTAGCTGAAGGAAGAATCCCTTAAACCTGGAGAGTTGAGACCCGTGGAATGGGTACCATGCAATATGACTTCAAAGGGTCTTCATTTGCTCACCAAAACTCTCCAATCCTATCACTGCTGCGTTTTTGCCCCTGTACTCACGATTGATTCACTTTCAGAGACATAGTAATCCATAGGTTTTAAGATACTTACTAGTCAGGTACATTAGTAGGCGTTTAATATGGGGTTTTGAGTCCATTTCGTTGAGCAAGGAGTAGCTCTTGTCTATTACATATTTGGCTTAAGGAACTTTATCTGTGCTCATTTCAATCTCTGGTTTTATGCAGCACCCCAACTCACCTTTCCCCTTAAGCAAGCATAAGTTGGTTTTCTAAATTTGGGACCATGTTCTGTTTTGAAATCCAGTTCCTGTGTAGCCAAGTTTACATTCCATGTATTAGTGATATCTTATGATGTTTCTTTTTCTGTGTGACTTATTTCAGTTAGAATCATCATACCTGAATCCACTCATTATGCTGCTATGGGCCTGATGACATAGATGTCATTGCTGAGTGATATTGCATTGTACGTAAGTACCACAACTTCTTTATCCATTTTTCGCTTTATGCGATATTGAACTTGTACCGTAAACGAGTTTCTTGTAAACAGAGCCATCCCAAACTTTGGGGTGGCTGTGTCTTTTTGATTTTAATTTCCCTAAGCTATAGGACCATAAGTGGAAGTGCCCTAGGCTCTGTTGCTTTGTTTTTTAGATGTTTCAGGAATCACCATACACTTCTCCCGAGTGGCTGTTGGCAAGTTACATCCCGCCCATCAGCATAACAAGGCTCCCAGTTCTCCATGGCCTGTCCTGCCTTTCTGGATTTTACACTTTTTTCAGATGGCCCTTTTGACGGGGGGGAAGTGAGACTTCATTGTAGTGCAGATTTCCTTTGCAAGCTTGCTTGGTTGGCCAAAAAGGGCGTATGCGTTTTTTCCTGAATATATTCAGGAAAAAACGCATACGCCCTTTTTGGCCAAGTGCATCATTGTCGACCTTCTGCCTCTTTTCCTATGCTTTAAATGCAATTCCAGTCTACCTCCTGAAATCGGTTTCCTGCAATTCTGCCCGGCTTTCAAGTCCTCTTGGCAGCCTTACTTCAGTATATTTTTGGATGATAGCTGTCATTTATAACTCTGCAGGTTTGTGAATTACAGTGCCCCTGAGCTCCTTTCTTCAACTCGCTTTCTTGTGAGCTGGCCGCAACACCGCAGGATTGCTTCAGGCCCTAATCTGGTTCCGGCATGGCACGCTGAGCCTTTGGTTAATTCCTCTTCCTGGTGGGAAATGAGAGTTAAATTTTCCCGTCCAGACACCTCCAGCTAGTCTCTCATTGGTTCTCCCTATTCCTGTTCATCTTCCGCGGAATTTGCAAACTGGGCCAAACAGGAGGTTAAAGGCACTGACTCTCCAAGTCGGGAGAGTGTTAGTAAAGCATCTGGAATGTTACACCCGAGTACCAGGGGACAAGAACTGAGACATATTTCAACACGTCTCCCGATCACACGGTTGATCATACTCTGGGTTCCTCATGCATGTTTTAGCTGAAGGAAGAATCCCTTAAACCTGGAGAATTGAGACCCGTGGAATGGGTACCATGCAATATGACTTCAAAGGGTCTTCATTTGCTCACCAAAACTCTCCAATCCTATCACTGCTGCGTTTTTGCCCCTGTACTCACGATTGATTCACTTTCAGAGACATAGCAATCCATAGGTTTTAAGATACTTACTAGTCAGGTACATTATTAGGCGTTTAATATGGGGTTTTGAGTCCATTTCGTTGAGCAAGGAGTAGCTCTTGTCTATTACATATTTGGCTTAAGGAACTTTATCTGTGCTCATTTCAATCTCTGGTTTTATGCAGCACCCCAACTCACCTTTCCCCTTAAGCAAGCATAAGTTGATTTTCTAAATTTGGGACCATGTTCTGTTTTGAAATTCAGTTCCTGTGTAGCCAAGTTTACATTCCGTGTATTAGTGATATCTTATGATGTTTCTTTTTCTGTGTGACTTATTTCAGTTAGAATCATCATACCTGAATCCACTCATTATGCTGCTATGGGCCTGATGACATAGATGTCATTGCTGAGTGATATTGAATTGTACGTAAGTACCACAACTTCTTTATCCATTTTTCGCTTTATGCGATATTGAACTTGTCCCATAAACGAGGTTCTTGTAAACAGAGCCGTCCCAAACTTTGGGGTGGCTGTGTCTTTTTGATTTTAATTTCCCTAAGCTGCAGGACCATAAGTGGAAGTGCCCTAGGCTCTGTTGCTTTGTTTTTTAGATGTTTCAGGAAACACCATACACTTCTCCCGAGTGGCTGTTGGCAAGTTACATCCCGCCCATCAGCATAACAAGGCTCCCAGTTCTCCATGGCCTGTCCTGCCTTTCTGGATTTTACACTTTTTTCAGATGGCCCTTTTGACGGGGGGGAAGTGAGACTTCATTGTAGTGCAGATTTCCTTTGCAAGCTTGCTTGGTTGGCCAAAAAGGGCGTATGCGTTTTTTCCTGAATATATTCAGGAAAAAACGCATACGCCCTTTTTGGCCAAGTGCATCATTGTCGACCTTCTGCCTCTTTTCCTATGCTTTAAATGCAATTCCAGTCTACCTCCTGAAATCGGTTTCCTGCAATTCTGCCCGGCTTTCAAGTCCTCTTGGCAGCCTTACTTCAGTATATTTTTAGATGATAGCTGTCATTTATAACTCTGCAGGTTTGTGAATTACAGTGCCCCTGAGCTCCTTTCTTCAACTCGCTTTCTTGTGAGTTGGCCGCAACACCGCAGGATTGCTTCAGGCCCTAATCTGGTTCCGGCATGGCACGCTGAGCCTTTGGTTAATTCCTCTTCCTGGTGGGAAATGAGAGTTAAATTTTCCCGTCCAGACACCTCCAGGTAGTCTCTCATTGGTTCTCCCTATTCCTGTTCATCTTCCGCGGAATTTGCAAACTGGGCCACACAGGAGGTTAAAGGCACTGACTCTCCAAGTCGGGAGAGTGTTAGTAAAGCATCTGGAATGTTGCACCCGAGTACCAGGGGACGAGAACTGAGACATATTTCAACACGTCTCCCGATCACACGGTTGATCATACTCTGGGTTCCTCATGCATGTTTTAGCTGAAGGAAGAATCCCTTAAACCTGGAGAGTTGAGACCCGTGGAATGGATACCATGCAATATGACTTCAAAGGGTCTTCATTTGCTCACCAAAACTCTCCAATCTTATCACTGCTGCGTTTTTGCCCCTGTACTCACGATTGATTCACTTTCAGAGACATAGCAATCCATAGGTTTTAAGATACTTACTAGTCAGGTACATTATTAGGCGTTTAATATGGGGTTTTGAGTCCATTTCGTTGAGCAAGGAGTAGCTCTTGTCTATTACATATTTGGCTTAAGGAACTTTATCTGTGCTCATTTCAATCTCTGGTTTTATGCAGCACCCCAACTCACCTTTCCCCTTAAGCAAGCATAAGTTGGTTTTCTAAATTTGGGACCATGTTCTGTTTTGAAATTCAGTTCCTGTGTAGCCAAGTTTACATTCCGTGTATTAGTGATATCTTATGATGTTTCTTTTTCTGTGTGACTTATTTCAGTTAGAATCATCATACCTGAATCCACTCATTATGCTGCTATGGGCCAGATGACATAGATGTCATTGCTGAGTGATATTGCATTGTACGTAAGTACCACAACTTCTTTATCCATTTTTCACTTTCTGCGATATTGAACTTGTACCGTAAACGAGGTTCTTGTAAACAGAGCCGTCCCAAACTTTGGGGTGGCTGTGTCTTTTTGATTTTAATTTCCCTAAGCTATAGGACCATAAGTGGAAGTGCCCTAGGCTCTGTTGCTTTGTTTTTTAGATGTTTCAGGAAACACCATACACTTCTCCCGAGTGGCTGTTGGCAAGTTACATCCCGCCCATCAGCATAACAAGGCTCCCAGTTCTCCATGGCCTGTCCTGCCTTTCTGGATTTTACACTTTTTTCAGATGGCCCTTTTTACGGGGGGGGAAGTGAGACTTCATTGTAGTGCAGATTTCCTTTGCAAGCTTGCTTGGTTGGCCAAAAAGGGCGTATGCGTTTTTTCCTGAATATATTCAAGAAAAAACGCATACGCCCTTTTTGGCCAAGTGCATCATTGTCGACCTTCTGCCTCTTTTCCTATGCTTTAAATGCAATTCCAGTCTACCTCCTGAAATCGGTTTCCGGCAATTCTGCCCGGCTTTCAAGTCCTCTTGGCAGCCTTACTTCAGTATATTTTTGGATGATAGCTGTCATTTATAACTCTGCAGGTTTGTGAATTACAGTGCCCCTGAGCTCCTTTCTTCAACTCGCTTTCTTGTGAGCTGGCCGCAACACCGCAGGATTGCTTCAGGCCCTAATCTGGTTCCGGCATGGCACGCTGAGCCTTTGGTTAATTCCTCTTCCTGGTGGGAAATGAGAGTTAAATTTTCCCGTCCAGACACCTCCAGCTAGTCTCTCATTGGTTCTCCCTATTCCTGTTCATCTTCCGCGGAATTTGCAAACTGGGCCAAACAGGAGGTTAAAGGCACTGACTCTCCAAGTCGGGAGAGTGTTAGTAAAGCATCTGGAATGTTGCACCCGAGTACCAGGGGACGAGAACTGAGACATATTTCAACACGTCTCCCGATCACACGGTTGATCATACTCTGGGTTCCTCATGCATGTTTTAGCTGAAGGAAGAATCCCTTAAACCTGGAGAGTTGAGACCCGTGGAATGGGTACCATGCAATATGACTTCAAAGGGTCTTCATTTGCTCACCAAAACTCTCCAATCCTATCACTGCTGCGTTTTTGCCCCTGTACTCACAATTGATTCACTTTCAGAGACATAGCAATCCATAGGTTTTAAGATACTTACTAGTCAGGTACATTATTAGGCGTTTAATATGGGGTTTTGAGTCCATTTCGTTGAGCAAGGAGTAGCTCTTGTCTATTACATATTTGGCTTAAGGAACTTTATCTGTGCTCATTTCAATCTCTGGTTTTATGCAGCACCCCAACTCACCTTTCCCCTTAAGCAAGCATAAGTTGGTTTTCTAAATTTGGGACCATGTTCTGTTTTGAAATTCAGTTCCTGTGTAGCCAAGTTTACATTCCGTGTATTAGTGATATCTTATGATGTTTCTTTTTCTGTGTGACTTATTTCAGTTAGAATCATCATACCTGAATCCACTCATTATGCTGCTATGGGCCTGATGACATAGATGTCATTGCTGAGTGATATTGCATTGTACGTAAGTACCACAACTTCTTTATCCATTTTTCGCTTTATGCGATATTGAACTTGTCCCATAAACGAGGTTCTTGTAAACAGAGCCGTCCCAAACTTTGGGGTGGCTGTGTCTTTTTGATTTTAATTTCCCTAAGCTGCAGGACCATAAGTGGAAGTGCCCTAGGCTCTGTTGCTTTGTTTTTTAGATGTTTCAGGAAACACCATACACTTCTCCCGAGTGGCTGTTGGCAAGTTACATCCCGCCCATCAGCATAACAAGGCTCCCAGTTCTCCATGGCCTGTCCTGCCTTTCTGGATTTTACACTTTTTTCAGATGGCCCTTTTGACGGGGGGGAAGTGAGACTTCATTGTAGTGCAGATTTCCTTTGCAAGCTTGCTTGGTTGGCCAAAAAGGGCGTATGCGTTTTTTCCTGAATATATTCAGGAAAAAACGCATACGCCCTTTTTGGCCAAGTGCATCATTGTCGACCTTCTGCCTCTTTTCCTATGCTTTAAATGCAATTCCAGTCTACCTCCTGAAATCGGTTTCCTGCAATTCTGCCCGGCTTTCAAGTCCTCTTGGCAGCCTTACTTCAGTATATTTTTAGATGATAGCTGTCATTTATAACTCTGCAGGTTTGTGAATTACAGTGCCCCTGAGCTCCTTTCTTCAACTCGCTTTCTTGTGAGTTGGCCGCAACACCGCAGGATTGCTTCAGGCCCTAATCTGGTTCCGGCATGGCACGCTGAGCCTTTGGTTAATTCCTCTTCCTGGTGGGAAATGAGAGTTAAATTTTCCCGTCCAGACACCTCCAGGTAGTCTCTCATTGGTTCTCCCTATTCCTGTTCATCTTCCGCGGAATTTGCAAACTGGGCCACACAGGAGGTTAAAGGCACTGACTCTCCAAGTCGGGAGAGTGTTAGTAAAGCATCTGGAATGTTGCACCCGAGTACCAGGGGACGAGAACTGAGACATATTTCAACACGTCTCCCGATCACACGGTTGATCATACTCTGGGTTCCTCATGCATGTTTTAGCTGAAGGAAGAATCCCTTAAACCTGGAGAGTTGAGACCCGTGGAATGGATACCATGCAATATGACTTCAAAGGGTCTTCATTTGCTCACCAAAACTCTCCAATCTTATCACTGCTGCGTTTTTGCCCCTGTACTCACGATTGATTCACTTTCAGAGACATAGCAATCCATAGGTTTTAAGATACTTACTAGTCAGGTACATTATTAGGCGTTTAATATGGGGTTTTGAGTCCATTTCGTTGAGCAAGGAGTAGCTCTTGTCTATTACATATTTGGCTTAAGGAACTTTATCTGTGCTCATTTCAATCTCTGGTTTTATGCAGCACCCCAACTCACCTTTCCCCTTAAGCAAGCATAAGTTGGTTTTCTAAATTTGGGACCATGTTCTGTTTTGAAATTCAGTTCCTGTGTAGCCAAGTTTACATTCCGTGTATTAGTGATATCTTATGATGTTTCTTTTTCTGTGTGACTTATTTCAGTTAGAATCATCATACCTGAATCCACTCATTATGCTGCTATGGGCCAGATGACATAGATGTCATTGCTGAGTGATATTGCATTGTACGTAAGTACCACAACTTCTTTATCCATTTTTCACTTTCTGCGATATTGAACTTGTACCGTAAACGAGGTTCTTGTAAACAGAGCCGTCCCAAACTTTGGGGTGGCTGTGTCTTTTTGATTTTAATTTCCCTAAGCTATAGGACCATAAGTGGAAGTGCCCTAGGCTCTGTTGCTTTGTTTTTTAGATGTTTCAGGAAACACCATACACTTCTCCCGAGTGGCTGTTGGCAAGTTACATCCCGCCCATCAGCATAACAAGGCTCCCAGTTCTCCATGGCCTGTCCTGCCTTTCTGGATTTTACACTTTTTTCAGATGGCCCTTTTTACGGGGGGGGAAGTGAGACTTCATTGTAGTGCAGATTTCCTTTGCAAGCTTGCTTGGTTGGCCAAAAAGGGCGTATGCGTTTTTTCCTGAATATATTCAAGAAAAAACGCATACGCCCTTTTTGGCCAAGTGCATCATTGTCGACCTTCTGCCTCTTTTCCTATGCTTTAAATGCAATTCCAGTCTACCTCCTGAAATCGGTTTCCGGCAATTCTGCCCGGCTTTCAAGTCCTCTTGGCAGCCTTACTTCAGTATATTTTTGGATGATAGCTGTCATTTATAACTCTGCAGGTTTGTGAATTACAGTGCCCCTGAGCTCCTTTCTTCAACTCGCTTTCTTGTGAGCTGGCCGCAACACCGCAGGATTGCTTCAGGCCCTAATCTGGTTCCGGCATGGCACGCTGAGCCTTTGGTTAATTCCTCTTCCTGGTGGGAAATGAGAGTTAAATTTTCCCGTCCAGACACCTCCAGCTAGTCTCTCATTGGTTCTCCCTATTCCTGTTCATCTTCCGCGGAATTTGCAAACTGGGCCACACAGGAGGTTAAAGGCACTGACTCTCCAAGTCGGGAGAGTGTTAGTAAAGCATCTGGAATGTTGCACCCGAGTACCAGGGGACGAGAACTGAGACATATTTCAACACGTCTCCCGATCACACGGTTGATCATACTCTGGGTTCCTCATGCATGTTTTAGCTGAAGGAAGAATCCCTTAAACCTGGAGAGTTGAGACCCGTGGAATGGGTACCATGCAATATGACTTCAAAGGGTCTTCATTTGCTCACCAAAACTCTCCAATCCTATCACTGCTGCGTTTTTGCCCCTGTACTCACAATTGATTCACTTTCAGAGACATAGCAATCCATAGGTTTTAAGATACTTACTAGTCAGGTACATTATTAGGCGTTTAATATGGGGTTTTGAGTCCATTTCGTTGAGCAAGGAGTAGCTCTTGTCTATTACATATTTGGCTTAAGGAACTTTATCTGTGCTCATTTCAATCTCTGGTTTTATGCAGCACCCCAACTCACCTTTCCCCTTAAGCAAGCATAAGTTGGTTTTCTAAATTTGGGACCATGTTCTGTTTTGAAATTCAGTTCCTGTGTAGCCAAGTTTACATTCCGTGTATTAGTGATATCTTATGATGTTTCTTTTTCTGTGTGACTTATTTCAGTTAGAATCATCATACCTGAATCCACTCATTATGCTGCTATGGGCCTGATGACATAGATGTCATTGCTGAGTGATATTGCATTGTACGTAAGTACCACAACTTCTTTATCCATTTTTCGCTTTATGCGATATTGAACTTGTACCGTAAACGAGTTTCTTGTAAACAGAGCCATCCCAAACTTTGGGGTGGCTGTGTCTTTTTGATTTTAATTTCCCTAAGCTATAGGACCATAAGTGGAAGTGCCCTAGGCTCTGTTGCTTTGTTTTTTAGATGTTTCAGGAAACACCATACACTTCTCCCGAGTGGCGGTTGGCAAGTTACATCCCGCCCATCAGCATAACAAGGCTCCCAGTTCTCCATGGCCTGTCCTGCCTTCTGGATTTTACACTTTTTTCAGATGGCCCTTTTGACGGGGGGGAAGTGAGACTTCATTGTAGTGCAGATTTCCTTTGCAAGCTTGCTTGGTTGGCCAAAAAGGGCGTATGCGTTTTTTCCTGAATATATTCAGGAAAAAACGCATACGCCCTTTTTGGCCAAGTGCATCATTGTCGACCTTCTGCCTCTTTTCCTATGCTTTAAATGCAATTCCAGTCTACCTCCTGAAATCGGTTTCCTGCAATTCTGCCCGGCTTTCAAGTCCTCTTGGCAGCCTTACTTCAGTATATTTTTGGATGATAGCTGTCATTTATAACTCTGCAGGTTTGTGAATTACAGTGCCCCTGAGCTCCTTTCTTCAACTCGCTTTCTTGTGAGCTGGCCGCAACACCGCAGGATTGCTTCAGGCCCTAAACTGGTTCCGGCATGGCACGCTGAGCCTTTGGTTAATTCCTCTTCCTGGTGGGAAATGAGAGTTAAATTTTCCCGTCCAGACACCTCCAGCTAGTCTCTCATTGGTTCTCCCTATTCCTGTTCATCTTCCGTGGAATTTGCAAACTGGGCCAAAGAGGAGGTTAAAGGCACTGACTCTCCAAGTCGGGAGAGTGTTAGTAAAGCATCTGGAATGTTGCACTCGAGTACCAGGGGACGAGAACTGAGACATATTTCAACACGTCTCCCGATAACACGGTTGATCATACTCTGGGTTCCACATGCATGTTTTAGCTGAAGGAAGAATCCCTTAAACCTGGAGAGTTGAGACCCGTGGAATGGGTACCATGCAATATGACTTCAAAGGGTCTTCATTTGCTCACCAAAACTCTCCAATCCTATCACTGCTGCGTTTTTGCCCCTGTACTCACGATTGATTCACTTTCAGAGACATAGTAATCCATAGGTTTTAAGATACTTACTAGTCAGGTACATTAGTAGGCGTTTAATATGGGGTTTTGAGTCCATTTCGTTGAGCAAGGAGTAGCTCTTGTCTATTACATATTTGGCTTAAGGAACTTTATCTGTGCTCATTTCAATCTCTGGTTTTATGCAGCACCCCAACTCACCTTTCCCCTTAAGCAAGCATAAGTTGGTTTTCTAAATTTGGGACCATGTTCTGTTTTGAAATCCAGTTCCTGTGTAGCCAAGTTTACATTCCATGTATTAGTGATATCTTATGATGTTTCTTTTTCTGTGTGACTTATTTCAGTTAGAATCATCATACCTGAATCCACTCATTATGCTGCTATGGGCCTGATGACATAGATGTCATTGCTGAGTGATATTGCATTGTACGTAAGTACCACAACTTCTTTATCCATTTTTCGCTTTATGCGATATTGAACTTGTACCGTAAACGAGTTTCTTGTAAACAGAGCCATCCCAAACTTTGGGGTGGCTGTGTCTTTTTGATTTTAATTTCCCTAAGCTATAGGACCATAAGTGGAAGTGCCCTAGGCTCTGTTGCTTTGTTTTTTAGATGTTTCAGGAAACACCATACACTTCTCCCGAGTGGCTGTTGGCAAGTTACATCCCGCCCATCAGCATAACAAGGCTCCCAGTTCTCCATGGCCTGTCCTGCCTTTCTGGATTTTACACTTTTTTCAGATGGCCCTTTTGACGGGGGGGAAGTGAGACTTCATTGTAGTGCAGATTTCCTTTGCAAGCTTGCTTGGTTGGCCAAAAAGGGCGTATGCGTTTTTTCCTGAATATATTCAGGAAAAAACGCATACGCCCTTTTTGGCCAAGTGCATCATTGTCGACCTTCTGCCTCTTTTCCTATGCTTTAAATGCAATTCCAGTCTACCTCCTGAAATCGGTTTCCTGCAATTCTGCCCGGCTTTCAAGTCCTCTTGGCAGCCTTACTTCAGTATATTTTTGGATGATAGCTGTCATTTATAACTCTGCAGGTTTGTGAATTACAGTGCCCCTGAGCTCCTTTCTTCAACTCGCTTTCTTGTGAGCTGGCCGCAACACCGCAGGATTGCTTCAGGCCCTAATCTGGTTCCGGCATGGCACGCTGAGCCTTTGGTTAATTCCTCTTCCTGGTGGGAAATGAGAGTTAAATTTTCCCGTCCAGACACCTCCAGCTAGTCTCTCATTGGTTCTCCCTATTCCTGTTCATCTTCCGCGGAATTTGCAAACTGGGCCAAACAGGAGGTTAAAGGCACTGACTCTCCAAGTCGGGAGAGTGTTAGTAAAGCATCTGGAATGTTGCACCCGAGTACCAGGGGACGAGAACTGAGACATATTTCAACACGTCTCCCGATCACACGGTTGATCATACTCTGGGTTCCTCATGCATGTTTTAGCTGAAGGAAGAATCCCTTAAACCTGGAGAGTTGAGACCCGTGGAATGGGTACCATGCAATATGACTTCAAAGGGTCTTCATTTGCTCACCAAAACTCTCCAATCCTATCACTGCTGCGTTTTTGCCCCTGTACTCACAATTGATTCACTTTCAGAGACATAGCAATCCATAGGTTTTAAGATACTTACTAGTCAGGTACATTATTAGGCGTTTAATATGGGGTTTTGAGTCCATTTCGTTGAGCAAGGAGTAGCTCTTGTCTATTACATATTTGGCTTAAGGAACTTTATCTGTGCTCATTTCAATCTCTGGTTTTATGCAGCACCCCAACTCACCTTTCCCCTTAAGCAAGCATAAGTTGGTTTTCTAAATTTGGGACCATGTTCTGTTTTGAAATTCAGTTCCTGTGTAGCCAAGTTTACATTCCGTGTATTAGTGATATCTTATGATGTTTCTTTTTCTGTGTGACTTATTTCAGTTAGAATCATCATACCTGAATCCACTCATTATGCTGCTATGGGCCTGATGACATAGATGTCATTGCTGAGTGATATTGCATTGTACGTAAGTACCACAACTTCTTTATCCATTTTTCGCTTTATGCGATATTGAACTTGTACCGTAAACGAGTTTCTTGTAAACAGAGCCATCCCAAACTTTGGGGTGGCTGTGTCTTTTTGATTTTAATTTCCCTAAGCTATAGGACCATAAGTGGAAGTGCCCTAGGCTCTGTTGCTTTGTTTTTTAGATGTTTCAGGAAACACCATACACTTCTCCCGAGTGGCGGTTGGCAAGTTACATCCCGCCCATCAGCATAACAAGGCTCCCAGTTCTCCATGGCCTGTCCTGCCTTCTGGATTTTACACTTTTTTCAGATGGCCCTTTTGACGGGGGGGAAGTGAGACTTCATTGTAGTGCAGATTTCCTTTGCAAGCTTGCTTGGTTGGCCAAAAAGGGCGTATGCGTTTTTTCCTGAATATATTCAGGAAAAAACGCATACGCCCTTTTTGGCCAAGTGCATCATTGTCGACCTTCTGCCTCTTTTCCTATGCTTTAAATGCAATTCCAGTCTACCTCCTGAAATCGGTTTCCTGCAATTCTGCCCGGCTTTCAAGTCCTCTTGGCAGCCTTACTTCAGTATATTTTTGGATGATAGCTGTCATTTATAACTCTGCAGGTTTGTGAATTACAGTGCCCCTGAGCTCCTTTCTTCAACTCGCTTTCTTGTGAGCTGGCCGCAACACCGCAGGATTGCTTCAGGCCCTAATCTGGTTCCGGCATGGCACGCTGAGCCTTTGGTTAATTCCTCTTCCTGGTGGGAAATGAGAGTTAAATTTTCCCGTCCAGACACCTCCAGCTAGTCTCTCATTGGTTCTCCCTATTCCTGTTCATCTTCCGTGGAATTTGCAAACTGGGCCAAAGAGGAGGTTAAAGGCACTGACTCTCCAAGTCGGGAGAGTGTTAGTAAAGCATCTGGAATGTTGCACTCGAGTACCAGGGGACGAGAACTGAGACATATTTCAACACGTCTCCCGATAACACGGTTGATCATACTCTGGGTTCCACATGCATGTTTTAGCTGAAGGAAGAATCCCTTAAACCTGGAGAGTTGAGACCCGTGGAATGGGTACCATGCAATATGACTTCAAAGGGTCTTCATTTGCTCACCAAAACTCTCCAATCCTATCACTGCTGCGTTTTTGCCCCTGTACTCACGATTGATTCACTTTCAGAGACATAGTAATCCATAGGTTTTAAGATACTTACTAGTCAGGTACATTAGTAGGCGTTTAATATGGGGTTTTGAGTCCATTTCGTTGAGCAAGGAGTAGCTCTTGTCTATTACATATTTGGCTTAAGGAACTTTATCTGTGCTCATTTCAATCTCTGGTTTTATGCAGCACCCCAACTCACCTTTCCCCTTAAGCAAGCATAAGTTGGTTTTCTAAATTTGGGACCATGTTCTGTTTTGAAATCCAGTTCCTGTGTAGCCAAGTTTACATTCCATGTATTAGTGATATCTTATGATGTTTCTTTTTCTGTGTGACTTATTTCAGTTAGAATCATCATACCTGAATCCACTCATTATGCTGCTATGGGCCTGATGACATAGATGTCATTGCTGAGTGATATTGCATTGTACGTAAGTACCACAACTTCTTTATCCATTTTTCGCTTTATGCGATATTGAACTTGTACCGTAAACGAGTTTCTTGTAAACAGAGCCATCCCAAACTTTGGGGTGGCTGTGTCTTTTTGATTTTAATTTCCCTAAGCTATAGGACCATAAGTGGAAGTGCCCTAGGCTCTGTTGCTTTGTTTTTTAGATGTTTCAGGAAACACCATACACTTCTCCCGAGTGGCTGTTGGCAAGTTACATCCCGCCCATCAGCATAACAAGGCTCCCAGTTCTCCATGGCCTGTCCTGCCTTTCTGGATTTTACACTTTTTTCAGATGGCCCTTTTGACGGGGGGGAAGTGAGACTTCATTGTAGTGCAGATTTCCTTTGCAAGCTTGCTTGGTTGGCCAAAAAGGGCGTATGCGTTTTTTCCTGAATATATTCAGGAAAAAACGCATACGCCCTTTTTGGCCAAGTGCATCATTGTCGACCTTCTGCCTCTTTTCCTATGCTTTAAATGCAATTCCAGTCTACCTCCTGAAATCGGTTTCCTGCAATTCTGCCCGGCTTTCAAGTCCTCTTGGCAGCCTTACTTCAGTATATTTTTGGATGATAGCTGTCATTTATAACTCTGCAGGTTTGTGAATTACAGTGCCCCTGAGCTCCTTTCTTCAACTCGCTTTCTTGTGAGCTGGCCGCAACACTGCAGGATTGCTTCAGGCCCTAATCTGGTTCCGGCATGGCACGCTGAGCCTTTGGTTAATTCCTCTTCCTGGTGGGAAATGAGAGTCAAATTTTCCCGTCCAGACACCTCCAGCTAGTCTCTCATTGGTTCTCCCTATTCCTGTTCATCTTCCGCGGAATTTGCAAACTGGGCCAAACAGGAGGTTAAAGGCACTGACTCTCCAAGTCGGGAGAGTGTTAGTAAAGCATCTGGAATGTTGCACCCGAGTACCAGGGGACAAGAACTGAGACATATTTCAACACGTCTCCCGATCACACGGTTGATCATACTCTGGGTTCCTCATGCATGTTTTAGCTGAAGGAAGAATCCCTTAAACCTGGAGAGTTGAGACCCGTGGAATGGGTACCATGCAATATGACTTCAAAGGGTCTTCATTTGCTCACCAAAACTCTCCAATCCTATCACTGCTGCGTTTTTGCCCCTGTACTCACGATTGATTCACTTTCAGAGACATAGCAATCCATAGGTTTTAAGATACTTACTAGTCAGGTACATTATTAGCGTTTAATATGGGGTTTTGAGTCCATTTCGTTGAGCAAGGAGTAGCTCTTGTCTATTACATATTTGGCTTAAGGAACTTTATCTGTGCTCATTTCAATCTCTGGTTTTATGCAGCACCCCAACTCACCTTTCCCCTTAAGCAAGCATAAGTTGATTTTCTAAATTTGGGACCATGTTCTGTTTTGAAATTCAGTTCCTGTGTAGCCAAGTTTACATTCCGTGTATTAGTGATATCTTATGATGTTTCTTTTTCTGTGTGACTTATTTCAGTTAGAATCATCATACCTGAATCCACTCATTATGCTGCTATGGGCCTGATGACATAGATGTCATTGCTGAGTGATATTGAATTGTACGTAAGTACCACAACTTCTTTATCCATTTTTCGCTTTATGCGATATTGAACTTGTCCCATAAACGAGGTTCTTGTAAACAGAGCCGTCCCAAACTTTGGGGTGGCTGTGTCTTTTTGATTTTAATTTCCCTAAGCTGCAGGACCATAAGTGGAAGTGCCCTAGGCTCTGTTGCTTTGTTTTTTAGATGTTTCAGGAAACACCATACACTTCTCCCGAGTGGCTGTTGGCAAGTTACATCCCGCCCATCAGCATAACAAGGCTCCCAGTTCTCCATGGCCTGTCCTGCCTTTCTGGATTTTACACTTTTTTCAGATGGCCCTTTTGACGGGGGGGAAGTGAGACTTCATTGTAGTGCAGATTTCCTTTGCAAGCTTGCTTGGTTGGCCAAAAAGGGCGTATGCGTTTTTTCCTGAATATATTCAGGAAAAAACGCATACGCCCTTTTTGGCCAAGTGCATCATTGTCGACCTTCTGCCTCTTTTCCTATGCTTTAAATGCAATTCCAGTCTACCTCCTGAAATCGGTTTCCTGCAATTCTGCCCGGCTTTCAAGTCCTCTTGGCAGCCTTACTTCAGTATATTTTTGGATGATAGCTGTCATTTATAACTCTGCAGGTTTGTGAATTACAGTGCCCCTGAGCTCCTTTCTTCAACTCGCTTTCTTGTGAGCTGGCCGCAACACCGCAGGATTGCTTCAGGCCCTAATCTGGTTCCGGCATGGCACGCTGAGCCTTTGGTTAATTCCTCTTCCTGGTGGGAAATGAGAGTTAAATTTTCCCGTCCAGACACCTCCAGCTAGTCTCTCATTGGTTCTCCCTATTCCTGTTCATCTTCCGCGGAATTTGCAAACTGGGCCACACAGGAGGTTAAAGGCACTGACTCTCCAAGTCGGGAGAGTGTTAGTAAAGCATCTGGAATGTTGCACCCGAGTACCAGGGGACGAGAACTGAGACATATTTCAACACGTCTCCCGATCACACGGTTGATCATACTCTGGGTTCCTCATGCATGGTTTAGCTGAAGGAAGAATCCCTTAAACCTGGAGAGTTGAGACCCGTGGAATGGATACCATGCAATATGACTTCAAAGGGTCTTCATTTGCTCACCAAAACTCTCCAATCTTATCACTGCTGCGTTTTTGCCCCTGTACTCACGATTGATTCACTTTCAGAGACATAGCAATCCATAGGTTTTAAGATACTTACTAGTCAGGTACATTATTAGGCGTTTAATATGGGGTTTTGAGTCCATTTCGTTGAGCAAGGAGTAGCTCTTGTCTATTACATATTTGGCTTAAGGAACTTTATCTGTGCTCA